>NC_039250.1:15286439-15633439 GCF_003368295.1 Carassius auratus | reverse complement strand
GCCTTGGCTACAGCAGTTTGGAACGAATGCGAATATATATATATATATATATATATATATATATATATATATATATATATATATATATAAATGAGCAAAACTTGGCCACTAAATATTTAGTATTCAATTATTTTAATGATCACAATTAAAGTTTTAATTGTATTTTATTTACATACGTAATGCGGTTCCCCAAAACGTTCTTATGGCTAAGTAGTTTTTTACCTATTCCTTAACCTCTCTCTTAACCTTATGGCACGATTCCCGACACGTTCGTACGCTAAGTATATCTTCTGTAAGTCACACTTTCGTAAGGTTGGTCTGGACCATTCGTAAGCCCTCTCTTAGCATTGTTTGAGCTCAAGACGCTACTGTACAGCAGTCTTTATAAATCAGCGCAGCGCAGTAGCAAGTCAAACTATGGTATGTTGACAATGTTGTGGCTCAACAATGATTTTCTGTTATTTTTTAAGACTCATAATAAATTATGTTCGCAATGGATACAGACCTATTTATGAAGTTGACTTTATGTGGTATCCGAACTAATATGGTGATAATTAGCCTAGGCTTTTTCGTAATGTAATTAAAGTGAATTGGCAATAAATTTTTTGATAATTAAAATCTGGCAAACAATTTGGATCTAAATGGCTAAGATCTATAAATAGCTAATCATGGTTGTGTCCAGTAAGGGATCAACTATAGCAGTGATCCAACGCGTCCTTGTATTGAATCAAAGACGGAGCTGGACGCGGAGCCGTTTAGTCCATGTCAATTTTTTAATTCTGCAACATTTAAGCCCTTTTGACATTTTGCCTGACGTGGCTATATTAAAAAAAAAATTGCCTCCCAAGACAGCTCATTATGGAGCCCAGAAGCCCAGCGCTACGGGTTTTTTTTGCGCCCTTCTGCGCCATGCAGGGATTATATCCTGGTAGATGGCACACTCATCCCTATCGTCAATTCATCAGTGATTGATCAGGCGTACATATCGCGAAAGGAGACGCGGCCATAAACGTGCAGGTTATAGTGGACTACAGGGGTGTGATCTCAGACCTGGTGGCAAGGTCCAGCAAAACTTCAAATTCCCCTGATGAGAGGTTTGGTGCCCTTTTTTACGTTGCTTCCCCACCATATTTTGTATCTAACTCTCTCTCTCTCTCTGTGCATTGTAGATAGGTTGCTTTTTATTAAAAACATAAACCAATTGCAATCAATACTGCATTAAACAGAAGTAATTGCCGCTGCTTGCCAATCAATTCTTATTGTAAAGAACCTTACCATTAATATAAAAGTGTATTATATAATTTTGTCGTTAAACCCAAGTCAAGAAGCGGCACAAGTGCCACAATGGGATAAGGAGGGTGGATGATACATATCTTGTAAACATATCACTGACCATTTGATAATTTAATTTGTAGTCTATATTCTACTGATAACTTAAATTATGTTAAAATTAATGTTACTCTAATAATTTGAGGAATGTTTCATTTGCGTAGAACGTGTTGTCTTTCTTAACGCTGTAATGCACCTTTGCATGAAGTGGAAAATCGATTCTTGAGCAATCGATGCCAACTAATTCAGCACCCTCACTTTGGACAGCGCTCTTGTAACGTCGGACATAAGAGGCAGCATGTTAAGAAGCTTCCTAAGGGATACTTTGGGGAACACACTTAGGAACATAAACAACCTTGGTAAGATATATCTTTTGAGGTCTTCTTAGCGTGCTAAGAGTGAGCGTTATCTGGGAACCAGGCCATGTTCAGAGAGTAGCCTTTTTCTTTTCGTTTTGAATTATTCCGTTTAAAGACATTTCAAGCTTTGTGTATTCTATGTATTTCTCATGTCTGTGTGAGGCATACACTGCGTTTCGGTTAAGGATGAGATGCGCTCATAGACGTTGGAACGGGGGGTCGGCCAGCTGTTTTTTTCGTTGTTTTTTTTCCGTTCATATATATATATATATATATATATATATATATATATATATATATATATATATATATATATATGCAGAATCTGAATCAAAATGTGTTTGATTTAAGCCTGCATTTAAAATTTTTGTGTCATAAAATTATATCGTGCATAAGCTCAACTAACGCGATTGTTATAAAGGTGTTTAAACAACAATACACTTCCAATTGCATGTATTTGACAATCGGAATATCAGATATTTCATACCATAGCATAGCTAACACATTTGTGAATATGGGCCTAATCTAGTCTATCCAGGGTCTAGTCTATTTTTTTTTTCATTGCATCTGAAAATGACTGTGCAGCTCATTCACATGCGCACTCTGGCGCAGATCCGCCTCTTGCGATGCTCAGCTGTGGACGATTTAAAAATGGGTGCGTTTGACTTGAAGCACAACTGCAGACAGTGGACATGGGAACTATATTATGAGAGGGGGGGGGGCGGGGTTATTGGGGGGGGGGTGTTAATGTAGGCCTATAGTAGGCTGTGTTATGTATACCGATTGACTTTATGATTAGTAATACAACAAATGAAAATGTTTATCTGTATTTCCGACTGATGAGAACTATGCATATACATTCATAAATCAGTCAATTTTGTATTTTATTATGAGATATTTTATTCTAATGTGATCAGTGACTCAAGCACTGATGGACCAAAGAGCATGTATTTTGACATTTGCAGTAAAAACTTGAAATATAAATTCTCAGAAAATGCATTTAATACCAATATATTGAAATTTCTGTTTATATACTCCATTAATAAAGGAGTCCAAACATTGGAAAAATATCAGTCCACATGCGTTTTATATTTAATATGAGGAAAATAGACATTTTACGTTTATTACATTGTCTGCTATATATTTGCTTCTTATTTATTAAATATGGGCAATTGGTTGATAAAACATTGATCAAAATTAAAATACAATTTATACAAAACGAATAACTTTTAAAAAGAGTTTTCTATAAAACAAAACTTATTGAAGTCGTCAAAAACATGTTTTACCAAAAAACAGCGCCATTGCTGGGTGCCAGCGCCTCTGCCTCTCGAGTGGACGATAGCCCTGAAAACGCCTAGCAATGAAATACCTTATATTGGTAGTATACCTTTAGTTAAGTTATACCTTAAGAGTCTTCGTAGCATGCTAAGAGACAATGTTATCAGGAAACGTAGCCCAGGTATGCCTTTAATAAAGCGCTCTTCTTTGGTCAGAACCATGGAGAGCGATTGCGGATAGGTCTGTCCTTTTCACCGAAACTTTTAACAATGCAACAAAATATTTAAAGAGCATCAAACTATTAAAATCTATATTATGTATACGCACAGATAATATAACAGATATATTAGTCAATATTTTTTTATTAGGTTAAGCAGTGATTGGATAACATTCTTATATATATATATATATATATATATATATATATATATATATATATATATATATATATATATATTTTTTTTTTTTTTTTATTTAACATTTTTAATTAAAGGCCCACCCACAATTGGTCTGGCCCATCCAAAACTGGAATCCTGGCACCATGCCTGGGCCACACTGAGCTGTGCGTAATGCCCACAGACGTGAAGCGAATGAGACAGATGCTGTCCTGTACTGTCTGAAATGGTTAACTCTGTGGCGATGCATGTGTAAAACAGATTTAACTAATCATAAAGTCAATCGGTATACATAACACAGCCTACTACAAGCCTACATTAACACCCCCCCCCCAATAATCCCGCCCCCCCTCATAATATAGTTCCCATGCCCACCGTCTGCAGTTGTGCTTCAAGTCGAACGCACCCATTTTTAAATCGTTCACAGCTGAGCATCGCGAGAGGCGGATCTGCGCCAGAGTGCGAATGTGAATGAGCTGAACAGTCATTTTCAGATGAAAAAAAAAAACAAAAATAAAAAAACAACTACCCTGGATAGACTAGATTAGGCCCATATTCACAAATGTGTTAGCTATGCTATGGTATGAAATATCTGATATTCCGATTGTCAAATAAGTGTATTGTTGTTTAAACACCTTTATAACGATCACGTTAGTTGAGCTTATGCGCGATATAATTTTATGACACAACATTTTTAAATGCAGGCTTAAATCAAACACATTTTGATTCAGATTCTGCATTTATATTATATATATATACAGTATTGTTCAAAATAATAGCAGTACAATGTGACTAACCAGAATAATCAAGGTTTTTCGTATATTTTTTTATTGCTACGTGGCAAACAAGTTACCAGTAGGTTCAGTAGATTCTCAGAAAACAAATGAGACCCAGCATTCATGATATGCACGCTCTTAAGGCTGTGCAATTGGGCAATTAGTTGAATTAGTTGAAAGGGGTGTGTTCAAAAAAATAGCAGTGTGGCATTCAATCACTGAGGTCATCAATTTTGTGAAGAAACAGGTGTGAATCAGGTGGCCCCTATTTAAGGATGAAGCCAACACTTGTTGAACATGCATTTGAAAGCTGAGGAAAATGGGTCGTTCAAGACATTGTTCAGAAGAACAGCGTACTTTGATTAAAAAGTTGATTAGAGAGGGGAAAACCTATAAAGAGGTGCAAAAAATGATAGGCTGTTCAGCTAAAATGATCTCCAATGCCTTAAAATGGAGAGCAAAACCAGAGAGACGTGGAAGAAAACGGAAGACAACCATCAAAATGGATAGAAGAATAACCAGAATGGCAAAGGCTCAGCCAATGATCACCTCCAGGATGATCAAAGACAGTCTGGAGTTACCTGTAAGTACTGTGACAGTTAGAAGACGTCTGTGTGAAGCTAATCTATTTTCAAGAATCCCCCGCAAAGTCCCTCTGTTAAAAAAAAGGCATGTGCAGAAGAGGTTACAATTTGCCAAAGAACACATCAACTGGCCTAAAGAGAAATGGAGGAACATTTTGTGGACTGATGAGAGTAAAATTGTTCTTTTTGGGTCCAAGGGCCACAGGCAGTTTGTGAGACGACCCCCAAACTCTGAATTCAAGCCACAGTACACAGTGAAGACAGTGAAGCATGGAGGTGCAAGCATCATGATATGGGCATGTTTCTCCTACTATGGTGTTGGGCCTATTTATCGCATACCAGGGATCATGGATCAGTTTGCATATGTTAAAATACTTGAAGAGGTCATGTTGCCCTATGCTGAAGAGGACATGCCCTTGAAATGGTTGTTTCAACAAGACAATGACCCAAAACACACTAATAAACGGGCAAATTCTTGGTTCCAAACCAACAAAATTAATGTTATGGAGTGGCCAGCCCAATCTCCAGACCTTAATCCAATTGAGAACTTGTGGGGTGATATCAAAAATGCTGTTTCTGAAGCAAAACCAAGAAATGTGAATGAATTGTGAAATGTTGTTAAAGAATCATGGAGTGGAATAACAGCTGAGAGGTGCCACAAGTTGGTTGACTCCATGCCACACAGATGTCAAGCAGTTTTAAAAAACTGTGGTCATACAACTAAATATTAGTTTAGTGATTCACAGGATTGCTAAATCCCAGAAAAAAAAAATGTTTGTACAAAATAGTTTTGAGTTTGTACAGTCAAAGGTAGACACTGCTATTTTTTTTGAACACACCCCTTTCAACTAATTGCCCAATTGCACAGCCTTAAGAGCGTGCATATCATGAATGCTGGGTCTTGTTTGTTTTCTGACAATCTACTGAACCTACTGGTAACTTGTTTGCCACGTAGCAATAAAAAATATACTAAAAACCTTGATTATTCTGGTTAGTCACATTGTACTGCTATCAGTTTGAACAATACTGTATATATATATATATACAGTGGGGCTCGAAAGTTTGGGCACCCCTTGCAGAATCTGTGAAATTATGAGTGATTTTCAAAAATAAGAGAGATCATACTAAATGCATGTTATATTTTATTTAGTACGGTCCTAAGTAAGATATTGTACATAAAAGATATTAACATTTAGTCTACAAGAAAAAAAAATGCTGAAATTATTAAAATAACCCCACTCAAAAGTTTGGGAACCCTTGGTTCTTAGTACTGTGTTCTGTTACCTGATGATCCTCGACTGTCTTTCTGTTTTGTGATGGTTGTGCATGAGTCCCTTGTTTGTTCTGAACAGTTAAACTGAGCAGCGTTCTTCAGAAAAATCTTTAAGGTCCGGCAGATTCTTCAGTTTTCCAGCATCTTTGCATATTTGAACCCTTTCCAGCAGTGACTGTATGATTCTGAGATACATCTTTTCACACTGAGGACATTTGGCGGACTCAAACACAACTATATAAAAAGATTCAAACATTCACTGATTCTCCAGAATGAAACAAGATGCATTAAGAGCGGAGGGGGGGGGTGAAAACTTTTGGAATTTGAAGATCAAGGTAAATTCTACTTTATTTGTGTACCGGGAAACATACAAGTATCTTCTGTTGCTTACGAAGGGCAGAACTAAATGGAAAAAAAATTATATTTCAACAAAATAAGACAAATTTGGCCATCTTCATCATGTTCACCCCCCAGCTCTTAATGCATCTTGTTTCCTTCTCGATTTTTCAGTGAACGTTGATCTTCCTTCAAAACAGCCGCTAAAAGAGTCGCACGATAACGTGCGTCATCACTTAGACACGGCATTAGATCTGACTTTTGTTCACGCAGCGCTTGTCCCGGGATTGAACCCAGCAATGTTACTACCTCCCCGACCCGAGTTCAATGCTGGAATCAATCCCGGGATGTGTTTGCTTTCACACAGAAGTAATGTAGTCGGAGCACGCGGGCGCACTTCCGGAAAATCCAATCGCATATTTAAAGCAAAAACCGTCTGGTTTCCGATTTATGGCCGGTCAATTGGTACATCCCTAATATTTTTATGAAAATGCGAGAGATTTCTGAACCTCCATAAAGGCTGCAATGCAACAGAAATGTTCCCAGAGTCATAGTAAGGACATCAGTAAAACAGTTCATGTGACATCAATGCTTCAGCCACAATTTTACAAAGGTACAAGAATACATTTTGTGCAAAGAAAACAAAAATATCGACTTTATTCAACAACTCTTCTCCAAATCACATATTCTGCCATTATAGAGAGTAACAAGAGGCATGCACATTGCTTTCCTCTGCGTGTAATCAAGGCTCAGTGCATGCGTGTTGTAGGTCAGCAGCACCATGCGCATGAATTATTTACGTGCTGTTGATAATGGTGGAAGATGCGATTTGGAAAATAATTGTTGAATAAAGTCGCTGTTTTGGTTTTGTTAGCACAAAAAAGTATTTTTGTTTACTTTGTAAAATTATGGTTGAACCACTGGTGTCACATGGACTGTTTTACTGATGTCTTTACTATGTTTCTGGGTCTGGGAACATTCCAGTTCTGTTGCTTACCGTACAGGGTCCAGATGTGTGTACCATTTTCCACTGTTATGTTTGTTAGAATCCCATCTTGACTGCTTGCCTGGATTTCCCATAAGAAGATGAATGAAGAAGAGATGCATATCCACCCTGGGTTTTACAGTGATTGGTGCAAGATGCTGGAGAAGTAACTCCGTATACTTCATCAGTTCTGATCTAAGACTCTTGAAAATACCTCCGGATTGTTGTTAGTGATTCTGATTGATATTTTAGTCTGCTTGCTTACTGGATATATTTTATACTGTTTACATTGTAAAGCACTGACTTTGACAACTTACTAACCCAGTTACAAATTTAACAGCTACTTTATACTATATATATATAGTTGTTTCTTGAAATACTACAAATATAACCGCAAATTATGATTTTAAATAAAGGTCTCTGAGACTTCTCTCTTTTCAGTCATTTGTGTATATAGCCTATAATAAATATACAACATACACCCAGTAAGTGCCACTCTCGTATATAAATACATATCAATTGTTTTATTTCACACAAACAATGATACATGCATGCATAAACATTCAGCTGGAAATTAACGTTTAGCAAAATGATCTTATTTCTTTGTTTATATTTGATCAATACTTTAAATCAAATAATATGCAATACTGACCTTTATACTTATTTAAAAAAATATTAAACATAATCATAAGTGTATATATATAATTATAATTATTTATTTGTCTTGTTGCCGCCGGCAGCCTCCTCCAATTTCCGGGTATTAGCGACAGCTGCCATCCGGTTTTATTGGCAGCCACTTCCTGCTGCCAGTGACAGCCACTTCCTGCTGACAGCTGCCGATTTTTCGCTGAACCCCCTCTCGTTAATATAGCAAAACCATGGTTAATTTGTGGTTACCATGGTTTAACTACAGTAACCATGGTTCCCTTATCGAGTCGGTCTCTCCACATTACGTATGGGGGGAAATCCATTTCCTCGAAATTATGAAGTCTGATTGAATAACTCTTTTGCTTGCAAATAGCCAATGGCGCCCTCAGAATCTTTTTTCTTCACTTGAGTCTGGTTTCGCCGTGGATTCACGCATACAGAGCGGAAAATTGTGGAAAATTATTCCCTCTCGCGTTCCGGTGATTTTACTTTTAAAATGTCTCTTTGCCGCATGTGTGGTGGGCCCATTGATTTCCCGGACACACACGAGCAGTGTGTGCTGTGCCTGGGTCGGGCTCACGCAGAGGCGGCATTCGAAGGATCCGGATGTCGTGCCTGTGAGGAGCTTCCCATCAAGATCCTTCGTGCAAGGCTGGCCGTTACCCGTAACGGTGGCCCTGTATCTCCTGCCTCTCCCCCGTCCGCCGCCGTCGAGCCGCGAACCGGGAGACTGCAGAGAGCTCCGTCGACGGATTCTGTCGAGGTACTGGCGTCGGCCCAACGCCCACGCCACCCTCACGTGGAAGATCCCCTCTCATACTCTGAGGCCAGTTACCGCCCTCCACTAGAAGCGCGGGAAATGGTCTCGTTTGGATATGACGAGGACGACGCCATGTCTACTAATGCCTCAGACCCGGGAGCGTGGTCCGAGGCCCCGTCTGAAGCCGCCCCCGCCTCGCTGGATGCCGAGCTTATGGCGATCCTCACGGAGGCGTTGGCAGATATAGAATTGGAGTGGACAGCCCCCAAGGAGCTGCCGTCTAAGAGATGGATGGACGGTTCTTTCCTCAGCGTGGGCCGCCAGGCTGAAGCCCCGCAGAGACCCGCACCTTTTTTCTCTGAGGTCCACGAGGAACTCACCCGGTCATGGCGCTCCCCTTACTCAGCCCGAGCCCATGCACAGGGGACCCAGCTGCTGACGACGGTGGAAGGGGCGGAGAAATTAGGATACGCACGACCGCCTCCCGTCGAGGATGCTATCGCGGCCCACCTCTCGTCTTCTCCCTGCTGGAAAACCGCCTCTTTGCCTTCTAAGCCATGTCGAGCTACTGCTCACATCGCCGAGAAGGCGTACATATCTGCTGGACATGCAGCATCTGCCCTCCACACGATGGCAATCCTGCAGGTCTTCCAAACTCGGCTCCTTGGGTCCCTGGATGAGGGAAGCCCGGACCCAGAGTCGCTCAGGAAGCTGCGCACGGCGGCGGATCTCGCTCTCGCGGCGTCGAAAAAGGTAGCGCAAGGAATCGGCCGCAATATGAGCAGCCTTGTGGTCCTGCATCGCCATCTGTGGCTGACGCTGTCCGGCATGCGCGATGCCGAAAAGAGGCAGTTCCTGGATGCACCGGTGAGCCCCACCGGTCTTTTCGGTGTCGCGGTGGAATCTCTGTCGGAGAAATACGCCGAGACCGTCAAGCAGTCTAAGATGATGCCTCATCTTTTGACGAAACGGTCTCAAGCCCCCCCTGCAGCGAGGTCCAGATCTTCTTCGGCACAGCGCCAGGCGGGAAATACCAGGCGCGCGTTCCCGAGCGCGGCAGAGAGTCGTGAGCCAGAGCCACCATTCCGCCAGAGGCAGCCCAGGAAGCCCCGTTTTGGTCCTAAACCGGCCTCTAGCAGCCAAGGGCGCCCGGCTGGCAAGAAGGAGCAGCGTTCCTGATGCTCGTGCCAGGGGGAAGAGAGCGCGGGACGTGTTCGTCGGACCTGCGGCGAAAAGGGCGTGTTCCCACCCAGAGTTCGTCAAAGATGTGAATGTTGTGAGAATGAAACCGCTGTGTTCTGTTTCAATAAACATGCATTACATGCCTCAGCAAAAGAGCTTTCTTCCTCCCTCTACTATTACCCGCTACATAAGCGAAGCCTCTCCTCCGAGAGACGCTTCGCAAAGCGGAAGCTCGGGGAAACCCGAGGAGGTGACTATGTATGTTCCCGTGCAAGAAGCCGCGAATGAGTCACCTGCCATTCATATAGCGGTCAATGCTTCCCCAGTGGCTGGCGCGCACGCCCCGCCGCAGCATGCATTAATACCCTCTGTATCTAGTCATCTCAGCGCGTGGGCGACGCTCCCCGCGGCATCTTATTGGGTGATCAACACGATAAAACACGGCTATACGCTCCAGTTCGCTCGCAGACCACCCCGCTTCGGCGGTGTGATTATGACAGAAGTGTCAGAACAGAGCGCCCCGCTGCTACGAGCAGAAATATCATCTCTTCTGGCCAAACAAGCAGTAGAGATAGTGCCCGTGGAACGGAGAAATTCCGGTTTCTACAGCCGTTATTTTCTAGTTCCGAAAAAGGACGGAGGTATGCGCCCCATCTTAGACCTGAGATTACTGAACAAAGCGCTCGCGAAACGCACGTTCCAGATGATAACTGTGAAGCAGATCCTCGCGCACATTCAGCCCGACGATTACTTCATTGCAGTGGATCTAAAGGATGCTTACTTCCACATCCAGATAGCCCCACATCACAGGCGCTTCCTGCGTTTTGCATTCGAGGGTGTGGCGCACCAGTTCAAAGTGTTGCCGTTTGGGCTCGCTTTGGCTCCCCGTGTATTTACAATATGCATGAATACAGCGCTCGCTCCCCTGAAGCTCAGTGGAATGCGCATACTGAACTATCTCGACGACTGGTTAGTCATCGCACGGTCGAGAAGTGCTCTCGAGGAACACAAACACAGACTCCTCGCCCATCTGGCAGGTTTGGGGCTGTCTGTAAACATTCAGAAGAGCACACTGCAGCCGCGCCAATATATCACATTCCTGGGTATGATACTGGACTCGCGCTCTATGACCGCGAAGCTGTCAGAGCTGAGAATCCAGTCGATTCAAAATACACTAGCCCTCTTCGTTCAAGGCAGAGCTATCCCCTTCAGAGGTTGCTCGGTCTGATGGCGGCCGCAGCCTCCGTCTGCAGACTGGGCTTGTTACACATGAGACCGCTTCAACACTGGTTACAAAGCCGAGTGAAACCGCGGGCGTGGAGAGCGGGAACGGAACGCCTTATCATAACGCGTTCATGTCTCGAGACTCTGGCGCCTTGGTTCGGCACGACCATATTCGAGCAGGGTGCTGCTATGGGCAGAGTGGTCAGACGTGTAGTGGTCACTACGGATGCTTCACTATCAGGCTGGGGAGCCCTATGCGATGGCAGACCAGCATTCGGTACGTGGACAGGGGACCAGACGCGCTGGCATATAAACTGCTTGGAGATGGAAGCGGTTCATCTAGCGCTGCAGAGTTTCCTTCCGTTTGTGAAACACCGTCATGTTCTCATCAGAACGGACAACACGGCGGTGGTGGCGTACATCAATCGCCAGGGAGGTTTGCGTTCGCGATCCCTGCAGGGATTAGCGAAACAGCTGCTGTTATGGACGGACAGGGTACTTCTGTCGATTCGAGCAGTGCACGTACCGGGCAGTTTGAATTGCGGCGCGGACATGCTGTCCAGGGACGGCATTGTACACGGAGAATGGAGGCTCCATCCGCAAACGATAAATATGATCTGGAATCTGTTTGGCAAAGCGGAGATCGACCTCTTTGCGTCGCAAGAGAACGCCCACTGCCCTCTGTACTTCTCGCTGACAGCATCCCCCCTGGGGGGAGACGCGCTGTCGAGCCGCTGGCCAAAGGGACGGAAGTATGGTTTTCCCCCAGTCAAGTTAATGCCGCTGGTGCTGCAGAAGATCAGGGAGGAGAGATGTGCGTTGATCCTGGTAGCACCCAAATGGCCCAACCAGCCGTGGTTCCCGGAACTGGTGAACATGTCGCGGCTTCCCCCGTGGCGGATCTCGCCGAGAAGGGACCTCTTATCCCAGGCGAGGGGCACCATATGGCACCCCAACCCAGAGCTTTGGGATCTGCATGTGTGGCAGATCAGCGTGGAGTATATCAGCGAGTACTGCAGACAATAGCAGAGACTAGAGCCCCTTCGACGAGGCGTTTATACACTCTGAAGTGGAAAGTATTTGCTAACTGGTGTGTTGACAAAAATGAGGACCCCAGGAGTTGCGATATCTCCATTATTCTGACCTTCCTACAGGAACGTCTGGATGCTGGCAGTACCCCATCTACAGTGAAAGTCTATCGCCGTTTTTCGTGACTTGCTAGACGGCCATTCAGTGGGGAGGCACCCCCTGATAACGAGCTTTCTTTGGGGAGCTAGGCGGCTTAATCCACCCCGCCTTCGTCAGATGCCGGTCTGGGACCTGCCATTAGTGCTTAGTGCGCTGTCCAACCCACCTTTTGAACCAGCCGAGTTTAGCGACCTTAAAGTGCTCTCATTTAAGACGGCGCTACTGCTCGCGCTAGCTTGCGGGAAACGAGTGGGAGACTTGCATGCCCTGTCAGTGAACAGCGTGTGTATGCAGTTTGGACCGGACGATTGTATGGTCAGACTTTTACCCAAACGCGGCTATTCGCCTAAAGTGTTCTCAACGCCGTTCAGAGATCAGATAGTTACAATTCAAGCATTTTGCCCCGAGGAGGACAGTAATTCAGTGTCTCAGAAGTGCGCTTTGTGCCCCGTGCGTGCCCTGCGTGCATATGTGAACAGAACTAGCCAGTTTCGAACTTCAGAGCAGCTTTTCGTCTGCTACGCGGGTGCCAAGAAGGGCAGCGCGCTGTCGAAGCAGAGGCTATCACACTGGATAGTGGAGGCTGTGCGACTAGCTTATGCTTCCCGGGGAACCGCCTGCCCAATCAGGGTGCACGCCCACTCCACAAGGAGTTTGGCGTCGTCATGGGGTTGGGCGAAAGGTATGTCTATTCAGGACATTTGTTTCACAGCGGGCTGGTCGTCTCGCAACACGTTTACAAGATTCTATAATCTGGACATTCCCTCGTTCGCATCACATGTGCTGTCAGTGCAGGAGGAGGGAGTTGAGCAGTCTTTGGACTAAGCTATGGGCACGCCCTGCCTAGCGCGTGCACTAGCCGTGGTTTCTACCAGGTCAGCGTCAGTTATTATTGCAATAGCTGCGGTTGAGGTATTCATTCACTATCTAATGTGGTCCCTTTATTATGCCCGCATTATAAGCCGGCAGTGTATTCCCAAGCACCAACATATTGCTGCATTTTCCCCATATCACACCAGTGTTGCTTATCTGGGTGCACTGGATAACGATGGTGTAAGAGCTGATTTGGCTCTGTGCCAAGACGTGTTTCAACCAGGTCCGGTACCCGACCTAGAGCTAACGCACTGTAAGAACTAGTGCTTATGCTCTTCTGTGGCACACGGCGGGGGTTTTATTGTTCCCCATAAGTAATGTCGAGAGACCGACTCGATAAGGGAACGTCCCCGGTTACTCACGTAACCTTAGTTACCTTCCAGCCTCATTACTCTCGTTCAGTGGAAGATTCTGAGGGTTTTGGTGCCCACCGTCACCTATATTGATGGCTGTCAGCCAATCAGGTGAGGGCGAGGGTGCCATTGGCTATTTGCAAGCAAAAGAGTTATTCAATCAGACTTCATAATTTCGAGGAAATGGATTTCCCCCCATACGTAATGTCTCGTTCCCTCCTCTCAGGGAACTAAGGTTACGTGAGTAACCGGGGACGTTTTTTGGTTTTATTTGTAGTAAAACCATGGTTAATTTTCGTAAGGGAAAAATCAAGTCATAATTTTGTTTTTTCATTTCTGAAAAAACGGAAAAAGGAGCTGTTTTCTCGTTTTTCCGTTTTTATATGTGAAAGCAAAAACAAATGAACGAACGATACCCGGACCGTACACGGACCACGGACATACTCATTCAAACCAGCTGGCGCTGATCAACCCACGTGTACCCACATAGCAAAGGCGAGTCAATGAATCCATGAACCGTGACAATTTATTTATGTAGAGTTTGAGTAAATATATATATTCTGTGAAAACATGTTTAAATGTATTTATATGTGAAGTACAGTAAAATGGAACATTAATTGAATATTTGAATGATTTAAATATTTTAATTTATAGAAATCTAATATATTTATATATACTATGTATTATGTTAACAAATATTAGAAATTAACATATGGAAATATATTGTAAATCAATATATTTACATAGTCTGATATCTTAATGTATTTACATATAAAGGAAATAAATATATGTAAATATCAAAAAAAATTATATATATATGTAGATATGTTTAATATATGTGAAAAATATGAAAAAGCTAACAAAATCAAATATTTAAATAATTTTAAAATGTTTCATAATATATATATATATATATATATATATATATATATATATATATATATATATATATATTCTATTTAAATTAAGATAATTACATGAAAATGTATTAATTATTAATATATTTCGGTCGTTTAAGTTCAAATGTGTAACCAGACATATTTAAATACATTTTGTAACAACAATATGTATAAGACTAATTGGAACCATTTGATCCAGGTGGTGGAGATGGGTAGGTTTAGGGGTGGAAATGGGATCCAAGGGGTGGAGATGGGTAGGTTTAGGGGTGAAATAGGTTCCAGGGGGTGGAGTAGGGGTGAAATAGGTTCCAGGGGGTGGAGATGGGTAGGCTAAGTGTTGAAGTACGATCCAGGGGGTGGAGATGGGTAGGTTTAGTGGTGGAAATCGGATCAAGGGGTGGAGATGGGTAGGTTTAGGGGTGGAAATGGGATCCAGGGGGTGGAGATGAGTAGGTTTAGGGGTGATGTAGGATCCAGGGGTGGAGATTGGTAGGTTTAGGGGTGAAGTAGGATCCAGGGGATGGAGATGGGTAGGTTTAGGCATGAAGTAGGATCCAGGCGTTGGAGATGGGTAGGTTTAGGGGTGAAGTAGGATCCAAGGGGTGAAGATGGGTGGGTTTAGGGGTGAAGTAGGATCCAAGGGGTGAAGATGGGTGGGTTTAGGTGTGAAATAGGATCCAGGGGAAAGAGATGCTTAGGTGTAGGGGTGGAAATGGGATCCAGGTGGAGGAGATGGGTAGGTTTAGGTGTGGAAATGGGATTCAGGGGATGGAGATGGGTAGGTTCAAGGGTGGAAATGGGATCCAGGGGGTGGAGATGGGTAAGTTTAGGGTTGGAAATGGGATCCAGGGGGTGGAGATGGGTAGGTTTATGTGTGGAAATGGGATCCAGGGGGTGAAGATGGGTAGGTTTGGGGATACGTAAATTTGGAGGAGTTGGATTTCGAGGTGGTGCACCACTGAAATACTAGTGTACTTACATGGTAACTCCTCAGGAACTGTGCACAATATATAGTGTAACATTCTGGACACGAACCACAATTTCTATTTAAATCCTAACTTACAGGCCACTGCTGTGTAACGTCAGAGTAATTACATGATAAATCGAATATAAAGTTTAACACTTTCTTTACACATTTGTACTTTCATTACATAACAATTGTTGTTACCAATGTCCTGTTACACATTTGCACTTACACATACCATTCAGTGGGCTGTTATATTTGTGTAGTTACACAAATATTAGAGCTGTAGATACTATGAACCAATGTGTACTTACACTGTGGTTACATATTAGTGAAAACTGTGGTTACATACAGTGAAAGTACTTAATTAGCTGTTTTGGAAGCACTTGTCAGAAGAAACAGCTGAGCAACAGAGCAGCAGCTTGTAAGTGTTTTGTTTCATTTTCTCATTAGACTACTGTGTGATCGTCATTGCTAGGAAAGTTTTGGTTTAAACTGTGTGTCTTACCCTGGTAAATATGTGTTGAAAGTGGCGCTTGGTTTCGCGTTTGCCTATTGCGGGACTGCCCAGTTTCAGTCTGCTAAATAGTGAGGCGTGGTCAACTGACTTCAATCATAGATAATCAGGCAAATATAAAAGCGGTAGGTTTCACTGCGGCAGCAGTCACGGCAGCCCTCGTGTGAAGAACGAAGAGTGTAAAGACCATCGACTGTACCTGCGCGACTCCACTGAGCAAGGACACCAACAGGGCACTTGAGTATTGCTTTTCTCCCCTTACTTTACTTTTTATATAGCTTGATCTCAAATACGTATTTAGGTCACTTGTAGTCACTATGTGCTTTCAGATCTCTATTCCAGTTGGTATCTGTCATATACAGACTCACAAATCAGGCAACAAACTGGAGCTCATCTACACACGCTGTTGCTCTGTGGACAACTCTTCAGTTGCTCCAATGCACACCTCAGATTACTTCCTCATTACTGCTAACCTAGCACTTACTCCTGAAGTGGCACACACTCCAACGCAGGTCACCTTTCGATGGAATCTATGCTTACTCTCTCCATCTTGCCTATCTTTTGTGGTTTCATCCTCGCTTCCTGCACTCTCTCAGTTTTCAGCTCTGGACAAGAACAGTGCTACGGACACTCTTTGCTCCACTTTAACATCTTGCTTGGAGAACTTTTGCCTACTGTCGTCTAGACCACCACACACTGCCCCGTCTGCCCCTTGGCTGTCTGAGGTTCTCCGCGAACATCACTCTAAACTCAGGGCTGCAGATAGGAAATGGCATAAATCAAGAAACTCTACCAACCTCAGTGTGTATCAGTCTCTCCTCTCTTCCTTCTCTCCAAATGTCTTCACTGCCAAAAAACATCCTACTACCACAACAAAACTTTGCAGTTTTCTTCAAAAATAAGACAAGAACCATCAGTGACCAATTCTCCACACTGCAGACTCAGGATAATTTCACAATGACCGACGCACCCTCTTTCTCCTCCTTTCTCCAATCATCCTACTACTTGTCCACTTGATCCGATCCCCACTCACCTCCTTCAAGCGATCTCTTCCTTGTACAGAACAACCTCCTGGACAGCAACCAATCTGGCTTCAAAACTGGCCACTCAACTGAGACTACTCTGCTCTCGGTTATTGAAGCCCTGTGACTGGCAAGAGCAGCTTCAAAATCCTCAGTACTCGTCTTACTGGACCTGTCTGCTGCTTTTGACAGTGTTAATCACCAGATTCTCCTGTCCACCCTCAGAAAGATGGGTCTTACCTCTCCGATAGATCCTTCAGTGTGTCTTGGAGGGGTGATGTTTCTATGTCACAACAACTTGCTACTGGGGTTCCTCAAGGCTCAGTACTTGGACCACTTCTCCTTCTACATGACATCATTAGGCTCTGTCATTCAGAAGCATGGCTTTTCTTATCACTGCTATGCTGATGACACCCAACTCTACGTCTCATTCCAACCAGATGACCCAACCGTAGCTCCTTGCATTTCAGCCTGTCTGACTGACATTTCTAGCTGGATGAATGACCATCACCATCAGCTTAACCTTATGAAGACAGATAGCTGGTGATTCCAGCTAACCCATTGCTTCATCACAACTTCTCTATACAGCTGTAACGGAAACAGGTCAATTTAGCTCAGAGGGAATCATTTAAGATTTAAAAGGGAATTTGAACAGAATCACTGTTTCACGGCTGGTCACGGAGACGCCCTGCGATTCAGTGAACTAGCCGTTTAACATCAAATCTGCGCTGGATACTAATATCCAAACTATAGTGAAACACTATCAATTAGCACAGTAACAAGATCGGCAGTTTAAGACATTAACTTGTAAGCACAAAACACAAGATACTTCTCTTTTCAATATGAATAAGGCTTTATTAGATAAATCTAAGACATATAAACTAATCTAACACATAAACGCACGCACTCACACATTCACACAAGTTGCAGGAAGATCGAAAGTTAGGAAAAGATGAGTTTAAGAGAATGGAAATATGGAATTACAAGTTTACAGCAATACGTTAAATTGCATAGACATGAACAACCATCAATCACGTAATTAGCCCTTGCATTGAGTTCCTCAATGTGATTAAAATAATATTAGATACACCAGCACAACAAATATCTGGGGATACGTTGCCTTCGTTTCCTGTGAAAGGGACTCCCGTTGAAAGGGGTATCCCGGTGTCGCTGATTGGCTGGAAGTTCAGTAGTGAAGTGACGTCTTGGGAAGCCCGTGGTTGTTGGGCGTTGGCTGAAAGTGCAGAGTCGTGTGCGCTGGTCGAAGTTGAACGGGCATCCGAGGTCAGGCGTCGGAGACTCGACGTTACAAAACTTAACTCAGTTTGACGAGACTAGGTTGTGTTCCTTCTCATCGTGGCATAGTAGCAACAGGCAGGCACGCTGGAACCGCGCTCAAAGAACAATGATGACTAACCGCATGGCTAGATGCTACAAGCTAAAGCTAGGTAGCAAAGCTACAAGCTAAAAGCTAAGAGCAGGCATGACTAATAGCATGACTGATAGCACGATCAAGGCTGGAACTAAAAGCTGACTAAAAGCCAGGCATGACTGATAGCACAAGCAATGCTAGAACTAAAAGCAAAATTTCATGGTGTCCAAAGTATTTAAACTTCCTTGTTGGCCACCCCTCAAATGTTGCCTTGACCAATCAGATATGGTCTTGGCTCGGGGGGGTATCATAAATCATTTGTTTATCTTACCAAGCATGTGGTTCCTGCCTCGCAGGATCTAATTTTGGACATGATTCCTATAACACGATTATGATATATTTTACAAATAAATGATTGTCAGGACAATATCAAGCAAGAAAATTTGATTATATCAATACTAGACATGACTATGTATCCTATAGTTATCAAAAGACATACACAATAAGTGATTATACATGATAGTCAAATGTGTGGGTTACACATAAATGAGTCTTTTTGAGTTCATTCTGGTCCATATATAATGTACAAAAAGCAGTTTCTTTGCCATTCTCTGGCAAAGGGACTTTTCTGTGAAGACAAAGGTTTAAAGCCCTTCCCCCTTAGGAATTTCAGTCTGGTTCTGCTGGGTGGGGGAAGTCAATGCAAGTATTTAACTTGATCTCCTGGGTTTACATGTGATGTCCAGCGTTGCATTTCAATCACGAACAATAAATTTGACAATCTCTTCTTCGAATTAAAATTGTCAATAATTGTTCTATTGGTGTTAATGTTGAAAGCTGTTATGTGAACAAGTTGGTTGGTTGGTTATCTTGCTTGGTTCTTGTGGCACTAGAACTGATTTATGACTTCCTGAGGAGTTCGGCTCTCGTTTCAATGCACACAGCTCTGATAGACTCTTTAATTTGTCTGGTTCGACTCATTTCTGCTACAAAGCTGGGTTCGTCAACCATTACTCCTTCCAGGAGAGCCATAAACCTAGGAGTTGTGATGGATCATCAGTTAAGCTTCACAGACCACATTGCTACAACGACCCAGTCCTGCAGATTTGCCTTTTACAACATTAGGCTCGGCATCAACATACCTAAACGTACTCGTTAAATCTTATGTGCCCTCCAGAAGTTTGCGCTCTGCAAGTGACCGACGCCTTGTGGAGCCATCCCAAAGAAGTTCACAATGTAGCTCTTATTTTTTCTTATTTTGTAGCTCTTATAAATCCAGGGTAATAGTTAGGCTGACAGAGAAGATTTCAGAATTAGAGACACGCATCCAAACTTTAATTGAAGACAGTAAGAATGTTAGGGCTCTAGATTTGGATGAATTTAGCTCAGGGATTCCTGTATATTGTTCGGTTCTGGCAACAGAGCCCCTGCTGCAGGGCAACTGGGTGACAGTGAGGCAGCATAGTCGCGGGTCAAAACACCACTCTTATGTTCCGGTCAAAACATTAAACAGGTTCTCCCAGCTCAGTGATGCACCTACTAATAAAGTGCTCTAGTTATTGGCGATTCTATTGTACGGAACGTGAATATAGAGACACCAGCCACCATAGTCAAATGTTTACCGGGAGCCAGAGCACCTGACATCTTGGCAAATTTAAAATTGCTGGCTAATGCTAAATGTAAATACAGTAAGATGTTATTCATGCCGGCACTAATGATGTTCGACTTCGGAAGTCGGAGATCACTAAAAATAGCATTAAAGATGTGTGTGAACTTGCAAGCATGATGTCAGACACTGTAGTCAAGTCACCTTTATTTATATAGCGCTTTAAACAAAATACATTGCGTCAAAGCAACTGAACAAAATTCATTAGGAAAACATTATGTCAATAATGCAAAATGACAGTTAAAGGCAGTTCATCATTGAATTCAGTGATGTCATCTCTGTTCATGTTAAATAGTGTGCATTTATTTGCAATCAAGTCAACGATATCGCTGTAGATGAAGTGACCCCAACTAAGCAAGCCAGAGGTGACAGTGGCAAGGAAACGAAACTGCATCTGTGACAGAATGGAGAAAAAAACCTTGGGAGAAACCAGGCTCAGTTGGGGGGCCAGTTGTCCTCTGACAAGATGAAACCAGCAGTTCAATTCCAGGCTGCAGCAGAGTCAGATTGTGTAGAAGAATCATCTGTTTCCTGTGGTCTTGTCCTGGTGGTCATCTGAGATAAGGTCTTTACAGGGGATCTGTATCTGGGGCTCTAGTTGTCCTGCTCGCTGCTGTCTTTCAGGGCTGTAGAGGTCCTTTCTAGGTGCCGATCCACCATCTGGTTTGGATACGTACTGGATCCGGGTGACTGCAGTGACCCTATGATCTGGATACAGACTGGATCTGGTGGCTACGGTGAATAAGAGAGAAACAGACTAATATTAGTGTAGATGCCATTCTTCTATTGATGTAGCAAGTACATCGGGTGTAATTGAAAGTGTTCCCGGTTCCGGTTTACCTAATTAATGCAGCCTAAAAATCCTTTAACGGATTTGGATATTAAAAGCATATTAGTATATTATGTGTACGCCAGGTTAAAGAGATGGGTCTTTAATCTAGATTTAAACTGCAAGAGTGTGCCTGCCTCCAGAACAATGTTAGGTAGGTTATTCCAGAGTTTAGGCGCCAAAAAGGAAAAGGATATGCCGCCCACAGTTGATTTTGATATTCTAGGTATTATCAAATTGTCTGAGTTTTGAAAACGTAGTGGACTTAGAGGATTATAATGTAAAAGGAGCTCACTCAAATATTGAGTTGCCAAACCATTCAGAGCTGTATAAGTAATAAGCAATATTTTAAAATCTATACGTTGTTTGTTAGGGAGCCAGTGCAGTGTTGAAAGGATCGGGCTAATATGGTCATACTTCCTGGTTCTTGTAAGAACTGTAATATGCTCTGGTCCCCTCCCTGCTTACCATGGTGACAAGATGCATAGCAGATTGTCATCACTGAATGGCTGGATGTCTAAGTGGTGCCTGCAGAATAACATAGGTTTCATATACAATTGGACTAGCTTTTGGGGCAGACCTGACCTGTTGAAAAGAAATGGTCTTCATCCCTCCTTGGGTGGCACTGCTCTCCTCTCTAGAAATATGGCAAAAATTCTTAGAGTTTATACTTGACTAACTGGGGCCCAGGTCAGGAAGCAGACAGACTGGCTAAACTGACCGTCTGCAAGCTGCCTCATGTCACAGAGGTCAGTTAATTCTCAGCACATAGAGACTCTTTCACCTAGATATCACACTATAGAGACTGTGTCTGTTCCCTGAACTAGAAAATACAAAAAAAAAAAAAAACGTCCAAACCAAGTTAAGAGTAACAATTTAATTGAGGTTCAACAAATAAAAAAACATGCAATACGGATAAACGAATGAAAAAGCTTGGCTTATTGAGTATCAGATCCCTTTCTACGAAAACACTTTTTGGTAAATAATATGATCACTGATCATAATCTAGTGTGCTCTGTTTGACAGAAACCTGGCTAAAACCTGATGATTACATTATTTTAAATGAGTCCACCCCCCAAGATTACGGTTATAAACATGTGCCGCGTCTAAAAGGCAAAGGGGGAGGTGTTGCTTCAATTTATATCAATGTTTTCAGGATTTCTCAGAGGGCAGGCTTTTAGTATAACACGTTTGAAGTAATGTTGCTTCATATAACATTATCCAGAGAAACAAAAGTTAATGATAAATCCCCTGTGATGTTTGTACTGGCTACTGTATACAGGCCACCAGGGCACCATACAGACTTTATTAAAGAGTTTGTTGATTTTACATCCGAGTTAGTTCTGGCTGCAGATAAAGTTTTAATACTTGGTGATTTTAATATCCATGTTGATAATGAAAAAGATGCATTGGGATCAGCATTTATAGACATTCTGAACTATACACGTTTCAGGACCTACTCATTGTCGTAATCATACTCTAGATTTAATACTGTCACATGGAATTGATGTTGATAGTGTTCAAATTATGCAGCCAAGTGATGATATCTCAGATCATTATTTAGTTTTGTGCAAACTTCATATAGCCAAAACTGTAAATTCTACTTCTTGTTACAAGTATGGTAGAGCCATCATTTCTACCACAAAAGACTGCTTTTTAAGTTATCTTCCTGATGTATCCAAATTCCTTAGTATATCCAAAATCTCAGAACAACTTGATGATGTAACAGATACTATGGACTCTCTCTTTTCTAGCATTTTAAACACAGTTGCTCCTTTACGCTTAAGGAAGGTTAAGGAAACTGGTATGACACCATGGTATAATGAGCATTCTCGCACCATAAAGAAAGCAGCCCGAAAAAAGGAGCGCAGCTGGAGGAAAACAAAACTAGAGGTATTTCATATTGCCTGGCGGGAAAGTAAACTATCCTACAGGAAAGCATTAAAAACTGCTAGATCCGATTACTTTTCTAAACTTTTAGAAGAAAACAAACATAACCCCAGGTATTTATTCAATACAGTGGCTAAATTAACAAAAAATAAAGCCTCAACAAGAGTTGACATTTCCCAAAACCACAGCAGTAATGACTAAAATTTGAACCATTCAGCCGTCAGCTACAGTATCGCATAAGACAGTGAACTATAGACCCCCCTGAGAAAGAGTTCCACTCACTCTCTACTATAGGAGTGGAAGAATTGTATAAACTTGTTAAATCATCTAAACCAACAACATGTATGTTAGACCCTATACCATCTAAGCTTCTAAAAGAGGTGCTTCCAGAAGTCATAGATCCTCTTCTGACTATTATCAATTCCTCATAGTCATTAGGATATTTCCCTAAAACCTTCAATCTGGCTGTTATTAAGCCTCTCATAAAAAACACACACAATTTGACCCCAAATAACTATTTAATTAAAGACCAATCTGGAATCTCACTTTTCTGTCCAAGTTACTAGAAAAGGTGGTATCCTCACAATTATATTCCTTCTAAGAGAAAAATGGTATATGTGAGGATTTCCAGTCAGGATTTAGACCGTATCATAGTACTGAGACTGCTCTCCTTAGAATTACAAATGACCTGCTCTTATCATCTGATCGTGGTTGTATCTCTCTAAAAGTTCTACTGGATCTTAGTGCTGCATTTGACACAATTGACCACACCATTCTTTTGCATAGACTTGAACACTTTGTTGGAATTAATGGAAGTGCATTAGCATGGTTTAAATTGTACTTATATGACTGCCATCAATTGGTAGCAGTGAAGGAAGAGGTATCATATCGATCACAAGTGCAGTATGGAGTACCTGAAGGCTCAGTACTAGGGCCACTACTCTTCACGCTTTATATGTTACCCTTGGGAGATATCATCAGGAAACATGGTGTTAGTTTTCACTTTTATGCTGATGATACTCAGCTTTATATTTCTTCACAGCAGTGCGGACGAGACAGAAGCCCACCAGGGCGGCACAGAGGAACACCACAGCCGAGCAGACAAGACAAAAGCCCACCTGGGGGGCGCAGAGGACCACCACAGCCGTGCGGACGAGACAGAAGCCCACCAGGGCGGCGCAGAGGACCACCACAATCGTTTGGACAAGACAGAAGCCCACCAGGGCAGAGCAGAGGACCTCCACAGCTGTGCGGTCGATAAAGAAGTCCACCAGGGCGGAGCAGAGGACCACCATAGTGGTCTGGTCAGGTAAGTCTGAAATAGAGAACATGAACAAACTAATGGTGGCCATGATGGGATGGTAGATGGCCTCCATGGCCATGACAGGGCCGGTGGTGAGTTCATGGACGGCCTCCATGGCAACGATAGGATAGGACGGGCACTCTGGAAGTCCGGCTGGGATGTGACGAGGCTCTGGAAGTTCAGCTGAGACTTGACGAGGCTCTGGAAGTTCAGCTGAGACTTGACGAGGCTCTGGAAGTTCAGCTGAGACGTGACAAAGCTCTGGTAGATCCGTGGTGATTTGACTGGGTTCAGGAAGATCAACTGTGGCTTGACTTCGTTCAGGAAGATCCACTGTGGCTTGACTTGACGCATGAGTGTTAATGGTGACCTGACTTTGTTCAGGAAGATCAACTGTGGCTTGACTTGACTCATGAAGGTTAATGGTGACTTGACCTTGTTCATGAAGATCATTGGTAACTTGACCTTGTTCATGAAGATCATTGGTGCCTTGACCTTGCTCATGAAGATCAATGGTGGCTTGACTTTGCTCACGGAGATCAAGAGTGACTTGACTCATGAGGTCTAACTGTGGTTTTGCTTGTCTGATATGTTAATTATTATAATTTTTTTACGTAAAAACATTTTTTTTTATTCCCTTTAGTCTGTTTGTTTCCCCCAGAGAATCAGATCGATTGTAAATTAATGCTATTCCTGTTTGTTCACTAGCATTAATGCATTAAAAGATTAGCTGCAAAACCTTTTAGACAAGTATTACTTAAAGTTAATAAAAATGTCTGGGGAAATGTGAAAGTTGGACGAAATCATTAGAATTGAGCTAGAAAAGCCGCACGGACCATTTATCGGATCGGACCAGTGAATGAAGCTGCTCGAGGGAGCTGAGCTCACACATCAGTCATGCGACAGACAACAGACTCCGTGAGAATCATTTGAATGAACCTCCAATTTTCTGTTATAAAAGTTCAAAACACAGACAAAAGAAAAGCGCACAGTCGTGAGGCAATCCGCTCTTTCAGCGGAAATTTATACCAGTGCCTCAAATTTACAAAACGTTACTACTACAACCAACCTTTAAGAAGGGAGCATAAAACATAAGCCATATTCGTCTTAGCCCACCAATTCAATTAAATTCAGTCCAAGTTTATTTGTATAGCGCTTTTACAATACAAATCGTTACAAAGCAACTTTACAGAAAATTATGTTTCTACAATATTTAGTAGTAGCTTAAGTAGTAGTATAGTAGTAGTATAAGTGGTGACTGTCAGTTTGTGCACTTATGACAGGATTTTTAGAAAAAAATATACAAGATGTAATCAGCCAGATGATGAACATTATTAATGTTATTAATAATTAATAATTATTATATGATGCAGTCACAATTGTAGCAATATTTGTTAGTTCTGTTTGTTGATTCAGGGTTAGCATCATCTGGGGTCCTCTGAGGGTCAGCATCATCTCTTCTCAGGTGTTCTGGATCCAGACTGGAGCTTGTGTAAATCCTAGTTACCAATCCCTCTGCAAAACATTGAAACAAATAGAGACATAATTAGCATAGCTGCTGATCCAACAAAGTACAATTAGTTTGTTTAACCCAAGCTAAAGAATACGAATGCACATTTGATCAGGTGCAACTATACTCACAATTTAAGAGATACATTATTCCAATGCTTGGCGAAAGAGATGCGTTTTTAATCTAGATTTAAACAGAGAGAGTGTGTCTGAACCCCGAACATTATCAGGAAGGCTATTCCAGAGTTTGGGAGCCAAACGTGAGAAAGCTCTACCTCCTTTAGTGGACTTTGCTATCCTAGGAACTACCAAAAGTCCAGCATTTTGTGACCTTAGGGAGCGTGATGGATTGTAACGTGGTATAAGGCTAGTTAGGTACGCAGGAGCTAAACCATTTAGGGCCTTATAGGTAAGTAATGATAATTTGTAACTGATACGGAACTTAATAGGTAGCCAGTGCAGAGACTTTAAAATTGGGGTAATATGATCATATTTTCTTGACCTGGTAACGACTTTAGCTGCTACATTTTGGACTACCCGTAGCTTGTTTATCAATCAATCACATTTATTTTTATAGCACTTTAAACAAAATACATTGCGTCAAAGCACTGAACAACATTCATTTGGAAAACAGTGTCTCAATAATGCAAAATGATAGTTAAAGGCAGTTCATCATTGAATTCAGTTATGTCATCTCTGTTCAGTTTAAATAGTGTCTGTGCATTTATTTGCAATCAAGTCAATGATATCGCTGTAGATGAAGTGACCCCAACTAAGCAAGCCAGAAACCGAGAAAGCCAGAGGCGACAGCGGCAAGAAACCGAAACTCTATCGGTGACAGAATGGAGAAAAAAACCTTGGGAGAAACCAGGCTCAGTTGGGGGGGGCAGTTCTCCTCTGACCAGACGAAACCAGTAGTTCAATTCCAGGCTGCAGCAAAGTCAGATTGTGCAGAAGAATCAACTGTTTCCTGTGGTTTTGTCCTGCTGGTCCTCTGAGACAAGGTATTTACAGGGGATCTGTATCTGGGGCTCTAGTTGTCCTGGTCTCCACTGTCTTTCAGGGCAGTAGAGGTCCTTTCTAGGTGCTGATCCACCATCTGGTCTGGATACGTACTGGATCCGGATGACTGCAGTGACCCTCTGATCTGGATACAGACTGGATCTGGTGGCTACGGTGACCTTGGAATAAGAGAGAAACAGACAAGTATTAGCGTAGATGCCATTCTTCTAATGATGTAGCAAGTACATAGGGTATTATGGAAAGTGTTCCCGGTTCCGGTTTACCTAATTAATGCAGCCTAAAAATCCTTTAACGGATTTGGATATTAAAAGCATATTAGTATGTTATGAGTAAGCCAGGTTAAAGAAATGGTTCTTTAATCTAGATTTAAACTGCAAGAATGTGTCTGCCTCCCGAACAATGATAGGTAGGTTATTCCGGAGTTTAGGCGCCAAATAGGAAAAGGATCTGCCGCAAGCAGTTGATATTGATATTCTAGGTATTATCAAATTGCCTGAGTTTTGAGAACGTAGCGGACGTAGAGGATTATAATGTAAAAGGAACTCATTCAAATATTGAGGGGCTAAACCATTCAGGGCTTTATAAGTAATAAGCAATATTTTAAAAGCTATACAATGTTTGATAGGGAGCCAGTGCAGTGTTGACAGGACCGGGCTAATATGTTCATACTTCCTGGTTTTAGTTAGAACTCTTGCTGCTGCATTTTGGATTAGCTGTAGTTTGTTTACTAAGCGTGCAGAACAACCACCCAATAAAGCATTACAATTATCTAACTTTGAGATTATAAATGCATGAATTAACATTTCTGCATTTGACATTGAGAGCATAGGCCGTAATTTTTTTAATATTTTGTGATCAACATTTTTATTGCTTTCCAAAGGGGGGGGGGGGGGGGGGTTACAGACATATCAAAAATCATATGCAAGTATATGGAAAAAAATAAAAAATAAATAGAAACATCACAATTGTAAAACAGTGCATAAAATCACAGAGACATGTTCGGCAGGTGAATCACAACTATGATTGCCTAGCTGTTGACTCTGGTCCAAGAGATTATCTTAGATGAAAAGGAGTTCCAAGCTTGTACAGTTACTGGTCGCGCCTTATTAAGTCGTGCAGTTGTATGTTCAAGGTTGACAATGTTGACAAGACTATGGATCCAGAACGATTTCATACACATATCCGGAAAGAACCAGTTTTCAAAAATTGTTTTCTTTGCAGAGTTAAACCCGGCATATACCATTTTGAGCTGAATTTGCTTTAGATTTATATCTGAATTATCATTAAGGAGACAGAATCCAGGATTGTGAACATAAAAAATGTCAAGTATATCTGCTAAAACTGAATTAACATGCAACCAGAACTTGGAGATAACTGGACACTCCCAAAACATGTGCAAAAATGTTCCAGGTGAAGCAGTGTTACATATATGACAGTTGTGAGAAAGTTGTAATTTCATCTGGAATCTCTTATAAGGTGTAATGTAGGCTCTATGTATGATTTTAAAGTGAATCAGCTGGTGAGCTAGGTTGTTAGAAGTCATGCTTAAATTACACCATATCCTCTCCCAATCTAGGTTTATATTTAAACTCTCCAACTCCCGGTTCCATATTGATTCAATTGGTAAAACCTTAGTGCTATGCTGAATCAACATACTATATATTAGAGAGACAGAAGGTCTACCCAGTAATGGTACAATCCATTGTAACATGGGATGTGCGGGGAGAGGAGAATCCCATGGAACTCCATACGTTAAGGCTGATCTTAATTGAAAATAAACAAAATAGCAGGACACAGGAAGGGAAAAGCGTGTTCTTAAATCTTGAATGGAGCAAAGACCTTGAGTATCATATATATCACCTAATGTATTCACCCCAAGCGATGACCAAGATGGTTGGTTAAATGGTTTGTTGCCACATAATAAAGAAAAAATTGTTCTGACAGACTTTAGGTGGACCGCCCATCCACCATTCTGCTTTCTTCCACACTTGAATAGAGTTAGCAATGATGGGCCCAAATTTGTTTATTATTGTTTTGTTTGCTACACTGGAGAATAGTATTTCTTGCAGCTTGTGCGGAAAAATCTTAGCAGATTCAATCAATCGCCATGCAGTGGTAGACTGTGGGTCCATCCATGTGCTGAGTGCTCTGATCGTAAATGACCAGTAATAAAGCTCAACATTTGGTACTGCTAGACCGGTTTACGCTGCCGGAAGGAACACGGAGCCGAGGATAAACGAAATAAGGTTTTATTTTCCAACATAGGTGTTATCCAAACATGGATCACAGAGGAAGACACACGCAAGTAGCATGTGAGTGAGTTAGTAGTCCCGACAAAACAGAACTGAAAGGACAAGGCTTATGTACAAAGGATAATGGGGAAACGTAGGTGGATGGAATAACTAAATTAACAGGGACATGGAACACATGAGGAAGAGAATAGACACACCTGGGAACTAATCAAACCAAATACGGAAGACAGAAACTGGGTCACAGGGGCAAAAACACTAAATGAGTCCAGGTGTGTGACAGTACTCCCCCCTCCCGGTAGGTGCGTCCTTGCACCGTAGAAACAACCGAGGGAGGCGTGGGTGGGAACTTGGGAGGAGGTTCCGGTGGAGGACAGACTCCCAGGAGGGGGCAAGCAGACAGGGACCACGGAGGAAGGAGCCAGGGAGGAGACAGGAGCAAGAGGAGCCAGATGGTCCACCATAGACCAGCCAGGACGGAGATCCAAGGTGGAGTCGACGGCGGGAGGAGCCATGGTAAAGGAGGGGTCGACGACACCAGGGGGCTGACAGGCGGAGACTGCACCGGTGGGTGAGGAGCCCAAGATGGAGCAGCACAGCCGCAGAGCCAGGGTGACGTCGAGGATCCGGAGGGCCTAGGTGGAGCTGAAGGCTCAGGCGACCAAGGTGGAGGCGGGGTCCTGGCAGACCGCTGTGGAGCCGGAGCAACCGAGGATGGAGGTGGAACCAGAGGGAAGGAGGAACCTAACAGAGCCGGAGGGATGGAGTGACGAGGTGGAACCAGAGGAGTGGAGTCCCGAGGCGGCGGATGGTCGACGACTGACCAAGGTGGAGCCGGAGGGACGAGGGAGCCCGGTGGAGCAGGTGGGATGACAGGCCACGGTGGAGACGAGGGAGCTAAGAGCCAAGGCGGAGCCGCTGGGTCGAAGGACCGATGAGGAGTCCAGAGCTCGGAGGCTGGAGGTAGAGACAGGGACTTAACGTGCCAAGGCAGAGCTGGAGACTGGCAGTCCAGCGGCGAACCATCGCGCCCCGATGGCGCGGACTGAGGGTGAGCTGCGGGACTGACTGGGACCAGCAGGGATGACGAGGAACTGGCTGGTCTAGGATGAGGAGAGAGGAGAAGGATGGGAGGAAGGACAGGAGGATCAGGGCTGGACGGAACCAGCGAAAGTGGAGCAGAGGGACCAGCAGGTCCTGGAGGAGGTGGGAGAGGGAGGCCGGGAGGGAACACAGGAGATACAGAAGATTCAGAGCTGGGCGGAACCAGCGGACACGCAGAAGATTCAGAGCTGGGCGGAACCAGCGGAGAGACTGAAGATTCAGAGCTGGGCAGACCCGCGAAGACATAGAAGATTCAGGGCTGGACGGAACCAGCGGAGACACAGAAGATTCAGGGCTGGGCGGAACCAGCGGAGAAACAGAAAATTCATGGCTGGATGGAACCAGCGAAAATGGAGCAGAGGAAATGACTGGAGGAGGTAGGAGTGGGAGAGGGTATACAGGGGAATCAGGGCTGTACGGAACCAGCGGGGAAACAGGAAAATTAGGGATTACCTCCATAGACCAGTCCATCAGATCCAGAACTTGCTCCATATGATCTTCAGAGACTGCATACAGCTCACCCTCAGTCGCAGGAGTGTGGGCAGGGCTTTCCTCCACGCCCTCAATCTCCACGAGGACTCCCACGATGCACGGGGTGGCCGGCTCACACACCTGGTCAGTCACGCTCTCGAGATCCGGCTCACTGTCGGTGAATGACTCGGGCTCTGCGGCTGCGGTGGGCTTTGGCTCCGTGTGGCGAGATGGTGCCTGGCTGGTCTCTGGGTCGGGAGTGGGACTGGCGAGATCCTCTATGGGGCAGACCGTGATAGGTGAGCCATTTCTTGCCAGAGTCCACTCCACGAATGCGGCGAATTCCTCCCGAGGACCCTCTTCGGGCGACAACGCTCTGCACTTGGAGTTCAGGCTGGTGTTGTAGAAGGCGCAGAGCGCGTCGTCCGGGTAGCTGGTGCCATTAGCTAATAGAAGAAACTGTCTGGTGTGGTCCTCGAGAGAACGTCCTTCCTGCTCCAGCATGAGGAGGAGGAATCCGGGGCTATAGAGGGGATCCATAGAAACTACGAAAAGAAAAGACTGTAGAACAAACGATAACAAAACGGAGGGAAAAACACGCAGTTTTATACTTTCTTTTTTAGGTCGGGTCTTCTGTCACGGTTTACGCTGCCGGAAGGAACACGGAGCCGAGGATAAACGAAATAAGGTTTTATTTTCCAACATAGGTGTTATCCAAACATGGATCACAGAGGAAGACACACGTAAGTAGCATGTGAGTGAGTTAGTAGACCCGACAAAACAGAACTGAAAGGACAAGGCTTATGTACAAAGGATAATGGGGAAACACAGGTGGATGGAATAACTAAATTAACAGGGACATGGAACACATGAGGAAGAGAATAGACACACCTGGGAACTAATCAAACCAAACACGGAAGACAGAAACTGGGTCACAGGGGCAAAAACACTAAATGAGTCCAGGTGTGTGACACCAGCAATTTGAGTCGTTGCAGTGTATTCAGATGAACCCTGGGCCGTCTACCATCCCAAATAAAACTGGAAATCATGGAACGAATGTCTTTGAAGTAGTTTGAAGGGGGGCAGAGTGGTAACATAAAGAAAAGGAAATTGACTGTATTAATTCTACCTTGAAGAGAGTAGAATTAATTAATTTTTAGATTTCTCTATCTATGAATGTCTGATTTTATTTTACTTAGTGTAGTGTTGAAGTTGTCTCTAGTAATTTTATGTATGTTTTTATATATCGTAATGCCTAAATAAGTAAAAGAGCTTTTGAACTGAATATAGACGGGAACAGGAACGTTAGTGTGTACATTATTTAAAGGCATAAGTGCAGATTTCATCCAATTAATTTTGTAGCCTGACAGGCTGCTAAAATTATCGAATTCCTTAATAATTGGGTGAATGGAGGGGTCAAAGTTGTCTAAGAACAAAATTACATCATCTGCATACAGAGATATAATATGATTATGATGACCAATTTCCATAGGGGAAGCCGTAGATTGCCTAATGGCTTGCGCTAGAGGTTCCAGAGACAGACAAAACAAAAGTGGTGAGAGTGGACACCCTTGTCTTTTACCACGCTGCAATGTAAAAGGAGAGAAGATTATGTCACCTGTTAGAATACATGCTAAAGGTGAGTGGTATAGCGCCTTGATCATTGCTATAAAATTATGCTTGAAACCAAAACGCTGCAAGACTGCCCACATATACTTCCACTCTATCCAATCGAAGGCTTTCTCTGCGTCGAGTGAAAAGACGGCACAAGGATTTGGGTGTGTCTCCGCAGCCTCTATAATATGTAGCAGCCTTCTCATGTTATCAGATGCATAGCGCCCCTTGATAAATCCTGTTTGATCCTCATTGACTAGAGACTGAATAACTTTTTCCAGGCGTAGAGCGAGAACTTTGGTAGAGCGAGATCTTAAGATCGCTTGTAAGTAAAGATATTGGTCTAAAACTAGAGCACTCGAGGGGATCTTTTCCCTTTTTCAAGAGTAAAGTGATGAGTGCTGTTTTTTTATCTCTATGGAATGTCCCACTTTTAATTGCAAAATTAAATGAATCCAGCATGAGTGTGCCCACCATGTCCCATAAGTCTAAATAAAGTTCTGGAGGGAGGCCATCCAAGCCGGGCAATTTGCCTTCTTAAGACATTTTGCAGCTCTATGTAATTCATTCAGCTCTAATGCAGCTTCCAGATCATCTTGCTCAGTTTGCTTGAGGCAGGGAAGCTCTAGTCTGTCAAGAAAATGTTTACTGGTAGCATCATCATCAGAGATTTCGGATTTGTATAAATTTTCATAAAATGTTAAGAATGTATTATTAATGGCCTGGGGGTTATTACTGGTGGTAATTTTGCCCTCGGGTGTATTGATTGCTGGAATGTGAGCTTTTGTTTCACATTCCTTAAGCATAAGAGCCAGTAGGTGACTAGGCCTCTCTGCTTCAAAATAGTACCTTTGTCTGGTTCTATGCCAAATAAATTCCGCCTTTGATATGGCCAGTGTATTGTATTCATCTTTGAGAGAGGCCTGTAGTTTAGACTGGTCATCTGAAAAGCTATGTTTTTGTAGATTCTATAATGATTCTATTTTGTTTTCAAGATTTTTGATCTAGGACGCTTTTGTTTTAGTTAAAGTTGAGGAGAATGAAATACAGAAACCACGAATAAAACATTTAGTGGCCTCCCATAGAACTTGTGGATTAGGGCATTCCTTTGTGTTAGTATCTAAAAAATCCTTTAGTTGTACTTTTAATGAACTAAGGAATCCAGAATTAGTTAGTAAAGATGTATTTAAGCGCCACCTGGGGGCCTTTGTCTTAATGTTGGGCAGATCGATGTTGCATAAAAGTGCAGAGTGATCAGATAATAGAATTGGTAGGATATTAATGGATGTATGTCCTTCAATAAGGGTTGGGCTAAGAAAGATATAATCTATTCGGGAAAATGTTTTATACCTATTGGAGAAAAATGTGTAATCTCTAGCAGTAGAATTCTGTATACGCCAGATATCCACAAGATTAAAATCTTTGAGAAGCGATTTCAATAAGATAGATGAAGGATTGCCTATTGCATCTGAATTAGATTGATCAAGAGACGGATTAAGGACTGCATTGAAGTCACCTCCCACCACTAAGGAAAAGTCATTTTGTTCTAACAATACGTTTCCAATGTAAGAAAAAAGTCTTTGTCAGGCTCATTTGGGCAGTATATGGATGTGAAAGCTAATTTATGATTAAATATACAAACACGGGCAAAAGCAAGTCTTCCATTCTCATCATTTCCAGTAATATTTATATTGCATGATATTTTTCGGTTAAGAAGTATGCATACTCCTTTGGTCTTATTTAGGGCGCACGATGATGCAATTAATCTGTAATGTTTATTTTGAAATCGTGCCACATCGCATTGTTTTAGGTGTGTTTCTTGTATCAGGGCGATGTCTACCTTTTTACGATATATATACTCAAGTACACGGGTGCGTTTGATAGCGGAGTTCAGGCCATTCACATTGAGTGATAATATATTCAGTGACTTCATCGACATATACCACTAAGATTTGTCTTAAAATATGAACGTGCTAGTATAAGATATAACAGAAGCGTTTCCTGCCAATTACCGTACAGATGTCCCAAAGCTGTTGTTCTATCAAAGAGTAGGAATATGTCTGTAAATGGGAGGGGGTGGGAAAAACTATATACAAAAACAAACACAGACCGCACAGGGGAAAATCCGTAGGTCTGTAAGAACAAAAACATTGCCTGATACGTGACCAATCCACCCCAACGCATGGCAATAGAATCAGATAAACCCACACAATCCTAACATATAAAATGAATACATTCGTCAACTCTTGAACTGGGTAAAGAAGGCTAATTTTGCGTAACATTACTTGTTCTTAGTTCGTACCTTGTAGCGAAGACCCGGTGTTTGATCATTGCTACATAGATTGTTATCTAAGATTATTCCGCCATGTCCACTAAATTGACTTCTGTGGCGTGAGGAGAATCCCCGATGTTGATTTCTTTGGTCGGGTTTGAGGCTGCGTAAGAGAGTTGATATAATCTTCGGCGGCCTGAGGGGAGTCAAACATCTTCCTTTTGCCTTTATACTGCAATTTTATCCGCGCAGGATAAATGAGGAATGGCTCCAGGCCCATGCCCTTAGCCTTCTTCATGGTAGAACTGAAGCTCTTTCTCTTTGCTGTTGTCGCTGGACTATAATCGGGGAAGAACAGGTGTTCTGACCAGCGGCTGTCGGCGCCGAAGAATGAGCGAGGGGCGTGAGCAGGTGAGTGGATGATGCGCGCGTGCCATTAGCAGCGTACTTTACTGGATAAACTTGACGTGCCCCATTAAGAATAGCCGATCTGTCTTGCCAGCGCAGTAATCTGAAGATGAGGGTGCGCGGCTTGTTGGAGTTAGCCTCTCCTCCATCATACACACGATGTGCCCGTTCAATGTCAATGTCTCTGCCAACCAATGAAGGTATCCACTTGGGAAGATTATCTTTCAAGTAGCCGATTGCATCCGAACCCTCCACTGTTTCTGGTAAGCCAACCAGCCTTACATTATTTCTTTGTCCCCTGTCTTCCAGGTCTGTCAGCTTTGTATTGAGCTGGTCTAGCTGTGTCTTTAGTTCGATAACCGATCGCCTGTCCTCTTGTGCAGCCGTCTGAACAGATTCCACACGGTCTTGAGTCCGTTTGTTAGATTTGGCTACCTTCTCAAGTTCACTCCTGATCTCCTTCACGGTGTCATTCGTTTTTTGGATTTCCATTCGCAAGTCACGTATTGCTGGGACCAGAATGGAGTCCACAGCTTCCCTGACAGCAGAGGTTACGGCCAAATCTAGACAATGTTGTTGTTCTTGGAGGGCTAGCTTTATGCCTTTAGCAATAGCTGCATTGAGTTCTTCCTTGGAGATGGCAGAATCCTTGAATTTTTTCTTTATAGGCGATTGTTCATTTTCCCTTTTCCGTGTTTCTTTGCTTGGGGAAGGATTCATGATGAGATAGATGTCGAAGTATTTCAAATGTTTTAAAGGATTATTGAAAAAAGTAAGATTATGCGAGCTGAGCCGAAACCTATGCTGGCATCGCTGTCGATGGATCACGTGATCTCTGCATAGGCCGTAATTTAGATATATTTTTGAGATGGAAAAATGCAGTTTTACAAATGCTAGAAAGTGTCTTTCTAAGGAAAGATTGCGATCAAATAGCACACCTAGGTTCCTAAGTGATGACGAAGAATTGACAGAGCAACCATCAAGTCTTAGACAGAGTTCTAGGTTATTACAAGCAGAGTTTCTTTTTTATTTTTTAAACACGCTAAAAAATAAAATAAGTTTGTCAGAGGAAAAAAATATATGAGTCGTGTATAGGTTTCATTTTAACGGATCAATCACCTATTTTCATTTGTTGCATGTTTTTTTTTTTTTTAAACACGCTAAAAAATAAATCAGTTTGTGAGAGGAAATAAATAGGCTATTAGAAAATATTTTACAACAAATCCTTTAAATTTAACAAATTTATCAGAACAAAACAATAATAAAAAAATATATAATTTTAGTGGATAAATATAATTGCAGTATATAATAATATAGGCTTAGTAATAAATAATAATAATAATAATAATAATAATAATAATAATAATAATAATAATAATAATCATTTAAAGCTAAGTATAAGGTAAGCTTGGGCTTTCTCAATCGTGAGAAATCAAACGTTTCCATATTTGTGATGTTGCCCATTTGAAGATTAATTATTATTCATGAGGTAAATAGGCCGTGTGCGTTTCAGTATCGATGAAAAAAAATAAAATAATTAACAATATGTCAAAGTGCTCACGCCGAATGTCTGGTGAACAACTGCTGTTTCCAGTGAATATGTGCGCGAGGTACCAGCACGATCAAACAGCTGAAACAAATAATACTTAATTTTTGGTCACATATAAGGCAAAATTCAAAAATGCTGGTAGTTTGAAAAATCAAGAATAATAACATTAAATAATAAGTTAATACAAATTATTGCTAAATGGTGGACCGTTCCCATTTTGCTCTGCATATGGAACCTGAAGATTTTTTTAAACCAAGAATGAACCGAAATGAAAATGAAATTAAAACATTTAGCTTATACATATATATATAGGCCTTATATTTATTTACTGTTTAATAAAAATAGCATGCATATGATCCTTTGTGTTAAGGTCTTCTTTTAATTTTTGTTTAGTAGACTGTAGTCTAAGACTATCCTACATTTTAAAAATTAACAAATTGTAAAAAAAAAAATATGTTTTATATTATATTTTATATCATAATTTTATTGTTGTTTTACTTGCTTTTTTTTTATCTCATTTTACAATTGCATTCATTTTGCAATCCGTCCCTTTGCGCCACCTGGCGGTAGTTTCGCGAATGATTTTAACAAGCGACTGAATTACAGTTACCACCGCGGCACTGCCCTAGATAGGCTGGCCACCTACTGTAAATGCACAGACAATACTTAACTGAACAGAGATGACATCACTGAATTCAATGATGGACTGCCTTTGACTATCATTTTGCATTATTGACACACTGTTTTCCTAATGAATGTTGTTCAGTTGCTTTGGCACAATGTATTTTGTTTAAAGCGCTATATAAATAAAGGTGACTTGACTTGACTTGACTTGTACTTCATCTCCTTTTGATTTCGCTTTTAAGGCAGCTAGCACCATCTATGTTAAAACAATAAAAGAATAGTTTGCTCATATATAATTCTTAGGCCTGTCACTATAGATATACTTTTTGGCGCTACATATTTTCCCAAAAATCAATTGCAATAAAATATATTACTGACTTTTTTCATGAGTTAGTCTATATCAGCATGATTATACAAATATTACACAAGCACAATGTGGAAGGAATGGTATCACAGACAAACACAAATAACACATTGTTCAAGTTTAACTGTAACAGTATTTGAAATTGTTATAAGAGTTATTTTTTCCTTGCATGTCAGTAATGTGTAAATAACATTACATGTTTCAAAACATCTTTTTATTGTATTTAGAGGTTGTAACGGTATTTTGCAATATGAGATTGATGGTGATATTTTATGATATCATTGTGACAAGCTTAGTCATTTAAAAACCAATACAACTTTAATACTCAAAGACTGATTAGTGAAATGTAGGGGTTCATTGGTGTATTAATTATGGGGGTGTGAAACACTGTAGGCAGTCTGTCAGGGCTGAGTGAGATGATTTCTTAATTGAAGAGAAGTACACAATATAGTTGGTTGACGTTTGATTTACTGAAGACTTTGTGGGTACACATATGTGTGGTTTCTGAAATGGATTAAACAAGAGAAATAAACTTAAATGTTATGAATGTGCAATGTTCCACAATAAGCATTAAAACACTAAGCAGCACACAATATAAATATAACAATTCAAAACAGTGCTATCTTACACTGTTTAACATGGGCACTTATGCTCTAAATGTCCACAAGAGGGCAAAGAGCAGGGTAACACAGTCTTCACATAAGGCACACACACAGTGATAATAAGGTTAATATTCACTAACACAATGTATACATTATAAGCATCTCACAACAACGAATTTCACAAAAATACTCGTGAATGCACTAAATCGTGCAGGAAATACAGGCAGTGCAATAATAATTGGCTACTTCTTAATCAGTACAAAAGTAGCTGCTGATCACTCAACAATAACAGAAAATATATATATGGTGGTTACTTACTTCATATGTACACTCACTGTAACCCAGTATAACTCAAAGTCAATATCTTTAAAGTAACTTTGAACTCTGAAACTAGAATACAGCTACAAACTCTCCATGTGCGCTCACTTGTGCTGCTACGTCTCTCTCTCTAACCTGCGATTCACCTCTGCCTCACGTGATGCCATTTCAGCTAAGCTGAACTCTCTGATTGGTCAGAATCATCCGGGACTTAGAGACGGCAGAGCCTTTTGAACAGCCACCCCCGAATTCAGGAACGGAATTCGCTAATCTAACAAAAGGTCTTAATCCACAACTCGCATGTAGGTCTTCCCGTTGACATCTACACTGGCTGTCCGGACTCGACCATCTACACCGGGGTAGGTGACTTTGCCTACAGGCCAGAGGGCTCGAGGAAGTTGGGGATCAACAATCAAGACTACGTCTCAGATTTCCAATGCCTTTCTGTCCGTTCTCCACTTCTGGCGAGCTTGAAGATTTGGTAAGTAGTACTTTAGAAAATGTCTCCAGAAGTGCTCCGACTCAGCATCTCTGACTCCTGGTAGATGACTTGGGGTAATGACGTGTCTCGATGGCCAATCAGGAAGCAGTACAGGGTGATCGGGTCAAGGTCAGCAACATCAGAGGAGGTATACCCAAGAGGCTTTGAATTGAGAATACCTTCCACCTCAATCAGGACTGTCCTTAACACTTCCTCAGTAACAGTCTGGGCTCCGATAGTCACTCTGAGCACTGCCTTAATGGAGCGGATCTCCCTCTCCCAGCACCCGCCGAAGTGAGGGGCACTTGGTGGGTTATAGGTGAACTTGATCTGCTGATTAGCAAGGTGGCTCTGTAGCTCATCTTGGAGGGTGGCGAAGGCATCATTCAGTTCACGTTCTCCTCCCTTAAAATTTGTGCCTTGGTCACACAATAACTCGTACAGTTTGCCACATCTTGCAATGAACAGTCACAGAGCCATCAGGAAAGACTCAGAATCAAGACTACTGAGAAGATCAAAATGGGTTGCCTTTGTGGTCATGCACTAAAAGACTATGCCCCACCTCTTCTTGTTACGTCAGCCGATCTTAATGAGGAAGGGGCCGAAAAAGTCCATGCCAGATGAGTAGAAGGCTGGACGGAAATATCTCTGTCTGGTGAGGGGCAGGTCAGCCATGAGAGGTACATCTGGGCATCCTCTCCACTTCCTACACTCTGTACACTGGCGTTGGTACCAATGGACAGCTTCACAACCTCCTGATCTCTGCAAACAATCTCTCTGTACCTGGAAGATGTAGCCTCACATCATAGTCATTTATGATAGCACAGTGATTGGATGTTGAGGGTCAAGAACAGCTGGATGGAGCAGTGTCAAGCTCAGGGGAGAGTGTGATCAGTCTGCTTGTAGATAATATGGGTTTCCCAGACTTCAGAAGTCTCAGCTCATCTGGGAAGGACTCTGCTTGAGCTTGACGGAGGTTGCATGTTGAACATCCCTTTGGAGATCTGCACTGTAGGTGTAGGCCGCCCCGTGAAGCTCCTACCCATAGGCATTCACGCACTCTGCCAGCATGTCATAGTGCTGCAGCTTAGGTGAGGGTGTAGTAGTGGTCACTAACCCAGTGAATGATGATTGTCTTAGTTCGCAGCTTGGCTATTCAAATGATAAGCGAGGCTGCTCAGGCCAACTATCTGATGGAAGCTTAAGGAATGCCGGCCCCTGGCTCCACCTGCTTTCTCTAGAGAGGTCTCCAAGAGGCTTGCCACGAGTGATGTCGTCTGCTGGGTTGTCTGAAGTTCTGATGTAGCGCCAAATGGCGGAAGCTGTCATCTCTTGGATCTCTGCTACCCTTGTTCCCACAAATACCTTGTAGCGACATGAGCTGGATGTCAACCACGTAAGCGCAGTGGTGGAGTCAGACCAGAGTGTAGTGGAGCAGATAGGAATTGTAAGCTCTGTGGTCAGAAGCTGGGATAGCTGTGCTCCATTAAGAGCGGCACACAACTCTAAGCATGGTATGGATTGTTGCTTGCGAGGTGCTACCCGGGACCTGGCAGCAATGAAGGCAACTTCGACTTGACCCTCTTCGTGCTCTGTCCGCAGGTAGGCTACTGAACCGTATGCCTGCTCCAAGGCATCACAGAAAACATGAATGTCATATCTACAGGATGGGTGATCTTTCTGTGTTTGATTATAGCACCTGGGTAGAGATATTTCCTCTAGTCCACTCAACTCCTTCTCCCATTTGTCCCATGATGCAAGCAGTTACTTAGACAACTGTGGGTCGTCCCAGTCGCGCTTCTTGTCCCACAGGCGCTGTACTAGTATCTTAGCCCGGGTGGTGTAAGGGATGAGATATCCAAGAGGATCATATTGGCTCACTAGTACTCAGTAGATCTGACGCATTGTTACAGAAGAAGAGCATCTGGATCGATGCTTGTAACGTAGAGTATCGGACTGGCAATGCCACTGCAGTCCAAGTGTAGACTCGTGGACGTCTTGTTGGCCTTGACTGAGCCAGAGGTCACAGGTACTGGATCTGGATTCAGCGGGGAGGTAAGTGATCACAGATGGACAATTGCTGGCCCACTGTGGGGGGGGGGGTTGGTGAAGACTGTGCAGGCAATTGTTGACGTAAAATGATCTCTGAATTGCCTCTCTAAATTGGTCTCCCGGCTGACTGTGATCCATGACGTGTCTCTGCAAAGCATAAGTGGCACAACAGGGACTGCACGTGGTGCCAAATGGGAGCACCTGCCACTGGTACACGTCGGGAGGTCGCTCAGGGTTCAAGTCTCGCCACAGGAATCAGAGCAATGGCATGTAACCTGGGAGCAGCCTCACCTGGTGAAACATACCGCAAATATCACTGCTTATGGCGACCAAGTGTTCTCGAAAGCAGAGCAGGACTGCTAGCAGTGAGGAGCCTAGTGTGGGTACTGGAAGAAGGAACTCATTAAGGCTGTGGCCTTCAAACTGAAAGGAGCAGTTGTAGACGACCCGGTTCTTGTTATCGTGCTGAACCATATGGTGCGGGATGTACCATGATTCTGTGGAACTATCCTCCTCTCTCACATAACCTGCTTCCTTCAGTTTGGTGATCTCGGCCTGGTAGGCGGATGCCTGCTCTGGATTCTTAAGCAGTCTCCTCTCGACACTCCTAAGCCAAGGGAGAACAGCTTCCTTTGGCATAGTCAAGCAAGGCATACTATGCATATGAAGGAGCGGTGTGGCATACCGCATCGTACCTTCCACTTCTACTTGCACAGTCTTCTCCTGTAGCAGTCTGATGGCTTCTTGATCTAGTTTGTATCGTGTTGCTATCTTGTCACTGGGATAGGGAATCACATCCATCTGCCATAGTCGCTCAACATGAGCAAACAAGTCTGTGTTGGGGAGAACGGATGTGAAGAAACACTGGTGTGTGTTGATCTCACGACGAACCTAATGAGTAGGACCTTTAAGAGTCCATCCAAGGCGGGTTCTGACTGCTGCAGGACCCCCTGGTGGGCCTAAACGGACTGGTTCAACAGGTGTGATGAGATGTGGACAATCTGCTTGCGCTGCTGCGTCTCTCTCTAACCTGCGATTCACTTTGTACAATTAGAGTAAGTAACTTGAATTATTGAATTCAATTTAAACTGTTTTTCATCATTTTAAAATGGTAACAAATAAAAACTCCTTTGCTGTGATGTTTTGAGCCTTTTGGCACATCTTTCAGAGGACACATCTTGTTCACTAGATGAATGACTTGTCAGTCAACAATATCTGTGCTGAAGCTGGCTGATTCCTCTGCCAAAGAAACACAAGAAAAAACACACACAATACAATACAATACAATAACTGACCAATGTTTGTACCTGCACTATTTTATGTATGGATCAAAAGTGCCTTCACTAAGATATTTTGTGATCAATGTTGATTTTGGGTTTGCTTCTAGCAACTCTTCCAAAATGTCTTGATCAATTTCAGTGTGGGACTCGTCATATATCTTCAAGTCTGCTCCAGTCAGTTAATCAAATCTGCTTCGCACTGTTGACCAATAAAAGCAGTCATAACAACTATACTAAATAATATGCCTAAAAATATGGGTTACAATACATAAATATTGCTACATTGATTGAAAATAATGTACGAGTGCCTTTTGCATCTTGTTGTGGTTAAATTCTTAATATTGCATATAAATGAATCAATAAGAAACTACTAAAACTCATTTTTCTTAATGCCTTATTATGGTACAGATTGTGAAATATTCACAATTTTAATGTTCATGTTATAAACTTTTGGTTGATGAATTCATAAAGTTGTATAGAATAGACATATAGTATTGTAAAAGTGATCACTGCAAATAAGATAATTATTTTTCAAATAAGATAAAAACAAGGACCTTCATTTATGAAATCTGTTAAAATTAATCCATTCTGTAACTTTATGAATTTCTTGGAGTCTTTGAACTGCACTGCACAGGTCAGGAATTCTTAAATCTGTACCGCAAGATCCACTTTGCTGCAGAGCATAGTTCTAACCCTGATCAAACACACCTGGGGCCTGTTTAACAAAGGAGGTTAAGTGAAAACTCTGAGTATGTTAACCCTGAAATTAGGGAAACTCTAGGTTTTCTGTTTCAGAATGGGAGGTTTGTCAAACCCAAGAAAGCAGGGTAATTTAAGCCCATTTTTGAAAGAGAGCTAACTTATACTCAGAGTCAGATACCATGGTTACTTACTCTATGAACCTAACCTGGTCATGAGCAATTAAGTGCATTTACTTAAGTAAAATTATATGCCAGTGTGGTAATAAAAATAATCTTAATGCAAATGGAAAACAAGATTATTTGGAGTGTCTATTATTAAAGGGGGGTTGCAATGCTCGTTTTCACTCAATATCCTGTTAATCTTGAGTACCTATAGAGTAGTACTGTAGCCTTCATAACTCCAAAAAGTCTTTAGTTTTATTATATTGATAAGAGAAAGATAGTCTGAATCGATTTTTCCCGGAAAAAGACGAGCGCCTGGAGGCGTGATGTGTGGGCGGAGCTAAAGAATCACGAGCGCGAGTAGGCTTTTGCGTTGAGAACGTTTGGAAGCTGTGACATTACCGTGAGGAAAAAAACATCATCCAAAACAAACCATGGCTAACAGTCAGATTCAGCCATTTATTTATGATCCAGAATCAGATCCAGAGGCTGAAATTTAACAAGAGCAGCATCAGCAACGACGTCTCTATGTAGTATGTTTTCAAACTTTATATATTTGCTTAGCGGTTTTGGAAAATGACTAAGTTCCACTTTATGTCATCTTTTTTTTTTTTTTTTTTTAAGCTGTACATGTAGAAAGTGCAGTTTGATGACAACATCGCATGTTGTTTACTTGATGTGCTTACGCGCCGATAGCTAAGTTAACAACACAGAGATATTTGAACCAGTTTTACTCACCGCCTGTGGTTCCAACACACGATCGTGACCCTTTTTCGTTGGGACTGCATTATCCTTAAGAAATAAACAATGTGCAAATCTGGCGTCAAACTGGGCCTTGTCTGTAAAACAAGCATCTTCGAAATGCAGGGAACAAACAAAAACACTTGCACAACTCCGTTGATGCTCTGTAAAAATAAACTCCATCCACTGGTCCCTTAATGCTGTTTTTTTTTTTTTTTGGTAATCTGTGCAGGGTTGCCTTGCCCTGGCATCCAAAAACACACTTATTTTGTGACAATTTGGTCTCTCGCTCTGATCAGTGAATGTCTCTGCTCTCAGTGCTCTGCTCTACGGGAGCACGCGCTCTTCCGGGAGAAGTGCCCTTAGGACCCATATAAGGAAATTCCGCTCCATCTAACGTCACACAGACCCATACTCGAAAAAAAACTTTCCGAAACTTGTGACAAACCAGAAGAGGTATTTTTGGAACAAAAATACTCCTTCAAATGTACAACTTAATTTTTGAAACTTTGTCCATGTTTAGCATGGGTATCCAACTCTTTAACAGTGTAAAAAACTCAGTATGCATGAAATAGCATTTCGCCCCCCCTTTAAGTGCAAATCTACTGTAGCTCCGCCCTCCATCGACACATAAGGTTAAATACGACACGCGAATAACGGCTTTAATGGTCTAGGCAGTAATGTTTTGGGCATGGAAAACTAGCTTGTAACGCCATTGATTGGGTTAGTATCCAGCTTTTGCCGAGCTCCTTCTCACTTTTCCCATCACATGTCATATTAGAATTTTTCAATAAAAATGAACAAAATTTTCTAAAAGTGCAAGTAAATTGCCTAACGAGTGTTTAATAATGATACAACTATTTATAATTGTAAGAAATATAAGCATTTATAATATGTTATTATTGAATCCAGTTAATGTATAAAAATACTGAGGTGTAAATGTATCTGCCAGTATAAAGTATAACTAGCATCTAATTATTATTTAGACTTAGCCTGTTGCAAAGAACTGCTACTTTTACATGGTAAATAGAATATATGATGATTTTCACTGTACAATTTTTCTGGAAATAGCATCTAGAGCTACTTGCACTTAGCCTGCTGTAAATAGGATCTAATGACATTGCAGGAAAGAGGACGAACTCCGATTGCGCTGTGATTTGAACCTCTCACCTGTGCATTACATCAGAGCACACAATAAGAGCGCACAACAGTCTTTCAAAATAAAATCCCCCCAAACAAACGATTATTAAAACAAATAATAAAATAAAAATAAATGTATAATCTGGTGTAACAACATAACCCTGCTACATCCACCCCTACTGTTTTACACCAGATTAAGAATAACATACAGAGTCCTAAATTAACAGTCACTTCTTCAGAGATCACATTTGATCGGTTCAGTACTCATCTATCTCTTTCGAGATTAAGGAAACCCAGGGGTAGCTAATCCCCAAATTAACCATAGAAAACAATGCCTTTTACATAGTTAAAATACATGACACCAACAATGTACCCAATAATGTAAATGTATTTGTTACACTCACAAAACATGTAATTAACAATAACAAGCAAAAAAAAAAAAAAAAAATTTCAAACATTAACAAACCTTTCTGTTGTTCTTTGTCAGCTCAAATTTCATGAATTAGATGTACTCTCTGTGTAGACATTGACTGTATAAGCCTGTTAACTGGCTTAATGAGTCTCCCAAATATCGACCTAAAACCCTCTTGATCATTTTATTCTCTTACACTCCTTTGATCTTGCTCACTTGACACTGTCGTAGGAGTTTCCGTAACAGCTGGATCATCATGCTCATCAACTTTTGAAGCACACGCATTACTCAGAGCTGTTGATAAAGAAGAAGCACCAGACACCAATGAACATACTGACAGCACTGGACTGGGTAAGTTGTCAGAACTTCTCTTATGTACCAGTACCCTGTCCATTTCGGTGTCATATTCCACAAGCGTGCCATCAGGTAAATCACTCTGATTAACACTGGAGTAACCAACGGATTCTTGTCTCATCTTTGAGGCAGCATTAAGATCAGCCACCCAACGAGACGTTCGATCTTCACTCTGAGACTGATTATCTCCATCACAAGAAGCACATACAGTGGAATTCTCAACACCATCATCACCATCACTGCTTTTATTCCAAGCGGGCACCGGCAGAAAATTGACAGGCATCAGATTACGGTGTACAGTCTTGATTTGACCAGTCCCAGGGTTTCTTATCTTATACGAGTTCAAAGTGTTACTTTTCTCCCACGATGACATATACCACCCTCTCCCATCAGTCTGCAAGCTTCCTTTTTCCACGTTCCCCCTTATTCGCAAGAAGTACTCTGTCACCCAACTCGAGAATACCCCTTCCCTTTAGGGTCATAGTACTCAGCTTGTTTAATCTGTTGCTGTTTGGAATGATCTTGAGCGATTGACATAGCTTCCCTCAAGTCTTTCCTAAGTGACTAAACATACTTGTGAACACCAGATGGCCATTTCATGCAATATGCCATTCAACCATTACACCCAAATAAACTTCATTTAACAGATTGATAACTCAAACTAATGGTCTACTATAACATCACATGAAATACTTTTTCCACAATTTATCTTTTAAACAAGAAATGAACACCTATAAAACAATTTATCATCAGATGATCGGAGCTCATGAAACTGTACCTCTCCTCTCTAATGACATTGCAGGAAAGAGGACGAACTCCGATTGCGCTGTGATTTGAACCTCTCACCTGCGCATTACATCAGAGCACACAATAAGAGCGCACAACAGTCTTTAAAAATACAATCCCCCCAAACAAACGATTATTAAAACAAATAATAAAATAAAAATAAATGTACTGTATAATCTGGTGTAACAACATAACCCTGCTACATCAGCTTAGATGCCATTCTTCTAATGATGTAGCAAGTACATAGGGTGTTATGGGAAGTGTTTCCGGTTCCGGTTTACCTAATTAATGCAGCCTAAAAATCCTTTAACGGATTTGGATATTAAAAGCATATTAGTATGTTATGTATATGCCAGGTTAAAGAGATGGGTCTTTAATCTAGATTTAAACTGCAAGAGTGTGTCTGCCTCCCGAACAATGTTAGGTAGGTAGAGGATTATAATGTAAAAGGAGCTCATTCAGATACTGAGGTGCTAAACCATTCAGGGCTTTATAAGTAATAAGCAATATTTTAAAATCTATACCATGTTTGATAGGGAGCCAGTGCAGTGTTGACAGGACCGGTCTAATATGGTCATACTTCCTGGTTCTAGTAAGAACTCTTGCTGCTGCATTTTGGACTAGCTGTAGTTTGTTTACTAAGCATGCAGAACAACCACCCAATAAAGCATTAGAATAATCTAACCTTGAGGTCATAAATGCATGGATTAACAGTTCTGCATTTGACATTGAGAACATAGGCCGTAATTTAGATATATTTTTGAGATGGAAAAATGCAGTTTTACAAATGCTAGAAACGTGGCTTTCTAAGGAAAGATTGCGATCAAATAGCACACCTGGGTTCCTAACTGATGACGAAGAATTGACAGAGCAACCATCAAGTCTTAGACAGTGTTCTAGGTTATTACAAGCAGAGTTTTTAGGTCCTATAATTAATACCTCTTTTTTTCAGAATTTAGCAGTAAGAAATTACTCGCCATCAAGTTTTTTATATCGACTATGCATTCCATTAGTTTTTCAAATTGGTGTGTTTCACCGGGCCGCGAAGAAATATAGAGCTGAATATTATCAGCATAACAGTGAAAGCTAACACCATGTTTCCCGATGATATCTCACAAGGGTAACATATAAAGCGTGAAGAGTAGCGGCCCTAGTACTTATTTAAACCATGCTAATGCACTTCCACTAATGCCAACAAAGTGTTCAACTCTATGCAAAAGAATGTTGTGGTCAATTGTGTCAAACGCAGCACTAAGATCCAATAAAACTAATAGAGAGATACACCCACGATCAGATGATAAGAGCAGATCATTTGTAACTCTAAGGAGAGCAGTCTCAGTACTATGATACGGTCTAAATCCTGAATGGAAATACTCACATATACCATTTTTCTCTAAGAAGGAATATAATTGTGAGGATACCACCTTTTCTAGTATCTTGGATAGAAAAGGGAGATTCGAGATTCGTCTATAATTACCTAGTTATTTGGGGTCAAGTTGTGTTTTTTTGATGAGAGGCTTAATAACAGCCAGTTTGAAGGTTTTGGGGACATATCCTAATGACAATGAGGAATTAATAATAGTCAGAAGAGGATCTATGACTTCTGGAAGCACCTCTTTTAGGAGCTTAGATGGTATAGGGTCTAACATACATGTTGTTGGTTTAGATGATTTAACAAGTTTATACAATTCTTCCTCTCCTATAGTACAGAATGAGTGGAACTGGTCCTCAGGGGATCTATAATGCACTGTCTGATGTGATACTGTAGCTGACGGCTGAATGGTTGCAATTTTATCTCTAATAGTATCGATTTTAGAAGTAAAGTAGTTCATAAAGTCATTACTGCTGTGGTGTTGGGAAATGTCAACACTTGTTGAGGCTTTATTTTTCGTTAATTTAGCCACTGTATTGAATAAATACCTGGGGTTATGTTTGTTTTCTTCTAAAAGAGAAGAAAAGTAACCGGATCTAGCAGTTTTTAATGCTTTTCTGTAGGATATGTTACTTTCCCGCCAAGCAGTACGAAATACCTCTAGTTTTGTTTTCCTCCAGCTGCGCTCCATTTTTCGGGCTGCTCTCTTTAGGGTGCGAGTATGCTCATTATACCATGGTGTCAAACTGTTTTCCTTAACCTTCCTTAAGCTTAAAGGAGCAACTTTATTTAAAGTGCTAAAAAAGAAAGAGTCCATAGTTTCTGTTACATCATCAAGTTGTTCTGAGGTTTTGGATATGCTAAGGAATTTGGATACATCAGGAAGATAACTTAAAAAGCAGTCTTTTGTGGTAGAAGTGATGGTTCTTCCATACTTGAAACAAGAAGTAGAATTTACAATTTTGGCTATATGAAGTTTGCACAGAACTAAATAATGATCTGAGATATCATCACTTGACTGAATAATTTCAACACTATCAACATCAATTCCATGTGACAGTATTAAATCTAGAGTATGATTTCGACAATGAGTAGGTCCTGAAACGTGTTGTCTAACACCAATAGAGTTCAGAATGTCTATAAATGCAGATCCCAATGCATTTTTTTAATTATCAACATGGATACTAAAATCACCAACTATTAAAACTTTATCTGCAGCCAGAACTAACTCGGATGTAAAATCACCAAAGTCTTTAATAGGGGGGGTGAAATGCTCGTTTTCACTCAATATCCTGTTAATCTTGAGTACCTATAGAGTAGTACTGCATCCTTCATAACTCCAAAAAGTCTTTAGTTTTATTATATTCATAAGAGAAAGATAGTCTGTACCGATTTTTCCCAGAAAAACATGAGTGGCTGGAGGCGTGATGTGTGGGCGGAACTAAAGAATCACAAGCGCCAGTAGGCTTTTGCGTTGAGAGCGTCTGGAAGCTGTGACATTACCGTGAGGAAAAAAACATCCAAAACAAACCATGGCTAACAGTCAGATTCAGACGTTTATTTATGATCCAGAATCAGATCCCGAGGCTGAAACTGAACGAGAGCAGCAGCAGCAACGACTCGCTCCGAGCGGGGCTCGAACCCGGGTCTCCGGCAGGAGAGGCGGACACACTAACAAGGAGGCAGAGATATTTGAAGCAGTTTTACTCACCACATTGTGCACATTTGACAGGATTTTAGAAAAAATAAAAATAATAGTAATAATACAAGACGTAGTCAGCTAGACGATAAACTATCAATATTATTAATTAAGTTATTATATGATTCAGTCACACATTTAGCAATAATTGTTAGTTGTGTTTGTTGATTCAGGGTTAGCATCATCTGAGGTCCTCTGAGGGTCAGCATCATCTCTTCTCAGGTGTTCTGGATCCAGACTGGAGCTTGTGTAAATCCTAGTTACCACGGGATGTAAATCCCGTGGCGAAACAGAAACAAAATACAGACATCATTAGCATAGCTGCTGATCCAACAAAGTAAAATTAGTTTAACCCAAGCTAATAAATAAAAATGCACCTTTGATCAGATGCAACTACACTCAAAATTAAAAAGATACATTATTCGAATGCTTGGCGAAAGAGATGTGTTTTTAATCTAGATTTAAACAGAGAGAGTGTGTCTGAACCCCGAACATTATCAGGAAGGCTATTCCAGAGTTTGGGAGCCAAATGTGAGAAATCTCTACCTCCTTTAGTGGACTTTGCTATCCTAGGAACGACCAAAAGTCCAGCGTTTTGTGACCTAAGGGTGTGTGATGGGTTGTAACGTGGTAGAAGGCTAGTTAGGTACGCAGGAGCTAAACCATTTAGGGCCTTATAGGTAAGTAATGATAATTTGTAACTGATACGGAACTTAATAGGTAGCCAGTGCAGAGACTGTAAAATCGGGGTAATATGATCATATTTTCTTGACCTCATAAGGACTCTAGCTGCTGCATATTGGACTACCTGTAGCTTGTTTATTGACAAAGCAGGACAACCACCTAGAAGTGTATTACAATAGTCCAGTCTAGAGGTCATGAATGCATGAACTAGCTTTTCTGCATCAGAAACAGATAACATGTTTCGTAGCTTGGCAATGTTTCTAAGATCGAAGAATGCAGTTTTTGTAACATTGGAAATATGATTTTCAAAAGACAAATTGCTGTCTAATATAACACCCAGATTTCTGACTGTAGAGGAAGTAACAGTACATCCATCTAGTTGCAGATTGTAATCTACAAGATTCTGTGTAGTGTTTTTTGGTCCAATAATTAGTATCTCTGTCTTATCTGAATTTAATTGGAGAAAATTATTTGTCATCCAATCTTGTACATTTTTAACACACTCTGTTAGCTTATATAATTGGGAAGTTTCATCTGGTCTCATTGAGATATATAGCTGAGTATCATCAGCATAACAGTGGAAGCTAATTCCGTATTTTCTAATAATATTACCAAGGGGCAACATGTATATTGAAAATTGAAGGGGACCTAGGACGGATCCTTGTGGCACTCCATATTTTACTGATGATAAATGAGATGACTCCCCATTTAAGTAAACAAAATGGTAGCGATCGGACAGGTAAGATCTAAACCATCTTAGAGCCTGCCCTTGAATACCTGTATAGTGTTGTAATCGATCTATGAGTATGTCATGATCTATGGTGTCGAACGCAGCACTAAGATCAAGTAAGACTAGAAATGAGATGCAGCCTTGGTCTGACGCAAGGAGCAGGTCATTTGTAATTTTAACAAGTGCAGTTTCTGTGCTATGGTGGGGCCTAAAACCTGACTGAAATTCTTAATACAGATCATTTTTATGCAGGAAGGTGCTCAATTGAGCAGACACAACATTTTCTAAAATTTTAAACATAAATGGAAGATTTGAAATAGGCCTATAATTTGCCAGTACACTAGGATCTAGTTTTGGTTTCTTAATAAGAGGCTTGATAACCGCCAGCTTAAATGGTTTTGGGACGTGACCTAAAGATAACGACGAGTTAATGATATTGAGAAGCGGTTCTTCGGCTACAGGTAACAACTCTTTCAGTAATTTAGTGGGTACAGGATCTAATAAACATGTTGTTGGTTTAGATACAGTGATAAGTTTATTTAGCTCTTCATGTTCTATGGTTGTAAAGCACTGCAGTTTATCTTTGGGAGCGATGGATGAAACTGAAGTGTTAGATGCTGTAGAATCTACATTCGCTATTGTATTTCTAATGCTAACTATTTTATCAGTGAAGAAATTCATAAAGTCATTACTATTTAACGTTGGTGGAATATTTGAATCAGGTGGCGTCTGGTAATTTGTTAACTTAGCCACTGTGCTAAATAAAAACCTTGGATTGTTTTGGTTATTTTCAATGAGTTTGTGTATATGCTCTGCCCTAGCAGTTTTTAGAGCCTGTCTATAGCTGGACATACTGTTTTTCCATGCAATTCTAAAAACTTCTAAGTTAGTTTTTCTCCATTTGCGTTCAAGACTACGAGTTACTTTCTTTAGAGAGTGAGTATTACTGTTATACCATGGTACAGTACGTTTTTCTCTAACTTTTTTCAATTTGATCGGGGCAACAGCTTCTAATGTATTAGAGAAAATAGTGCCCATGTTGTCATTAATTTTGTCTAATTCATGTGTATTTTTGGGTACAAATAGAAGTTGAGATAGATCAGGCAGGTTATTTGCGAATCTTTCTTTGGTGGCTGGAACAATAGTTCTGCCCAGTGGGTATCGCTGCGACATATACTTAATATCAGTTATACGCAGCATGCACGATACAAGGAAATGGTCTGTAATATCATCACTTTTTTAGGTACAATATCTATAGCAGTAAGATCGATTCCATGCGATATAATTAAATCTAGTGTATGATTAAAACAATGAGTGGGCCCGGTGACATTTTGCTTGACTCCAAAGGAGTTTATTAGGTCAGTAAACGCAAGTCCTAATGTATCATTTGCATTATCAACGTGAATATTAAAATCTCCCATGATTAGCGCCTTATCAACTGTAACTAGAAGGTCTGAGACACAGTAGTCTATACACAGTAGTCAGAGCAAGAGATACATTAGATTTCTTTTGCATGTCTGACAGAGTAACATTTAGCAGAAGTATTTCAAAAGAGTTAAACCTGTATCCTGTTTTCTGGGTAACATTGAGAATATCACTATATATTGTTGCAACACCCCCGCCACGACCAGTATGACGGGGCTCATGCTTATAACAGTAGTTTGGTGGAGTAGACTCATTTAGACCAAAATAATCATTTGGTTTTAGCCAGGTTTCAGTCAAGCAGAGTAAATCAAAACTATTATCTGTGATCATTTCATTTACAATGACTGCTTTTGGTGTGAGTGATCTAATATTTATGAGCCCAAACTTTAAAAATTGTTTTTGTTCATTTACTTTACATTTTTCTGGTTTAATTACGATAAGATTTTTTCTAGATCCTACATTATATTTATATTTTGACCTCACTATTCGGGGAACAGACACAGTCTTAATAGTTTTTACAGTGCAAGTACTTTTAGCATTTAAGCGGGTGGAACAAAACTCATCAAGCGAAGTGTCCTGGAGATGTTGTCAGAGAGCAGCTCCGCTCCGACTCTGCTGGGGTGTAATCCATCAGCGCGAAACAGTCTAGGACGCTCCCAGAAAAGATTCCAGTTATTAACAAATAGCAGTTTCTGACAACAACCATTCATTTAAAGCAAAAAGTCTACTGAACCTTTCGTGTCCTCGTCGATACGTGGGCAGTGGTCCTGACACGACGATCGTTGCCGCGGGTGTCGTGCTGCGAACCGTCTCGATCAGGCTCCTGAAGTCCCTCTTCAGCGTCTCCGTCTGCCGCAGCGTGGTGTCGTTAACCCCGGCGTGAAGCACGACCGCTCTGGGGCTCTCGTCGTCCTTCAGGATCGCGGGTATCTGCGCAGAAACATCGGGAACACGAGCACCAGGCAAACAATGAGTGTGCACTTTACCTTCGGCTAACGTAGCACTTACGTGTCGGACGATGGAGTCTCCGATGATCACAGCGTCGCGTCCTGTCTCGCGGAGGGGAGCGAATCGGTTCTGGATGGAGATCTCGAAGGCAGGAGGGGGAGAAGTCGTCGCCCGGGACCCGGCTCGCGTCCTCCGCTGTGGATGCACGCAGGGTCCGTGGTGTCCCGGCGTCGCAGTGAAGGACATCTGGGAAGATCGCGTCCTGGGTGCACCAGGCCTGTGCAGAGAAACACACGGAGTAGACGTGGTGGGACTGTTAACAGCACGCTGTATACTTACCCCGGACTTGTGAGCGTCAGCCTGGGATGATTCCAGCGCGGCTCTCCGCTCTCTCAGCTGGGCCTGCCTCTGTTCCAGGTCGCGAATCTGCTTCAATCAATCAATCACCTTTATTTATATAGTGCTTTAAACAAAATACATTGCGTCAAAGCACTGAACAACATTCATTTGGAAAACAGTGTCTCAATAATGCAAAATGATAGTTAAAGGCAGTTCATCATTGAATTCAATTATGTCATCTCTGTTCAGTTTAAATAGTGTCTGTGCATTTATTTGCAATCAAATCAACGATATCGCTGTAGATGAAATGACCCCAACTAAGCAAGCCAGAGGCGACAGCGGCAAGGAACCGAAACTCCATCGGTGACAGAATGGAGAAAAAAACCTTGGGAGAAACCAGGCTCAGTTGGGGGGCCAGTTCTCCTCTGACCAGACGAAACCAGTAATTCAATTCCAGGCTGCAGCAAAGTCAGATTGTGCAGAAGAATCATCCGTTTCCTGTGGTCTTGTCCTGGTGCTCCTCTGAGACGAGGTCTTTACAGGGGATCTGTATCTGGGGCTGTAGTTGTCCTGGTCTCCGCTGTCTTTCAGGGCAGTAGAGGTCCTTTCTAGGTGCTGATCCACCATCTGTTCTGGATACGTACTGGATCCGGGCGACTGCAGTGACCCTCTGATCTGGATACAGACTGGATCTGGTGGCTATGGTGACCTCGGAATAAGACAGAAACAGACAAATATTAGCGTAGATGCCATTCTTCTAATGATGTAGAAAGTACGGTGTTATGTGAAGTGTTTCCGGTTCCAGTTTACCTAATTAATGCAGCCTAAAAATCCTTTAACGGATTTGGATATTAAAAGCATATTAGTATGTTATGTGTATGCCAGGTTAAAGAGATGGGTCTTTAATCTAGATTTAAACTGCAAGAGTGTGTCTGCCTCCCGAACAATGTTAGGTAGGTTATTCCAGAGTTTAGGCGCCAAATAGGAAAAGGATCTGCCGCCCGCAGTTGATTTTGATATTCTAGGTATTATCAAATTGCCTGAGTTTTGAGAACGTAGCGGACGTAGAGGAGTATAATGTAAAAGGAGCTCATTCAAATACTGAGGTGCTAAACCATTCAGGGCTTTATAAGTAATAAGCATTATTTTAAAATCTATACCATGTTTGATAGGGAGCCAGTGCAGTGTGGACAGGACCGGGCTAATATGGTCATACTTCCTGGTTCTAGTAAGAACTCTTGCTGCTGCATTTTGGACTAGCTATAGTTTGTTTACCAAGCGTGCAGAACAACCACCCAATAAAGCATTACAATAGTCTAACCTTGAAGTCATAAATGCATGGATTAACATTTCTGCATTTGACATTGAGAGCATAGGCCGTAATTTAGATATATTTTTGAGATGGAAAAATGCAGTTTTACAAATGCTAGAAACGTGGCTTTCTAAGGAAAGATTGCGATCAAGTAGCACACCTAGGTTCCTAACTGATGACGAAGAATTGACAGAGCAACCATCAAGTCTTAGACAGTGTTCTAGGTTATTACAAGCAGAGTTTTTAGGCCCTATGATTAACACCTCTGTTTTTTTCTGAATTTAGCAGTAAGAAATTACTCGTCATCCAATTTTTTATATCGACTATGCATTCCATTCGTTTTTCAAATTGGTGTGTTTCACCGGGCTGCGAGGAAATATAGAGCTGAGTATCATCAGCATAACAGTGAAAGCTAACACCATGTTTCCTGATGATATCTCCCAAGGGTAACATATAAAGCGTGAAGAGTAGCGGCCCTAGTACTGAGCCTTGAGGTACTCCATACTGCACTTGTGATCGATATGATACATCTTCATTCACTGCTACGAACTGATGGCGGTCATATAAGTACGATTTAAACCATGCTAATGCACTTCCACTGATGCCAACAAAGTGTTCAAGTCTATGCAAAAGAATGTTGTGGTCAATTGTGTCAAACGCAGCACTAAGATCCAATAAAACTAATAGAGAGATACACCCAGGGTTCTAAATTAACACCCGCCAACCCGCCAAATGCGGGTTAAAATTCATTTTGGCGGGTGTTAATTAAAACTTACTAGCCAGTTTGGCTGGTGATGCATGACATGAGGTTCTGTTCTCGATCATTTATCCCCCTGGCAGCACTTCCTACATTTCCGCGAACACTGTGCTGTAATGCTACGTGATGACGTTTCATATGCTCATTGGCTGCACGCAGTTTGCAGTGAAAGCAGCGTGAAAAAACATGGAAACGAATAGCGTCCATCAGAAAACACAAGAAAGAATGAATGGAGCCAGAGCAGGGAGCATAGACTGAAAGAGGAGGGAGTTAGCTATTAAAGAAAAAAAATTAAGATTAAACTAAATGTGGCGGTGGTTGGGACAGATTTCTGGGGGCGAAAAGAGGAACAAGGCAGGGGATGAGGATATTACGGAGAGCCCCGCACGTCACCTGTAGGAGAAAAAAAATCAATCCGTGACGACAGTTTTGCAATCCGTCCCCTCAGTTTATAAACCGTACTCACAAATTCATAAACTGTTCCCTCGGTTCAACAAATTGTACCCACAAATTCATAATCCGTGCGCACACTTACACAATCCGTTCCCTTGGATTTGAATTTGTAAACTGACACGCATTTGTAGCTCCGCCCCCACCGGCAGATTCATTTCTGTTTATTAAACATTATTTTCATAGTATCCAATGAGTCCACGATCAGCATTCACAAATAGTCTTATTTTTAGCGTTTATTTTAATAGTGATAATTATATTAATCACCAATAGGATAAGACACAGCCGCCTGTGTTTTATGACCAAAAAAAAAAACGCTAAAAAGAAAAAGAAAATAAGGGTAAAAAGCAATACAAAACAAATAATATGCCGGTTATGTTTTCATTCCTTTTCTCTCTAACTGAATGCAATGTTATTTTCGGCCTCATTATTTATTAAAAACATTAACAGTGAAACATGCATCTAACTCCGGCAGGTGGGGTGGATGGAGCTTAGTATAATAAAATCAGAAAAATAAGTCTTCATGCATGTTAAGAAAGAATTGTAGACAAGCATTTACAAAACTGTCAAAGTTTATTTAAAAATAAAGCAATTCATGAATTATTTTCTTGTAATCATTTATTTAGCCTACAAATTAAAATGATAAAAATAACTTTATTTTTATTTTTATCATTATTATATATTATTATACAGGTTATGCATAAGAATCTTTTATCCAAAACAATTTACAACAGGAACAGGAAAAAACAGGAAAAATTTACTCCAGAGTTAGTCACAATGCCAGGTTTATTGTACAATAATAATCAGTTGCTATTATAAAATTATTCCTTTATTATTATTAAACCTATTCCACATAATAATAGTCAATAAAACTGTATGTTAACAGGAGCTTGCTGCATGAATCCGTGAGTATGGTTTACAGATCCGTGGGAACGTATTGCGAAAGTGTGCGCACGGATTATGAATTTGTGGGTACGGATTCAAAAACCGAGGGTACGGTTTACAAAAACTGAGCGCACAGATTGGAAATTCGTGGGCACAATTTGTTAAACCAAGGTAACAGTTTATGAATTCGTGAGTACGGTTTATAAACTGATGTTTTTCATGCCAACAATGTTAATAAAATGATCAAATGCATTTAGTGGCACTCATAATTTGTTATTTTTACCGGGAAAAAAAATGGCTAGTGGAAATTCTGATTGCCTGGTAACTTTAGAAAGTTACCAGCCACATTGGCTGGTGATCAAAAAAGTTAATTTAGAACCCTGGATACACCCACGATCAGATGATAAGAGCAGATCATTTGTAACTCTAAGGAGAGCAGTCTCAGTACTATGATACGGTCTAAATCCTGACTGGAAATCCTCACATATACCATTTTTCTCTAAGAAGGAATATAATTGTGAGGATACCACCTTTTCTAGTATCTTGGACAGAAAAGGGAGATTCGAGATTGGTCTATAATTAACAAGTTCTCTGGGGTCAAGTTGTGTTTTTTTTATGAGAGGCTTAATAACAGCCAGTTTGAAGGTTTTGGGGACATATCCTAATGACAATGAGGAATTAATAATAGTCAGAAGAGGAACTTTGACTTCTGGAAGCACCTCTTTTAGGAGCTTAGATGGTATAGGGTCTAACATACATGTTGTTGGTTTAGATGACTTAACAAGTTTATACAATTCTTCCTCTCCTATTGTAGAGAATGAGTGGAACTGTTCCTCAGGGGGTCTATAGTGCACTGTCTGATGTGATACTGTAGCTGAAGGCTGAATGGTTGCAATTTTATCTCTAATAGTATCGTTTTAGAAGTAAAGTAGTTCATAAAGTCATTACTGTTGTGGTGTTGGGAAATGTCAAAACTTGTTGAGGCTTTATTTTTCGTTAATTTAGCCACTGTATTGAATAAATACCTGGGGTTATGTTTGTTTTCTTCTAAAAGAGAAGAAAAGTAATCAGATCAGATTCCCCACGGCCTCGAGCTCTAGCTGCACAGAGTGGAGACATTCATCCGCCATTAAAGCAAGTAACAGTGAGTACAGCAGTGGTAATGTGTGTGAATAGAGTATTAGCAATGTAAGCGCAGTTAGCAGCAACCACGCTTGCTGATGCTAACTGGCTAAAAGCTAATAGTGGACCCGGGAGATCAAAATAAAACTAGTGATAGCGAGGCGCTCTGATTGTTTTTGTTGTAGAATACAATAGAGGATATATTCACACGTTATATAAACAGAAACGATGATGTATAAAATTGATTTTTAAGTTAAAAATAGTCAATGAAAAGAATATAGTGACGGAGCTCAAACGCAGTACAGCCATCAACAACAAACAGGAAGTGACGTCTGACTAGTGTACTACTCGAAAAAAAACTTTCCGAAACTTGTGACAAACCGGAAGGAGTATTTTTGGAACAAAAATACTCCTTCAAACGTACAACTTAATTTTTTAAACTTTGTCCATGTTTAGCATGGGAATCCAACTCTTTAACAGTGTAAAAAACTCAGTATGCATGAAATAGCATTTCACCCCCCCTTTAATAAAGTCTGTATGGTGCCCTGGTGGCCTGTATACAGTAGCCAGTACAAACGTAACAGGGGATTTATCATTAACATTTGTTTCTCTGGATAATGTTAAATGAAGCACCATTACTTCAAACGAGTTATACTTGAAGCCTGCCCTCTGAGAAATCCTGAAAACGTTGTTGTAAATTGAATCAACACCTCCACCTTTGCCTTTAGACGAGGCTCATGTTTATAACAGTGATCTTGGGGGGTGGACTAATTGAAAATAATCTAATCAGCAGGTTTTGGCCAGGTTTCTGTCAAACAGAGTGCATCTATATTATGATCAGTGATCATATTATTTACAAAAAGTGTTTTCGTAGAAAGGGATCTGATATTCAATAAGCCAAGCTTTATCATTTGTTTATCCATATTGCTTCGGTTTTTTATTTGTTGAACCTCAATTAAATTGTTAATCTTAACTTGGTTTGGACATTTTTTGTATTTTCTAGTTCGGGGAACAGACACAGTCTCTATAGTGTGATATCTAGGTGAAAAAGTCTCTATGTGCTGAGAATTAACTGACCTCTGTGACGGGAGGCAGCTAGCAGACGGTCGGTTTAGCCAGTCTGTCTGCTTCCTGACCTGGGCCCCAGTTAGTCAAGTATAAACACTAAGACTATTTGCCATATTTCTAGAGAGAAGAGTGGCGCCACCCCAGGAGGGATGAAGACCATATCTTTTAAACAGGTCAGGTCTGCCCCATAAGCTCGTCCAATTGTCTATGAAACCTATGTTATTCTGTGGGCACCACTTAGACATCCAGCCATTGAGTGATGACAATCTGCTATGGATCTCATCACCAAAGTAAGCAGGGAGGGGACCAGAGCATATTATAGTGTCTGACATCGTGCTTGCAAGTTCACACACCTCTTTAATGTTATTTTTAACATTGTCTTCAGGATCATTAGAAAATCCCACACTGTAAAAAATGTACTGTAGAATTTACAGGATTTTACTTGCAAAAAAGTTGCCAATAAAATCCTGTAAAAATGATGTTAATTGCTGTAAAATGGATTACAGGACCTTACTGCAAAGCAAATAACAGTTAATTGCTGTATGTGAAATACAGTAGTTTGTAGTATTTTTTACAGTAACATTGAATTTTACAAGTAGTTTATTTTACAGCAATATTTTGTAAACTCACTAAAGTACAGTATTCACTAAAGTAAAGTATTTTCATACTTTTCTGGTCTTAGACATTGTTAATTGTTTGGCAGTCAGTGGGACAGACGAAAGCCTCCCGGTTCTCATCTGAAATATCTGAAATTGTGTTCCGAAGATGAACATAGCTTTTACGGGTTTGGAACGACATTAACAGTTAACAGTGATGAATGACTACATTTCATTTTGAATAAGTAACCTTTTTCGCGAATTAAATTACTTAAGTAAAACTTGTTACCTTTGAAAAAATTAATGTGTGCAAAAGATGCCTGCTCCCGGGACGCACAATGTTGAGTTATGAATTCACAACCATCTGACCCTTAAATAGTGAAAAGCCACTGGGTGGACCTGAAATGAATAAATATAAGCAATAATGTAACCCACAATGCAGTATTTCAATATAAAATGTAATCTAAATTACAAGTTTATCAAATTATTTAAATAATTAATATATTACCTAATAAAATCAGCTTCAGAGTCTTGAAGCATCGAACATTTCTCCACATCAGCTGCTATTCTTTGCACCTACAAGAAATAAAGAAAATAATCTTGTGATTTCTTTAAAGCATTATGTACTGTAAATGAGACCAAAATTAACACCCAAAAAGGCATATATATTAGAATAAACAAACTATTATAAATTATATAATTTATAATTATAAATTGTAATATTACATTGTAGAACTTTACCACCAATCAAATTAAATAATTAACAGTGCAAAATTATATAAAATTTGAAAATACAATTAATACATGTTGGAAAAATGCAATGCCTCTTATTAAACCTGAAACTAATCCGCCATTAGGTGGCAGTAAATAACTTAATGAGGGAATCAACTAAGTCATTCATTGAACCGATCCGTTCAAAAAGATGAATCATTTAGCTCAAGTTTGGAGAGTTTTGATTTGAGAATGAACAAAATAGTTTTGCTTTGGTCTTTGTTTGGAACTATATTCGTCGGTGAAATACAACAGTTAATATTGTGTCTAAAAAAGCAAGTAACTTGTTAACTAATTGTTTATTGAACTATGTATTTGCAATCGTGATACTCAGCAAAACAGCTCACTTGTGATGCTTCTTATATGTTATAAATAAACTCAACAGTTGAACATTTAACTTACCTCATGTATTTTCTGTGAGTTTATGTGTGCTGTTTTTGATATTGAATGAAACATTAATATTATGAGAATCAGTCTCACGTTTCGATGTTTCCTCAGTCTTTTTTTTCTTTTCTTTTTTTTTTTCTTTTTTAAATCAGGCTAACTTGTCCAGTCGGGCATATAAAGATGTCTTTCACTTTTTATAGTAAGGCGTCGAGTCAATATGGGATAGTTGAACACATATAAACGAATGAAATTTCAAATTTTGCTGTTCGTCAGTTATTTAGATAGATAGTAACGTTAGTTACTATGACAATCGTTCGCATTAGCTAAACACTACTTTTAAATGCTCTCAATAAGAACATTTTATTTCCAAAAATCGAACATTTGGCGTAACTATGCTATGATGATAGCAATTCCCAGTTTACTGCACAGAAGTTACCAAGGCCACTAAATGTCAGGATAGGAGGCTATTGTGACATGAAATCGCTTATAGATTAACTTAAATATAAAAGGTTATATTTCTTAAGTATAAGTAAGTGAACTTACCAGGAATTATGGATAAAGCCTCTTATCTTCAATCGATCTCGGGCTGCTCCAGTCGGCTGGGTTTCTGAATTTGAATGATGCGCGCGCAATCCTATAATGCCACACTACAGTAAGTTAGTGTAGGAAACACCTGCTTCTTGTAAATGAATTACAGTTGACGTGGATATATACTGTTAACAACTGTAAAACCTTATTTGACCCATAATTCATTGCGAATTACAGCTGCATCTTGTAAAATGTTTATACAGTAAAATTCTGTAAAATTTTGCTGTAGAAACTACAGCAATTTTTTACAGTGCAGATAAGTGAGTTTGATGAGGGTTCGAGCTAAACTCTGCAGTGCATTGGTCCTCCAGGGAAAGATTTGAGGAACCTTGGTGTAGAGATTAACTTTATTTATTTATTTTTATTTTTTTGTCTGTGACATCATAAAATAATTTGCTATATATTTTCAGTTCTTCGAGTTGTATTATTATTTGAAACCTGCTATTATTTATATTCCATAGTGTCTCAGGTTGTTTAATGCATTTAACACCAAATAAGCAACAACAACAAAAAGAAGAAAAGAAAGGAAAAACATTAACGACAACAATAATAAGAATTTTAAAAAATCAAGGTTTCTATAGAAAAATTCCTCATGTCTCATGTAGTTCAAGGAAAATGTGTGTTGTATTACTAAAGAGAGATTATACAGTCAAATGTGGACTGTTTAAACATGCCATTACTCCCTTCCACACTAACTTAGAAATAAAAATGTTTATATGTCACGTTAACTTAGGCCGTCTTATATTCACTGTAGCCCGAACTTGAGAATATGGTGTAACGTTATGTGAGAAAAGTTAACACTTTTGGGTCAGCACGTCAAGAAAATATTGATTTTAAATAATAAGACTTTAAATTACATACTGTAAAGAAAACTCACCTCGTCTGCAGGGTTAGTCGAAACAAATGGCGCCTAAGAGAAAAGTTTCAGCGGGTTTAGCGCGCCCTTAACGTTACACAAACTTGATATTTAACGAAATGTACAAAACTATTAATTACACTGACCTATTTAATAGTTTTGTTAGTTGTTTCAATCAAATAGGTCAAGTATTAAAGTCCATGTCAAATCAATTTGAACATACAGTACTTTTATAACAAGTACTGCTAAACCCAATTAAAAAATAATTGACATACATTTATGAAATACTTCACATACTTTAAGCACTTCTCCAAATATAAATGAACAATAATCGTCCTGTTTGATTCCAGTTAAAAAAACACGCTTCTTCGCTACAAGTGGTGATTCAAATAAAATGGCGTCAGCGAGAAGAGTTTTGGCTGGTTGAAGCATGCACCACGTAAATGTCCTAGATGTGTAATCGCACTACCAGTGTTAATGAGGTCAGGCTCTCAGTAGTTTCACCAGTCAGAGTAACCTTTTTTACACCATCTGTGTTAATTCAACACCATATAACATTAACACTTAACTCTAAATCACCATAACACCAGGATTTTAACTGTGTGATTTTGCTGTGTGAGATATTGACTTTTTGCATTTAAATCCATGTAGCCTAGCTCACTAAAATAGGTTACCACTTTTAATGCTCCGATGCAAAGTAAACCACAATTTATTTAGAATAATATAACACACAAGTCATATTTTATAAATGATACTGCACACCTAATCAAATGTCAAATCTAAAATATGGTGTAATACTGTGTAGCTTAGAGAAAATACAAGCACAAGCTCATAGGCTAGATATTTATCCTGCTTGAATTTCTTCTAAGAAACGCACATAACTTCAAGTTATCTTTCATCTGTGAATATTAAATATTTTAACTACAGTGTTTTTCTTAAATTTTCCCCGACTGCAGCAGTCAAATGTAACACATTGGTGAGGCATAACTGATGGCTATTTGCGAAAATGTGCGTAGATGTGCTTGTTTGATAACTTGTGCTTAAAGCACCACTCAGCAGTCAAAAGTTTGCAGATGCAGCAGTACTCAAAACGGTAGAACAATCATTTTGGTTGGCCACCTACTGTAGTTTTAGTTTAGCTACAAAACTGAGACCGACCCGAACACGAAGCTGTGGAACGTTAAGCTAAACCCAACCCAAAAGCATCTGGGGATCCGTCAGACAGAGGTCGTGTAGCAGACATTCAACACACTGCATTTAAATATTTAAGCGCCATCATGAACTATCCACAATTTCTCAACTAATCACAGGCTCCCCTATTGAACCCGAATCAATCATTGTAATGCGTCAGCAAATCATGTCCTTGACTAAACCACTTCCAATAATTATTTGGAAATCATATACAAAAATTTTTTTTTCTCTCTCTCATAAAAAAAAAACAAACAAACAAAAAAAACATTACATTGTAATGCCAGTAGGTGGGAGCAAGACACTGTCTTAATGAGTTAGTTAACCACAAAAAGAATAATATGACAAAGATAGCACTATGTGGATATACAGCAAATGTTGGGAAAATTATGAATCACACAGGTGCATTTCTGAATAGATGTATTATAGCAAACAAAGTTTAATGAATCTCATGCCTAACATACAGCTTTATGGTTATTTCACACTGCCACAAATTTTGTTTTGTTTGGTCATTCACCCTACATTGGTGTATTCACCCTGTTGGAGTTTGGCAAGTGTTAAATGGCTTTTAAATGCCTTGGAGAAAAAAATATATATATATGGAGAATTAATTAGCAAAAACAATAAACAACACTTAAAATCTAAGATTAATAATAATATATATATATATATATATATATATATATATATATATATATATATATATATATATATACACACGTATATATATATATATATATATATATATATATATATATATATATATATATATATATATATATATATATATATATATACACACACGTGTATATATATATATATATATATATATATATATTTATATACGTATATATATATATATATAGCGATCTGAACCCTAAATATTTTTTGTCAAAAAATCTGGTATTGTTCACTTTCAAGGCATCGCAAATACATGTTTTACTGCATAAGCAGACAAGCGCACTTGTTGTTTTTGAACGGAAGCTGATAAGTCCATTTTTAGTGAATCAGCATGACATATTTAAGGGAGGTGACAAGGCTGAGAAGGATAATTTTGACGAACTTGATGAACCTGTGATATCTTTTTCAGGGTGTAAAAGGAAAATTCTAATTTCACGGAATGTTGCAAAGGTAGCGCATTAAAATGGTGAGGGGAAAGTTGCATGTATTGCGTGTGATCACATACATAAAATCTATGATCACAACAATAACAACCTTTGTTAGGCATCTACATTGTCATCTGATGAGGTTACAAAATTCTTCTAAAACATGAAATGTGGAGTTATCTGCTTTTGCCAAAAAACGACTCTTGGAGTTATCTGCTTTTGCAATAAAACAAAAATGTAATATGTAATAAAAAACAAACTTTCAATGAACTTTAATTTTGTAAATTACCTGTATTGGTTTAAGTTATTTTTACTTAATCAACATGCCATTTAATTGATTTTACTTGGAGGGCACAAAAAAAAAAATTGGTATAAAAAAAAAGTACTTTTTTTGCAAATTAACTCTTCATATTTATAAAGTTTTAATTACATCTAAAATCAGGTAACGTCTGAATGCACCTAACTCTGAAGAAAAACACATAATATGCTAGTAGACAGCAATATATCAGAATCAACTGCGTGTTGCAGTTCCTTTTCCTATTTAGCGCCTAAACTCTGGAATAACCTACCTAACATTGTTCGGAAGGCAGACACACTCTGTCAGTTTAAATCTAAATTAAAAGCCCATCTCTTTAACCTGGCTCACACATAACACACTAATACACTTCTAATATCCAAATCTGTTAAAGGATTTTCTGGCTGCATTAATTAGGTGAACCGGAACATGGGATCACTTCCCATAACAATACTTGCTACATCGTTAGAAGAATGGCACCATTTCCACCAGTTCCAGTCTGCATCCAGATCAGATGGTGAATCATCACCTAGAAAGGACCTCAACAGACCTGAAAGACAGCAGAGACCAGGGCAACTAGATGAGCCCCAGATACAGATCCCCTGTAAATTCAAAGTCAAAGTCACCTTTATTTATATAGCGCTTTAAACAAAATACATTGCGTCAAAGCAACTGAACAACATTCATTTGGAAAAGAGTGTGTCAATAATGCAAAATGATAGTTAAAGGCATTTCATCATTGAATTCAGTGATATCATCAACTCTGTTCAGTTAAATAGTGTCTGTGCATTTATTTGCAATCAAGTCAATGATATCGCTGTAGATGAAGTGACCCCAACTAAGCAAGCCAGAGGCGACAGCGGCAAGGAACCGAAACTCCATCGGTGACAGAATGGAGAAAAAAACCTTGGGAGAAACCAGGCTCAGTTAGGGGGCCAGTTCTCCTCTGCACAAACGAAACCAGTAGTTCAATTCCAGGCTGCAGCAAAGTCAGATTGTGCAGAAGAATCATCTGTTTCCTGTGGTCTTGTCCTGGTGGTCCTCTGAGACAAGGTCTTTACAGGGGATCTGTATCTGGGGCTCTAGTTGTCCTGGTCTCCGCTGTCTTTCAGAGATGTAGAGGTCCTTTCTAGGTGCTGATCCACCATCAGGTCTGGATACGTACTGGATCCGGGCGACTGCAGTGATCCTCTGATCTGGACACAGACTGGATCTGGTGGCCACGGTGACCTCGGAACAAGAGAGAAACAGACAAATATTAGCGTAGATGGCATTCTTCTAATGTTGTAGCAAGTACATAGGGTGTTTTGTGAAGTGTTTCCGGTTCCGGTTTACCTAATTAATGCAGCCTAAAAATCCTTTAACGGATTTGGATATTAAAAGCATATTAGTATGTTATGTGTATGCCAGGTTAAAGAGATGGGTCTTTAGATTTAAACTGCAAGAGTGTGTCTGCCTCCCGAACAATGTTAGGTAGGTTATTCCAGAGTTTAGGCGCCAAATAGGAAAAGGATCTGCCGCCCGCAGTTGAGTTTTGAGAACGTAGCGGACGTAGAGGAGTATAATGTAAAAGGAGCTCATTCAAATACTGAGGTGCTAAACCATTCAGGGCTTTATAAGTAATAAGCAATATTTTAAAATCTATACGATGTTTGATAGGGAGCCAGTGCAGCGATGACAGGACCGGTCTAATGTGGTCATACTTCCTGGTTCTAATAAGAACTCTTGCTGCTGCATTTTGGACTAGCTGTAGTCTGTTTACTAAGCGTGCAGAACAACCACCCAATAAAGCATTACAATAATCTAACCTTGAGGTCATAAATGCATGGATTAACATTTCTGCATTTGACATTGAGAGCATAGGCCGCAATTTAGATATATTTTTGAGAGGGAAAAATGCAGTTTTACAAATGCTAGAAACGTGGCTTTCTAAGGAAAGTTTGCGATCAAATAGCACACCTAGGTTCCTAACTGATGACGACAAATTGACAGAGCAACCATCAAGTCTTAGGCAGTGTTCTAGGTTATTACAAGTGGAGTTTTTAGGTCCTATAAATAACACCGCTAGACCTTGTCTCAAACGACCACCGGGGCAAGACCACAGGAACCAGTTGAGTCCTCTGCACAATATGACTTTGCTGCAGCCTGGAATTGAACTGCTGGTTTCATCTTGCCAGAGGAGCTCTGGCAGCCCAACTGAGCCTGGTTTCTCCCTAGGTTTTTTCTTCATTCTGTCACAGATGGAGTTTTGGTTCCTTGCCGCTGTCACCTCTAGTTTGCTTAGTTGGGGATCAGTGATATCGTTGACTTGATTGAAAATGATTGCAAGATACTATTTAAAGGGACACTAAGTAGGAATTACTCCCATCTAGTGGTGAAATTGTATTTTGCATTCAAACTAATTTTGCTCTCCAGCGCCTCGCTTTTTCAAATGCGCGTTGCATCTACGGTAGGCGATATGTACCAAAAAGCTTTGACGGGATGTCTTCTAATAGCACTTCGTCGAGTTTTCCTTCAGGTGAACAGGTGTGTTATTTCAAACAAACTGCAACATGACCATAAACAAACGAATGTTACAGTATGAATTACTGACTGTGGAAAACATGAAATATTGTAATTAGTAGTTATGTCTTCTTTATTCGTTATATTTTCTGAATAATGTGCATTGTTAGATATAAAAAAAATATTGTAATATAGATTGTAACACTAACTTACCTGTCGAGAAGAAAACTGGCCACTTCAGAGTCTCTTTTGAAATCTTTATCCAGCATTAGCTCTTTCCACCTAGAAAAAGCTTCCCCGACATTAACTCTTGTTTTCTGTAATCTACGGTCACATTTCCTTTTACGTTCTATTTTTGACTGTTTTGGCGACTATGTTTTCTTCTCCTTCTCCATATGTATGATCCATAATAAGAATGCAATCCAGACTTTTAAACTTGCCGGTGCAGTTTCAAGCGCCTCTCACTGCTCTGCACCTGCGTTTCTGGCTCTGACCGAAAACGCGTTGTGGAAACGCGTTGGCTTAGTACTTTTTGTCCCTCTCTGCTATTATAGTTTTGCAAGATGGCGGAACTACATGGAAGCCTCCGTCGACCTACCCGTCCCATGTATATAAAGATAATAAATTCTTCATTTACGAGGATTAGTGTAAACATTGGCATAGGTACTTGTACACCATTGAGGGCATATTTATGAATAAAAATATTGATTTTAGATAATAAAATACCTAAAAATTACTTATTGTCCCTTTAAACTGAACTGAGCTGGATGATGACATCACTGATTTCAGTGATGAACTGCCTTTAACTTATGGAAGTATATGGGTGGCAATATTCAATTTGGAATGTAATATGCAAAATGACAATGCAATATGTAAAATGGCAATGCATTTCTGTATTTACGTTTACATTTTCCAATACATTTGTGCAACGTTTGGTGCAAAATTAAAATGAAAATGTATTACAGAAATGATTAGATATGTATAACATGTTCAAGCAAAAACTGTGACACAATGATCATTCAAATGCTATTTTTTTCTTAATTGCATTAACACTCACAGTCAAGACACTTACGATTGCATTTTCATTCAATATCCCGCGATGAATGTAGCAAAATTCAATGTGCACATTGAAATGCATTCTGAGCCGATCACGTCTCCTCCCCCTTGCGCCTCGTCCATCACTGCGTGAACAAGGCAAGGCTTGCAGAAGTTCAAAAGAGACTCAAGAATCAAGAAGAGGATTCAAGTGAGAGAACATGGACAAGACAGTTGGTCCGTGTACGTTTTGATCATCTCGGTTTATGGCTTCAATATTTCATTCGCACTTGTGGGCTGAGCTGAAACGCTGCTTTCATCTGATTGGTCGAATCGCTCCAGCTTCAACTCAGTCTTTTCTTTCATTCAGGCAGAATAAGAGTCAGTACAAGTGCGACACTGTAATGTCTGAAACCACCACTCACTGTTAATTAGCATAATATTTGAATCAGATGTAGCTGGGCACATAATTCGTGCTGCTGCAACATGCTAATTATTTCTAGGTTGTAGTATTGTATGAATATTTTCCCACTGATACATTCAGTGCAAATAGTTCTGTCTCTTTGGATAACAGTGAAGGGGGAAATAAATATAGTTAAATTTATTAAATACAATTAAATAGGATTTTTTTGGGAAGGTAAGTCTGGCCAGTTATACAGCAACGCGAGTCTGAAGATCTGAGCTGAATTTGGTGAAACATTAAAGTTCTAGTCTGTGTCAATTACTCTCATAATAAATAATAATAACAATGCTACCCGTATTTTTCGGACTATAAGTCGCACCTAATTAAAAGTTGCATCAGTCCAAAAATACATCATGACGAGGAAAAAAACATATATAAGTCGCACTGGACTAAGTCGCATTTATTCAGAAACAAGAGAAAACATTACCGTCTACAGCCGCGAGATGCCGCTCTGGGGTAGGCTACAGGAGCACTGAGCAGCATTGAGCACACTCTCGTGGCTGTAGATGGTAATGTTTTCTCTTGGTTCATTTCTCTTGGTTCATGTCAAATTTTGATAAGTCGCACCTGACTGTAAGTCGCAGGACCAGCCAAACTATGAAAAGAAGTGCGACTTATAGTCTGGAAATATATGTGGGGTTTCTCAAGCCCAACTAAGAAGACTAAAAAGAGAAACATCATTCAATTTAGTATGTAATAAAACTAATATTACAAACTTATTTCAGAAATGTAATTATATTAATTTTCACAATTATTTATTAATGTCACAAACTTTAAGACTTAACATGTGAAAGTGGTAAATGTTACAGACATGGAACTGTTCAGTCTATTATTGATTTTTATTTCCACTTCACTTTTATCCAAAGAGACAGAACTATTTGCACTGTATTTATCATCGGGACAATATTCATACAATACTACAACCTAGAAATTATTTGCAGGTCACAGCAGCACAAATTATGTGCCCAGCTACATCTGATTCAAATATTATGCTAATTAACAGTGAGCGGTGGTTTCAGACATTACAGTGCCGCACTCGTACTGACTCTTATTCTTTCTGAAAGAATGAAAAGACAGAGCTGAAGGTGGAGCGATTCGACCAATCAGATGTAAGCAGCGTTTCAGCTCCGACCTCAAGTGCGAATGAAATATTGAAGCCATAAACCGAAATGATCAAAACGTACATGGACCAACTGTCTAGTCCATGTTCTCTCACTTGAATCCTTTTCTTGAGTCTTGAGTCTTGAGTCTCTTGTTCACGCAGTGATTGACATGTCGGGAGAGGGCGACCACATGATCGGCTCGGAATGCATTTTCAATGTGCATATTGAATTTTGCTACATTCATTGCGGGACATTGAATGAAAATGCAATCGTAAGTGTCATGACTGTGAGTGTAAATGCAAATAAAGAAAAATATCATTTGAATGATAATTTCATTCAGTTTTTGCTTGAACATGTTATACATATCTAATAATTTCCGTAATACATTTTCATTTTAATTTTGCAACTTATAAAGCATTAAAATTAGTATTAATTTTACATATTAAAACTAGTGTATGAAATGGCAAATGAAAATTATTTAATTTAATTTTCATTTTGCACCAAACGTGGCACAAATGTATTGGAAAATGTAAATATAAATACAGAAATGCATTGCCATTTTACATATTGCATTTCCATTTTGCATATTACATTCCAAATTGAATATTGCTACCCATAATGCTTCCATATTAACTGAAAAATTTGTGTTTACTATTGTCATTTTGCATTAATGGCACACTATTTTCCTCATTAATGTTATTCAGTTACTTTGGCAGAATCTGTATTGTTAAAAGCGATATATAAATAAAGGTGACCTGACTTGACTTTTCTTTTTTTTCTTTTTTTTTTAGTAGGGGAGGGTGTTGAATGCAAGGAGTACTGTATGTTGAAATTTAAATTTTGTAACCAGATGTGGATTTTAGTTTTATAAGCGGGATAGATCAAAATTGCATCTTAGTTGTATTTTGTTATATTATGTTGACTGACTATGCTGCTGAGAGGTCAGATGTGAGCGGAAGAGTAATGTCATCAGCAAATGCCAGAAAGCAAAAGAGAAGAAGAGAGCAAACATGAAGGATTGTGTGTGTGTGTGTGTATATATACAGAGAAATTATCACGTGTATATATTAACTCCAACTTTGAACGGGGAAGAATAAAGTTGTCAAAAAAAAAAAAAAAGAAAGACAGAGTTTGTCTGTCTAGGGGTGCAACAAGTGCAAATAAAGTTATTTATATTAATATTTTACATTATCACAGTGAAGGTAGAACAGTTTCAGAGTTAGTATATTTGTTTATGTACATTTGTAAAAATACTGGTTATCCAAATCCATTCATCCCCAATTTCTCTACTAAATATAATAAATGGTTTATATATTGTGCTGTTATAATGTGTTGTGTAAATGGATTGTGGAATATAACAATAAACAAATTCTTAAAGTCTTTAATCCTTTGCTCATGTTTAATAGGCTTAATAACACATTTCGTATTTAAGGAAGATACAACTAATATATATATATATATATATATATATATATATATATATATATATATATATATATATATATATATATATATATATATATATATATAATTATTTATATAAAACTTTAAAGACCTAACTTTAAAAAGGTTTGTTAAAAGACTTCCAGTATACCATTTGCTTATTAAGCATGATTGTTAAATTAGCTTGTAGCAAACAATATGTAAGCAGCGTTCATAAATATGATACATTGTCTTTGTAATTGTGTCTTGTGGTATATCTGTATCATTTTCATTGCTATAAAAACAGTTTTTTAAATAATAATAAATTAAATAGTTATGTATTTTCAAATAAATGAGCTGTTCTGACCTGCATCACAATAAAAGCTAAAATGATGTGGCTGAAGACAGTAAAAAGATAAATAAATAAATAAATAAAACACCTTTTTACAATGAAAATGCTCTACTTTATGCACATGACTGATTGATTGATTGATTGATTGATTGATTGATGATTGATTGATTGATTACAGGTCTTTATATAAGGCTAATATTTTGGCAAATAAAATACTTTAATGATTAGACCAATTTTGTCTACATTGAACATTTTAGAGACATATTGCAGATGAAGTGAAATTGCAAAAACAAATTTGCATACAGGAAAATGAAAGTACATGCTGCTACTATACTATAGCCTCTTTCATCGAGTTTTTCACTCCAGAACAGAGTTCTCCCTTTACCAAAATGATGCAACATTCCATTTTTATTGACAAGTCTGGATTGCTAATGGGCTGTGTAATGTGGAAGGCGAAGCTAGGAAGGTACACATGTGGGCAGCAGACCTATATGGCCTCAGCTTTTGGTTCACCACCCATCTCTCCAAAAACATACATTGGTAGACCAAACCCGCTTACCTTCCATGCTCAAAGCTTTTGCAGAAAAGTCTATGCTTAAAGCCAAATGACCACCATTAAAATTGGATTAAATTCATGTATTTCTAATTAACCAGCTGTTCCTTGTCACCTACCTTGTGTTTTATGTTTATCGTGATAACAAGTTGCCTGGATTGTTGTTCATAACATTTCACAGTTTCAACACACACCTTGAAATAATGACAAGACATATTTATAATCACAAACAGTATTAAAGACTGGACTAAATTTAACTTGTAGAGGGCAAAAATACAGGTGCCCCAAACCCCATGCATACCTTTTCTGTCAAACTCTCAATGTATGTTTTACCAACAAACAAAAAGACTATCACACAAACAATATCTCCAGAGACACCGGATATGCAGTCTACAGATACAAAAATCAATCTGGCCTATAGATACAAAAGAACAATCTGGCCTATATCTATTACTGCATTCAGAAACCTGTTCATAAGTAAAACAGTGAAACCATAGAACCATAGAAACCCTTCAGGACACCTTGCATGCAAAACTTTTTTTTTTTTTTAATTATAGGCCGCCATGCAGGGGCGTAGCACCAAATTTTGGGCCCTGGGTACAAACCATCTTGCTGGGCCCCCTTACCAAATACCATAGTGATACCAATGGGTGGGATATTTTGAAGAAAGTCGGTAACCAAACGACTGATGGACCCCATTGACTTCCATAGTAGGAAAAAAATACTATGGAAGTCAATGAGGACCAGCAACTGTTTAATTGCCAACCTTCTTTAAATTATCTTCTTTTGTGTTTAGCAGGAGAAAGGAAACCATACAGGTTTGGAACAACTTGAGGGAGAGTAAATGATGACAGAATTTTCATTTTTGGGTGAACTGCCCCTTTAAAGTTTAAATGTGTACAATAACAATGTACCCATTTTGCTTATTTCCTCTTAACACTTAATTACTAATTACTAAGTGTTAAAACAGGCAATTCCGCTAAAAGCTCACCTTGTCTCACTGTCACATCCACCTCACTGTCACTGCTTTCACCTGGCCATGATGAGGGGCCTGCTGCTGCAGGGTCTGAAACTGAAATATATGGCTTCAAATGATTGCTAAAATATCCTTTATTGTCATAATACCTTTTTAAAAGTGTAGGCGAAGTACAAGTTAATTGCTGATTATTTGTCTGTTTAAAATGAATGCAGACTATAGAATCACAGGGTACACTAACCACCAGACTAGACATTCAGTCTTTACGTTTTAAAATAAGTAATTTTCAATCATTAAGATGTGCATTAAACTGATAACAATCCTGAGCGTGCACGAGCTAAGTTGCATAACAATGCTGTAAGATAGGCGCTAACGATCTGTGTTTTCGCGGGTGTTAGATTTTGACAATGGAGGGAAATATAGTGTTTTCATGTAAACTTGTGACTCTGGGGAGAACTCCTCCAATAGTAGATATTTATGTTAAAACAATGTCAATGCTCGATTATGCATTTTGAGCTCACCTTTCTTTTAAAAAAACTGAGTGAGAAACTGCTTGCCCTCATTTTCCTTTCTCTCTTTAATCTTCGTTTCTTTTCGTTTTTGAGCCTCTGATTTTCCTTTCTTAAGGAAAGACATGACTCTTCCCCTGTCTTCTTAGTTCATATCACGGCTAACTACAGCTCCTGTCTTATTTTACTGTCTATGCTCCTGTCTCATTAACTGATTCACAGCTGGTCCGCAGCTGAAGCACCTGAACTGCGGGTCGTACCATTTACATTGATTCGAGAGGGGTGGTGTGGCCCTGCACAGAATGAAAATTACTTTGTTACACCAAACCAGTGCCTAACTACAAGTTTAGTTTTGCACAGGAACTATTTTATTTGTACATAAATGCTATACAAATGTTAGTGCATGTATATGTATGTATAGAAAACTGACCCTGTCACAGCCCATAAACAATGTCCAGTAATTAATGCATCAGACATTCCACATGAAAGCCTGGGAGATGTTTCTTTGCTGAAGTCAGGAGGCAGGTCCGTGGTTAAGTGACAAGAATATGGATGCTGTTGGCAGTGAATGAGCTTTGACGGTTCCTTATGTTCCCATGATCCTACCAGCCTGCCATCCTGATCCTGGACTGCTGATAGAATTAGAGAGCTCTTGAACCATGTTGCACTCATTTCCGGAAACAATTATAGTTAAACAGTGGGGCCACCAAGCCTGATGAGATTAATGTTTTGAACAGTGGGGGGCATCAGGGATGTATAAAGAGAGACAAGCAGCGTGCATCCCAGCCACCCATGCTTGGGCTACGGAAACAGCTCGCGGAAGACTGGAGATGAGATTTTCTCTCTTTTTTTCCCCCATTGTTTGGTTTTTCTTCAGAAAGGTCAACATATATGTATTAACACATGTGGAATTATATATGGAATTATATAAATAACAAAAAAGTGTGAAACAACTGAAAATATGTCATATTCTAGGTTCTTCAAAGTAGCTACCTTTTGCTTTGATTACTGCTTTGCACACTCTTGGCATTCTCTTGATGAGCTTTAAGAGATAGTCACCTGAGATGGTCTTCCAACAGTCTTGAAGGAGTTCCCCGAGAGATGCTTAGCCCTTGTTGGCCCTTTTGCCTTCCGTCTGTGGTCCAGCTCACCCTTAAACCATCTCGATTGGGTTCAGGTCCGGTGACTGTGGAGGCCAGGTCATCTGGCGCTGCACCCCATCACTCTCCTTCTTGGTCAAATAGCCCTTGATGCCTTCAGTGTGACTCTACAATTTCCATAGTCATAAAAATAAAGAAAACTCTTTGAATGAGAAGGTGTGTCCAAACTTTTGGTCTGTACTGTATATATATATATATATATATATATATATATATATATATATATATATATAAAGAATTACTGACTTGGGATATAAGGTCAAGAAATATTACATTATAGAGCAATCTCTAGGTACAAACTTCCAGGTTATGTGCTGTATAAACAGAGACATATCAGAGAGGGGAGCATGAATAAATAAATAAATTGACAAGTATGTTTTATGAACAAATCTAAGTGTTTTTTCATAAATAATTGCAACAAACTTTTGTGCAAATAAAGGTAAAAGCAATCACGGACAAAACAACATATGTTTGTTCTGTAACTTGATTTGGTAGTATCAATTTCAGTGATATATGGTAAGATCACAGTGATTGAGGTCAAGTCTAATCCATATGAATCAGACCATTCTAGCTCAGTATATTTGCCAGATGGGCTGTCTAAATTTGGAGCTAAAATCACAAAAACGTCTAACAGTTCTATGACAAAAGAAAACATTTGGAGTTTTCCCCATGGAAGACCACCAATGATCTGCGTAAGGGTGCGGGTGCAGGACCAGAGTTTGGGTCAAAGGTCTGAGGAACCTATTAATTTCAAGGTGCCCTGGCGCCTGCCGACAGAACCCTCAATTTGTAAGAGGCAAACTCTGACCTCTGGGGTTTCCCTGCCAAAACACAAGACTTAAACACTACCAATCATCCCAGGTGGCTCTAAGGAAAGCTTTTTCAGGTCAGCTATAAAAACCCTCAAAAAGGATAATTACCACACAACTTGTAAGCACAGACCTTAATAACCAAAATGATCTGTCTAAAGAGACGGTCCAGCCAACAGGCCATAACAGAAAGAACTCTTTCTTCCTGAGAAGCAGCGCAGTCAGTAGACCTTATTAGACGGAAAATGGCTGCAGTTCTTCACCTCATTACTCTGAATGATGTGGGCTTCTATAGACTGAACAGGGTGGCACAATCAGGTGCTTAACACCACAAACTGTAGGGAAATTAAAATCCAGCCAGTTGTTATCTCAGAATAAACCCGACAGGGTGATCAGGACCAAGATGCGAAGCGGAGGTTATTACATGGATAAAAATGACAAGATGCCACCACACAGTCAACAATAGCTGAGTGAATCTTTAAGCATATAAGTAGTACCAGTCAAGATAACTCTTAGTACCCAGATGAGCAGAGTGTTATTCAATTTGGTGGTTGTTATCTGGTAATAACATACTGCTGGATGTGTGTGTGTGTGTGTGTGTGTGTGTGTTCAAAGTTTCACATTAAATGTTTTCCTCACATAGAAAAAGCTTTGCGTGTCTTAATGTATTAACCTTCTGCCATTTTTCATACATTTTACATATTGCTACTTTATCGGAATGGTACAGAACTCATTGACTTTTATGTCAGTGACCAAAAAAAAAAAAAAAAAAATTTCAGTTGTCTCATCACTTTTGACCGCAAACACCACAAGCTTCATATTCATAAATTGTACTGTCATAGATACACAGATGGAGAACAGGGATCTAAGTATACTTGATTTATTCAAGCAGGATTGTCAGCAAACAAAGGAGATAACTTTTCAGGTTCAGGTTGTAGCTCTTGGCTAAATGATAACAGTTCCTTATTATCTGTTGCTGGTTTGCTGAGAGAATAATCAAAGCTGATGGCAGTGATGGAAAGAGAAGGAGAAAGCAGTACCCGGGTGAGTAATACACAAGGTGAGTATCCAGGTAAGTCAATGTACTGTAGCAACGACAAGACCAAACAACCATGTGTTTAGTGCTGGCTTATGTAGAGGAACTGATGTGGCTGGTGGCAGAAAGATGTGGAGATTGTGGAGTGTGCACAGGTTGTAGACCTAGGGGATGATGGGAAATGTAGTGTACTGAGATGACGGGTTTTGTGAAAGGCTTGTGACCTGTTGAAATGTACTAGTATGTAGAGACTAAAAAGAAAAAGCATAGGTTTGATTTTGACATTGTTGAGGAAAGTTCTACTACTAAATTATATGCCCCTGCAAAAAGATGTTGCCCAAATATTAAGACAATGCACAAAGTTTCATATGAAGCAGTTCTCTCCCATAATCAATTAGAAAGAAAACACATTGGGCCCTATTTTAATGATCTAAACGCAAAGTGTAAACCGCACGGTGCAAGTGCACCCAGGGCATGTCCAAATCCACTTTTGCTATTTTTACGACGGAAAAGCGCGAAGACAGGCGTCTCCGAGATGAAACATTGCATTCTTTTAGTTTTTAATATTTGGCATGTTTGTATGCTACTGTGTGTCCCTGAGTTTAATGAGCAGCTCTACAAAAAAAAAAACACTGCGCCAGACTTTAGACCAGGTTTGAGCTGGTCTATGGCACAGTCTATTTTCAGCTCCTTAAAATAGTATTGTGCCAGCAATGTGCCTGAACACACCTCTTTTTTAGACCAGCACGCCCATGGGCGCAAAATGAGCGCAAATGCATTTGCTAATTAAACAACGTGGCGCTTAATGGGAATATGCGAACGGCACCGGACTGAAACTAGCAGACAAATTTGCGCTGCGCCTTGCGACGCATTGCGCTGGGTGTATGATAGGGCCCTCAATGTGCAATTCAGTGAGTTTCTTTCTACCCGGGCTCATGGCATAAACGTACCTGGGTGCACATTTTAGCGAGACACGAAATACGTACCAATAAGTATGTATCACTGCAGTTTACAAAAGAAATGAGCACTAGAGGCAGTAAAAGTCTGTAAATTTGTGTGAAAAGGAATAAAAGGTGTCAGAGTTTCAATTAATAAAGCATATTTTTCACAGGATTACTTGAAGAATATCATGTTAGGACTTCAAAACATTATTAATATACTGGGAGATTTAAAAACTGATGCTTTTGAACTTTAATATCACACATATCCAGCTTTATATCTATGGGTTTTCAGAGGTGGTAGGTTTGTTCAATAGCTCACGGAGTTCGGAGATGGACTTCAGAGGCGAGGAGCTCCAGTTCGAATCCCATGTAACCACACTTCGACAAAGCCGTTCAAATCTGCATATAAGTTAGTTGAAACGACATCAACAAATGCATTTTTTATATCAGTTTTGCATTTGTTAACAATGTTGGGTAGGTTTAGGGTTAGGTTTGGTGTAGGGCATACATTTTAGCAACGGTCTCCAGATCTTTGAATTCTGAACTGCAGCAATACGTACCAGAAGCAACATAATAAAAACACAGCAATACGTAACTAGATTCGTAATCGTAATCAAAACGTGCCAGGGTTCATGTATTAAACCTGTGTTTTAGCGCCACTCAAGTGGACATTTCTCTTTGAAACTGTTGCGAAACGTGCAGTGAAGTACATAAAAATGGTCTTGCAGAAATGTACCCAGAGGTACGTATTTTTATGAGACTGGGTTGGTTTCTTTCATATTCTGGGTTCATATGCTTGTCTGTACATTTTTTATAAAATTTACACTGAATATTGTATTCTTATGTCATTTACATCTGCTTGTCTGTTTATTCAGTAAACTAGATGGCAACATCATTATAGTTTGGTCTTTTGTTATTACTTTCTTAATACAGAAAATTAAAGTGTTTTCTTAATAACTGTTTTCTATGGTGGAGAAAAGCTTAATGTAAGACTGTCGACTTCCATATGGAATATTGCGCCATTGTCTGCAGACAAGATAAGTTTTACAGAACATTTTTTTTCACTGGTTTTTGTCCTAGAACATTAAGCCCCATCAATTATTTTAGAATGTCCCTTCCCTGAAAGTTGTGTTTGTTACTATAGAAACAGTAGGGTTTCTGATGAGTTCACAATTATCGTTGGAGTATTTGTTTTTTATATTAAAATTAAGTGATGTACAGTAATATTAAAACACCCAGCACTCGACTGATGGTTTACATAAAATGGTGTAATTATTGTAAAAATAAATAAATAAATATACTCTTTATGAATAATGAGTAAGTTGTTTACATTCATCCCCAACAATGTCAAAATTAAACCTACACCCTGGGTGCCCTGCATGCAGTAACTCTATATTTCACTATATTCTATATCTGTGGCACCAAGTGCTGGCAGTTTTGGAGGTTTGTTTTAATCAGTCAGCGCTTAGTCTATCACACATGTCTGTTGCAGTCAGATAACTCATCTAAATTAAAGCTTTGGCAGACATGACAGACAGAACAATGTAATTGTGTGTTATATCAATGTGCTGTTCTGGTATTAGAGAGCAATTATCACCAGCAATGGACTTAAGCCTCTGACATTGTAATAATTCTTATTATACTCATATAGTTTTCATAAGGCCGGCACCCTATTCTGTCTCTCGTTTAGAGCAGGTATATCCAAAGTATTAAGGAAAAGGACAGGTTTCTGAGGACAGGTCCCCCTTCTATTTCTGACATAGCCTCCCTCTCTCTGCTTTGTGATTTTGGTGGACTAGTACAAGGACTGAGCTCTGATGTGGCCCAGCTGGAGAGGGGGAGTGCTCAGAACTGGACTGGTGCAGACAGAGAAAGTAAACAGTCGTGGTGGCTGGGCAGGCAGTTAGCAGCCCTTGGACAGATGATCAGGGGGCCTGCGCAGACCACACACACAGGCATGCACCAAAGGACCACACAGGGGCTCAGCTAAAGAAGGAAAAATGGGGGCCCTCAGCAGGCAAATGCATGGCCCATCAAAAGGGCACTCCTACAAGCAAAGGCAAACTCCGGGTCATGACCAGGCCTGATGAAAGTGTGAGGTGTTCAAGACATGCCATCGGTGTGCATACAAGTTAGCAGAAGAAAGCAGGTTTTTCTTTTTGTTGTGGTGGAAATAAACTTTCAATGTGAGGAGGTCTGAGTAAACACAAACAGGAAGCATCTCATAAAGACGTCATTTTCCACTGCCAGGTGAGGCAATGTGCATCTAAATAACACTAGGACAAATGGAGAGAGAAAAAAGTAAACTTGATTAATATGCCATTTTAAAGCAACACACCTATTTGGTAACACACATATTTTGGTAATAATAGGTTTCATAAATAAGTCATAAACATTATATCAATCAATCAATCAATCACCTTTATTTATATAGTGCTTTAAACAAAATACATTGCGTCAAAGCACTGAACAACATTCATTTGGAAAAACAGTGTGTCAATAATGCAAAATGTTAGTTAAAGGCAGTTCATCATTGAATTCAGTTATGTCATCTCTGTTCAGTTTAAATAGTGTCTGTGCATTTATATATATGTGTAACTTATGTTCACAAATCTAGAAATATGAGATAATGTGCTTGTTAATGTTAATTAATGAACATCACCAAATGATGAACAGATCAATAAATGTAAATTGAAATGCTTACAAATGTCATTAAACTTTCGATTAATATGATCATGCATTAAAAAAAAAATCTTTAAATTATTTTGAAATACAAATTTTGAAGTAACAAATTACACAATGAAAGTTTGTTAACGTAATGTTGAATGCTTACAAATGTAATTAAAGTTCAGTTGACATATTGGCTAAAGCAAATTTTTAAATTTACAAATATTGTGAAAGTACAGCTTGATTATTAACTTTAAGCACTTCACATTATTATTAAGTTGGCTTGAGAAAGCCAACTTACTGAAATCCTATTTAAACTTATTATTAAGTTGGCTTGAGAAAGCCAACTTACTGAAATCCTATTTAAACTTATTATGTTGGCTTGGCAACAACCCATTAGAACACAACAAGAGCAGAATTCAGGTGTTTTTGAGCTGTATATGTGTGCAAAATGACAAATAATTTGACAGCGTGATACAGCTTATGAATACTGGAAGGAAAAAAAGTCACGACAGCCTTTTAACTCTGGAGTCGATTAACGCATAGGCTATACGCGTTTTGAGTCATTTTCTCCTGATAACCCCGAAAATTATTTAAATGACACTTTCAGTTTTAATCGTACAGATAAGAGCAATACATCAATCGAATCTGTAAAGGGTCCACTTTTTTTGGATACAAACATAATAACAACAAAACTTTGTGCACTTATAAAATAAAGATAACAAACAAGGTGTGCTGTCTCCAGCCTTGGTCTGCGCTGATCTTCATTTACAAACACGTCATTAAAATGAACTGTAACTCCATGAATATGAGAGACAATGATAGACATGAGAGATATATCTATAGAAAGCTTGACGTGTCTACTTTTAAACTAAACAAGTGCTCCCGAACAAATATTCTGTGATAAAGTAATCCATATCAAAACAACGCGATGTCCTTTTTTCACGTCTCCCTCATTATATCTAATGTGTATGGAAGGCCAAGAGGGTCAAATACACGTGAATTTTAACGCGTCAACAACACGTTAAATAGGTGTATTTCATGCGTAGACAACACGTATTTAATATTATTTATTTATCGGTGCTGCACAACATGGTAAAGTCATTTCTATATATTTTAAGAGCTTCTTAAAATACTATATTACTCCGATATTATATCCAATATTATTTAACGCGTTAAATACGTGTTGTTTACACGTGAAAAATCAACGGGTATTTAACGTGTATTTCACGTGTTAAATACACGTGAAATACACGCTAAAAATCAGTTTGAAGAGGTCAATGTCAAAAGTTACAGTATTTCGTAATGAAACAGGACTTTTTGTTTAGCTCTTGACTTGCCGAAATATACTATATATAGTGTCCCTTCTTTAACCTGTTAACTGTCACCCATCCGCTCTGTGGGACGCCTACATTTACTTCACTATATTACAATTAAATCTAATCTAATCTTGACAAACTATATATAATTGGAAAGGTCTAAGACTCCCAAATATATATTTTATCAATGTTTTTGGTAAAAAATTATGTAGGAAAAGTAATAGATTAATTTATGACAAGAGTGCACCCTCAAAAATCTACATTATAACAGGAATTTTGACCTTTGTTGCCGTTTTCTCTATCACATTTTAGAAATCATGAGAAATTATATATCAACTGAAAACTTAAAATCTCAAAATCATCCTTTAAAAATCATTTTAAAATCAGACATTGCATTACCATGTAAATGGTACATCAATATCATGTTACAAAATGTTTTCATTCATGAATAATAAAAATGTAAGTTTGGATCGTGCACTACAAAGTCAATGTTAAAAAATATGAGTGACAGTTAAGGGGTTAATTTTTCAGTAATGTGTGATAACTTAAAATATGTTGTCAGTACTATTAAAATAAGATTAAATTGAATGGTATTTAGGAGATTATGGTTTTTGCATGACTTATTTCGCATTCAGCTAGACAACCCTGTCGTAGCTGTAATCATAGCCTAGGCTTTTTATTTAAAAAGAAAACAGCAAGGGACCATGGAAAAAGACTGTCGCAGGTGTATTTTTTATGGTATTATTTATTTTATTTTTTTTTGCAGCAGGGCAACTCAAGAATGCTGGGCACACAAGTACTGTGGCTCTTTTGCCCCATGGCCAAGATGGCCAAGCCAACTTTAAAGTTAGTTCACTAACTTTTAATTCTAGTTTTTAATATTATTTTTCTGAGACTAAAAAATTCCAAACGCTACTCCTCCTAGGGCTTTAAAGCCACAAGCCCCAAACTCGGCAGACACCTGCGGGATAGAGCAGTGGTGTTTGCTATATCTTTTCAGAGTGATCACACTTAAAGTTTTTTTTTTCTATTAATTTTTAAATGTTAAAATACATTACCCATAGACTTACATTATCTGAGAAAAATTGCGCCCCTAGTTGCGATACCCGAGATTAAGGGAGGAGTCGGGTTTCGTTTCACTTTTAAACCGGTTAAAAATACCAAGTAAATAATAAAATTTCCCTCAAACTGACAAGCTAAACCAACATATCTGATTATTACATGGGTCAGGGCTCATTAATAATTGATTTCTGGGCAGAGAGCAGTCAGAAAGACGAGAGAAGAATCAGCTGCTGGTCATGCAGGTATTGTCTACACAGAGCTCACAACGAGCGAATTCATTCTTAAATGGCGATTGCACGCAATCCACACGTTAGAACACACCAAGAGCTAAATTCAGATGTTTCTGAACTGTTTAAAGTAATAACATGATATATTCGCAGCAGCCAACTGCCCGCGAGCTAACGATGTATTTCTCTGAACACTTGAAGTCCACAGAGAATTCACAGCCTTTCACATTAAAACACTGCAGCGAAACGGCACAAAACAATTAAAAGAATATATTATACACATGAAAATGAGTGTTTATATGTGCTTGTGAGATGTTCTCTGTCAGACTGAACGTCACAGCGATTGCTCGGCGCTGCATAACATGGTAAAGCAGGGAACACTGCGACCAAAATGGTCATTCACTGATCACTGATTATTTTTGTACCTACTTATGTGTTATGCTATGATTTAATATGAGCATTTATTAAAACAGAAATTTGTATTTTATTTAAGAATACATTTTATAACGTGCTCCGAGCATTCAACACATCAAGTTGGCTTCAGCTGAACTGAGCAGCTGGTGACTCGCGCTGTGTAGGGTGCGAGAGAGAGACGCGTCTCGTGAACAGGGACAGCAACACTGAACCGAGCTCTCGTTCACCTGCACCTGAACGAACAAATGCAAATCGCAGTTTAAATAAACAGAAAAAAAGAGCGTAAAGCAAAAGAGCCCAATTCAGCCGCGCGGCGTTCTGGTGTTCAAGGAGCAAGCAGAGACGCGTCTCAAAGTCTTCTTGCTTATGTACCGACAACAAATACATACAAAATATGTCGAAATACCCGTGTTGGAAAGTGTGTTCGAAAGAATATGTGGTTATGTTTTAAGTGAAAGTAACTAGTACAGGCCACTAGTTCATTTTATGTAAGTGAGTATGGCAAAATAGTGATCTGTGAAATATTATACCTAAACATTCTTCATACTGTAGGCTACCAGTGAAATTGATTTAAAAAAATTAAATAATTAGGGACCTGACCATTTTTTGCTTAAGTGTTTCTTTCTTTAATTGCTAATGCAACCTTTTCACACCACAGACCGAACCAAATTAAGCATTGCTTGCTTGGTAACTGTTCAACAAAGTATTGATAGTTGTGTAAATACTGACAGTTGTCTGAAGTTTTGGTTGATTCCATTACATATCTTTTTATCAAAGTTATCCAACATTTTTATTTTATGTCATTTTATGACACAGTTATTGTCATATTTTATTACCAATTTCTAAACTACAGCAAATAAACTGTGATAATGTGAGAAATGTTGAAGGTGTCTGAATGCACTGTGTGTACTGTAAGAAATAGAACAAGGCATGTGGTTTAAAAGATAGCAAGTAAAACAAAAAGCACATCTGTATCCAATACAGTTTCATTATTGTACATTATTATCCAGTAATTACTATAAATAGTTTCGACCAAATCATGTTATGCGCCAGTAACTGAAAAAGTTATTAGCACAAGAGCCACCAGTGGAAAAAGTTAGTGTAGTTCCCTGTGGTAAAGTCATTTATATATTTTACTTCTTAAAATAAAATAGTACTCCGAATTGCACACAATCCACCCATTAGAACACAACAAGAGCAGAATTCAGGTGTTTTTGAGCTGTGTATGTGTGCAAAATGAAATATCAGAGCGATACAGCTTATGAATACTGCAAGGAAAAAAAGTCACGACAGCCTTTTAAATTAAAACAGTGCAGCGAATCAACACAAAACAATTAAAAGAATATATTATAGAGATCAAAATGAGTGCCTGTGTGATCTTTTTGTCTCAGGTGAAAATAACATCCAGCTTCAGAGGACAGTGATTCTAGCTTTTCGTCAGTAGATCGGACAAATCAAGTACACGATTATTTCAAAATTCATAATAGCTTGGCGAATATAAACGAAAACAGCCACGTGAACATAAACTGTTGAGAAATAAATCGAAAATAATCATTGATGCTGGATTGAATATTAAAAGAGGCAGCATTTACCAGCTGCTTTCAGTATGTTGTCCACACGATGGTGCCACATGATAAATACTAAATACTTCAAGCTATATTCAGAGACAAAGCAGTTCATACAAGTGAATACATAAATTGCCTATTTTCAAGTAAATTATGAGTCCTTCTGTGAGTACTATTATATGCACAACATGAAAATAGATAACTTATATAGTGTCCCTTCTTTAATTATTCAGTAATGTGTGATAACTTGAGAAATATGTTGTCAGTACTATTAAAATAATATCAAATTGAATGGTATTTAGGAGATTATGGTTTTTGCATGACTTATTTTGCATTCAGCTAGACAACCCTGTCGTAGCTGTTATCATAGCCTAGGCTTTTTATTAAAAAAGAAAACAGCAAAGGACCATGGAAAAAGACTGTTGCAGGTGTTTTTTATGGTATTATTATTTTTTTAAAGCAGGGCAACTCAAGAATGTTGGGCACACAAGTACTGTGGCTCTTTTGCCCCATGGCCAAGATGGCCAAGCCAACATCAAAGTTAGTTCACTTTTAATTCTAGTTATTCTTCTTATTATTATTATTATTTTTCTGGCCGGAAATTTTTGGGACACTAACTCCTCCTAGACCGTTCAAGCTACATACTCCAAACTCGGGTCAGACCTTCATACTGTTCTGACTCAGTGTGCTATATCTTTTCAGACTGGTTTGAGTTACGGTTTTCTTAAAAATTAATATTAAAAATCATAAAAATGCCCATAGACTTTCATTGAAATTATGTTCAGATGACCCAAGCTCCAAATCCCATTAGACTCAATCAAGCTTTGATGCTAATCAATTTAAATTCATTCAAACTCATCTAATCTAAACTATCTATCTATCTATCTATCTATCTATCTATCTATCTATCTATCTATCTATCTATCTATCTATCTATGTATGATTTATGATCTATCTATAACATAGATCATAAATCATGGTAAACTATGGTAAATCATGGTAAACTATGATAAATCATGCTAGAATCATTAAATCATACTTGAACATGGTAAAGTGTGGTATACTATAGTAAATCATGGTAAACTATGTTAAATCGTAGTAAATAATGGTAAACTATGGTAAATCATGCTAGAATCAGTAAATCATACTTGAACATGGTCAATCATGGTAAACTATGGTAAATCTATCTATCTATCTGTCTATCGGTCCTAATAATTTGCTAATCATGCTAATATCATGTTAACAACATGCTAGTCACATGCTAGTCATGCTAGTCGCATGCTAGTCATGCCACCAACATGCTAGCAACATGCTAGCAAAATGCTAATCATGCTAGAAACATGCTAGTCGAATTCTAATCATGCTAGAAACATGCTAGCAACATGCTAATCATGCTAGAAACATGCTAGCAACATGCTAATCATACTAAAATCATGCTAGCAACATGCTAGTCTCAAGCTAGCAATGCTAGAAACATGTAAATCATGCAAACATGTTAGCGACAATGCTAATCATGCAAGAAACATGCTAACAACATGTTAATCGTGCTAAAATCATGCTAGCAACATGCTAGTCGCATGCTAATCATGCCTGAAACATGCTAGAAACATGCTAGCAACATGCTAGCAACATGTTAATCATGCTAGAAACATGCTAGCAAAATGCTAATCATACTAAAATCATGCTAGCAACATGCTAGTTGCATGCTAGTCATGCTAGAAAACATGCTAGCAACATGCTAGTAACATGCTAATTATGTTAGAAACATGCTAACAACATGCTAGTCACATGCCAATCATGCTAGAAACATGCTAACATCATGGTAATCATGCTAAAATCATGCTAGCAACATGCTAGTTGCATGCTTGTAATGGTAGAAACATGCTAATCATGTTAGAAACATGCTAGAAAACATGCTAGTCACATGCTAATCATGCTAGAAACATGTTAACAACATGCTAGCAACATGTGAATCAAGCTAGAAACATGCTAGCATCATGTTAATCATGGTAAAATCATGCTAGCAACATGCTAGTAACATGCTAATCATGTTAGAAACATGCTAGCGACATGCTAGAAACATGCTAATCATGCTAGAATCATGCTAGCAACATGCTAGTTGCATGCTAGTCATGTTAGAAAAATGCTAGCAACATGCTAATCATGTTAGAAACATGGTAGCAACATGATAGTCGCATGCTAATCATGCTAGAAACATGCTATCAACATGCTAATCATGCTAGCAACATGCCAGCAACATGCTAGCAACATGCTAATCATGTTAGAAACATGTTAGCAACATGCTAATCATGCTAGAAACATACTAGCGAGATGTTAATCATGCTACAGACATGCTAGCGACATGCTAATCATGCTAAAATCATGATAGTCATATTTTAATCGTGCTAGAAACATGTTAGCAACGTGCTATTCAAATGCCAATCATGCTAGAAATATACTAGCAACAAGTTAGTCATGATAACAATATGCTAGCAACATGCTATTAGCATGCTAATCATGTTAAAAACATGCTAGCAACATGCTAGTCGCATGCTAGTCATGCTAGAAACATGCTAGCAACAGGCTTGCAGCATGTTAATCATGCTATAAACATGCTAGAAACATGGTAGCGACATGCTAGTCATGCTAAAAACATGCTATTCGCATGCTAATCATGCTAAAAACATGCTATTTGCATGCTAATCATGCTAGAAACATGCTAACAACATGCTAGTCATACTGCAAACATGGTAGTGACATGCTAGTCATGCTAACAACATGCTAGTAACTTGCTAATCATGCTAGAAACATGCTAGCAACATGTTAGTAATGCTAACCGAATTCTAGTAACTTGCTAATCATACTATAAACATGCTAGCAACATGTTAATCATGCTAGAAACATGGTAGCGACATGCTAGTCATGCTAAAAACATGCTATCCGCATGTTAATCATGCTAGAAACATGCTAGCAACATGTTAGTCATGCTAAAAACATGTCAGTCGCATGCATTCTTTCTGTCAAACTAATCTATCTATCATTCTTTCTTTTGAGCTAATCTATATCATTCTTTCTAACTAATCTATCTGTCGTTCTTTCTAACTAATATATCTTTCTTTCTTTTAGCTAATCAATCTAACTTTAAACTATAAACTTCAAACTTCTTTAAACTTCTTCAAACTTTCTGGTCAGGCTTTCTCAAGCCAACTTAAAGTTTTTCTCAACAAACTTTTTTTCTAGTTATGTTGGCTTGGCAACAAGCCAACATACTGTTATGCTATTTAAACTTCTTCTTCTTTTTCTTCTTATTATTTTTCTCGGAACAATTCCAAACGCTACTCCTCCTAGGGCTTTAAAGCCACAAGCCCCAAACTCGGCAGAAACCTGCGGGATAGAGCGGTGGTGTGTGCTATATCTTTTCAGACTGATCAGACTTAAAGGTTTTTTTATTTTTTTTTTATTTTTTTTTTTATGTAAAATATATGAGAAAAATTCCAAACGCTACTCCTCCTTGGGCTTTAAAGCCACAAGCCCCAAACTCTGCAGAAACCTGCAGGATAGAGCGGTGGTGTGTGCTATATCTTTTCAGACTGATCAGACTTAAAGTTTTTTTTAATTAATTGTTTTATGTAAAAATATATTACCCATAGACTTGCATTGTCTGAGAAAAATTGCGCCCCCCTGTTGCAATACCCTGTTTACTTTCACTTTTAAACCGGTTAAAAATACAAGTAAATGATACAGTTTCCTTTAAACTGAAAAGCTAAACCAACATATCTGATTAGTACAGGGGTTAGGGCTCATTAATAATTTATTTCTGGGCAGAGAGCAGTCAGAAAGACGAGAGAAGAATCACGGCTGCTCAGCTCAGGCATTGTCTACACGGAGCTCACAACGAGCAAATTTATTCTTATTTAAGTCCTTTTAAAATTAAATTATATCGGTGATTGCATGCAATCTACCCATTAGAACACACCAAGAGCTAAATTCAGATGTTTCTGAACTGTTTAAAGTAATAACATGATATATTCGCGGCAGCCAAATGTTCGTGAGCTCGCGATGTATTTCTCTGAAAACTTGAAGTACACAGAGAATTCACAGCCTTTCACATTAAAACACTGCAGCGAAACGGCACAAAACAATTAGAAGAATATATTATACACATAAAAATGAGTGTATATGTGCTTGTGAGATTTTCTCTGTCAGACTGAACGTCACATAGATTGATCAGCGCTGCACAACATGGTAAAGTCATTTATATGTTTTTTTTAAGCGCTTCTTAAAATAAATATTCCTGCGAATGCACACAATCCATCCATTAGAACACAACAAGAGCAAAATCCAGGGGTTTTGGAGCCATGTATGTGTGCAAAATGCAATATTTGACATCGCGAAGGAAAAAAAAAGTTTCAGGCCGAGATCAGACAAATAAATAGGCTACACATTTCATTCACACTGACAAGCTAAACCAACATATGTTATTATTACCGGGTCAGATCTCATTAATAAATTATGTCTCTGACCAAAGAACAGAGAGAAAGACGAGAGAGAAATGAGCGCTTCATCAGCATTTTTTAAGAGCTTCCAAAAATAATATCACAGCAAATGAACTAATCCACCCATTAGAACACAACAAGAGCAGAATTCAGGTATTTTTGAGCTGTTTATGTGTGCAAAATGAAATATAATTTGACAGCGTGATACAGCTTATTAATACTGGAAGGAAAAAAAGTCATGACAGCCTTTTAACTCTGGAGTCGATTAACGCATATAGGCGTTTTGAGTCATTTTCTCCTGATAACACAGACAATTACTTAAATTACACTTTCAGTTTTAATCGTACAGATAAGAGCAATACATCAATCGAATCTGTAAAGGGTCTACTTTTTTTTTGGATACAAATATAATAACAACAAAACTTTGTGCGCTTATAAAATAAAGATAACAAACAAGGTGTGCTGTCTGCAGCCTTGTCTGCGCTGATCTTTATTTACAAACACGTCATTAAAATGAACTGTAACTCCATGAATACTCAACGAAGAGACATGAGAGATATATCTATAGAAAGCTTGACATGTCTACTTTTAAACTAAACAAGTGCTGCCGAACAAATATTCTGTCATAAAGTACGCAATGTCCTTTTTTCATGTCTCCCTTCATTATATCTATTGTGTATGGAAGGCCAAGAGGGTCAAATACACGTGAATTTTAACGTGTCTCTGTAAAGGGTCTACTTTTTTTGGATACAAACATAATAACAACAAAACTTTGGGCACTTATAAAATAAAGATAACAAACAAGGTGTGCTGTCTGCAGCCTTGGTCTGCGCTGATCTTCATTTACAAACACGTCATTAAAATTAACTGTAACTCCATGAATACTCAACGAAGAGACATGAGAGATATATCTATAGAAAGCTTGACATGTCTACTTTTAAACTAAACAAGTGCTCCCGAACAAATATTCTGTGATAAAGTAATCCATATCAAAACAATGCAATGTCCTTTTTTCACGTCTCCCTTCATTATATCTAATGTGTATGGAAGGCTAAGAGAGTCAAATACATGTGAATTTTAACGCGTCAACAACACGTTAAATACGTGTATTTCATGCGTAGACAACATGTATTTAATATTATTTATTTATCGGCGCTGCACAACATGGTAAAGTCATTTATATATATTTTTAAGAGCTTCTTAAAATACTATATTACTCCGATATTATATCCAATATTATTTAACGCGTTAAATACGTGTTGTTTACACGTGAAAAATCAGCGGTTATTTAACGTGTTAAATACACGTGAAATACACGTGAAGTACACGTTAAAAATCAGTTTGAAGAGGTCAATGTCATTGGCTGCTGAGGACTTGGGTCAAACCACTTCTGTGATCTTAGAAGGGTGTACCATTCATAGACAAGCAACCACCATTTAACATGCTATAGATCAGCTTATTGAGCCTTATTATTTAGTCTTTTTTCTTTGCTGTTTTGTATAGCCTATATAAATAATATATTTAAGTTTCAGTTTTATGAAATATTTATTTTATAATAAATATTAATTAAAATTTTGTGGTGATAGTATAAAGTTTATAAAAGTTACAGTATTTTTTAATGAAACAGGACTTTTTGTTTAGCACTTTCCTCGCCGAAGTAGACTATATATAGTGTCCCTTCTTACATTTTTCAGTAATGTGTGATAACTTAAAATATGTTGTCAGTACTATTAAAATAAGATTAAATTGAATGGTATTTAGGAGATTATGGTTTTTGCATGACTTATTTCGCATTCAGCTAGACAACCCTGTCGTAGCTGTTATCATAGCCTAGGCTTTTTATTAAAAAAGAAAACAGCAAGGGACCATGGAAAAACACTGTTGCAGGTGTATTTTTTTATGGTATTTTTTTTATTTTTTTGCAGCGGGACAACTCAAGAATGTTGGGCACACAAGTACTGTGGCTCTTTTGCCCCATGGCCAAGATGGCCAAGCCAACATCAAAGTTAGTTCACTAACTTTTAATTCTAGTTCGTCTTCTTCTTCTTATTTTTCTGGCCGGAAAAATTTTGGACACTAACTCCTCCTAGACCGTTCAAGCTACATACTCCAAACTCGGGTCAGTCCTTCATACTGTTCTGACTTGGTGTGCTACATCTTTTCAGACTGGTTTGAAAATTGGTTTAAAAATCATAAAAATGCCCCTAGACTTTCATTGAAATGATGTTCAGATGATCCAAGCTCCAAATCCCATTAGACTCAATCAAGCTTTGATGCTAATCAATTTAAACTCATTCAAACTCATCTAATCTATCTATTTATCTTTCTATCTATCTATCTGACTATTTCTATCTATCTATCTATCTATCTATCTATCTATCTATCTGACTATTTCTATCTATCTATCTATCTATCTATCTATCTATCTGACTATTTCTATCTATCTATCTATCTATCTATCTATCTATCTATCTATCTATCTATCTATCTGTCTTAATAATGTGCTAATCATGGTAAAATCATGCAAGCAACATGCTAGTCGCATGCTAGTCATGCTAAAAACATGTTAATAACATGCTAGAAACATGCTAGCAACATGCTAGTCACATGCTAGTCATGCTAGAAACATGCTAGCAACATGCTAATCATGCTAGAAACATGTTAGCAACATGTTAATCATACTAAAATCATGCAAGCAACATGCTAGTCGCATGTTAGTCATTCTAGAAACATGCTAGCAACATGTTAATCATACTAAAATCATGTTAGCAAACATGCTAGTAGCATGCTAATCATGCTAGAAACATGCTAACAACATGCTAGTGGCATGCTAGTCATGCTAGACACATGCTAACAAAATGCTAATCATGCTAGAAACATGCTAGTTGCATGTTAATCATGCTAGAAACATGATAGTCACATGCTAGTCGTGCTAGAAACATGTTAACAACATGTAAATCATGCTAATATCAATGCTAGCAACATGCTAATCAAACTAGCAACTTGCTAGTCGCATGCTAGTCATGCTAGAAACAAGCTAGCAACATGCTAATCATGGTAAAATCATGCTAGCAACATGCTAGTCGCATGCTAGTCATGCTAGGAACATGCTAGCAAAATGCTAATCATGCTAGCAATATGCTAGTCACATGCTAGTCATGCTAGAAACATGCTAGTCACATGCTAATTATGCTAGAAACATGCTAGCAACATGCTAATCATGCTAAAATCATGTTAGCAACATGATAATCATGTTAAAATCATGTTAGCAACATGATAGTCGCATGCTAATAATGCTAGCAACATGCTAGCGACATGATAGCAACATGGTAATTATTCTAGAGACATGATAGCAACATGTTAATCATGTTAAAATCATGCTAGCAACATGCTAGTCACATGCTAGTCATGCTAGAAAAATGCTAATCATGCTAGCAACATGCTAATCTTACTAAAATCATGCTAGCAACATGTTAATCAAACTAGCAACTTGCTAGTCGCATGCTAGTCATGCTAGAAACAGGCTAGCAACATGCTAGCAACATGCCAATCATGCTAAAATCATTCTAGCAACATGGTAGTCGCATGCTAGTCATGCTATAAACATGCTAGCAACATGCTAATCATGTTAGAAACATGCTATTCGCATGCTATTCATGCTAGCAACATGCTAGCAACATGCTAATTATGCTAAAATCATGCTAGCAACATGTTAGTCGCATGCTAATCATGCTAGAAACATGCTAGCAACATGCAAATCATGTTAGCAACATAATAGTCACATGCTAGTCATTCTAGAAACATGGTAACATGCTAATCATGCTAAAATCATGCTAGAAACATGCTAGTCGCATGCTAGTCATGCTAGAAACATGCTAGCAACATGCTAATCATGCTAGAAACATGCTAGAAACATGCTAGTTGAATGCTAGTCATGCTAGCAACATGTTAATCATAATAGAAACATGCTAGCAACATGCTAACCATACTAAAATCATGCTAGCAACATAATAGTCACATGCTAGTCATTCTAGAAACATGGCAACATGCTAATCATGCTAAAATCATGCTGGAAACATGCTAGTCGCATGCTAGTCATGCTAGAAACATGCTAGCAACATGCTAAACATGCTAGAAACATGTTAGCAACATGCTAGCAACATGCTAATCATGCTAGAAACATGCTAGTTGAATGCTAGTCATGCTACCAACATGTTAATCATACTAAAATCATGCTAGCAACATAATAGTCACATGCTAGTCATTCTAGAAACATGCTAATCATGCTAAAATCATGCTAGAAACATGCTAGTCGCATGCTAGTCATGCTAGAAACATGCTAGCAACATGTTAAACATGCTAGAAACATGCTAGTTGCATGCTAGAAACATGTTAATAATGCTAGAAACATGGTAGCAACATGGTAGCAGCATGCTAGCAACATGCTAGTCATGCTAGAAACATGCTAGCAACATGCTAAACATGCTAGAAACATGCTAGTCGCATACTAATCATGTTAGCAACATGCTAGTTGCATGCTTATCATGCTAGAAAAATGTTAACAACTTGCTAGCAACAAGTTAATCATGCTAGAAACATGCTAGCAACATGTTAATCATGCTAGAAACATGCTAGCTAGTTGCATGCTAGTCATGCTACAAACATGCTAGCAACATGCTAGCAACATGCTAATCATGGTAAAATCATGGTAAAATCATGCTAGCAAGATGCTAGTCGCATGCTAGTCATGCTAGGAAAATGCTAGCAAAATGTTAATCATGCTAGCAACATGCTAGTCGCATGCTAGTCATGCTAGAAACATGCTAGTCACATGCTAATTATGCTAGAAACATGCTAGCAACATGCTAATCATGCTAAAATCATGTTAGCAACATGATAATCATGTTAAAATCATGTTAGCAACATGTTAGTTGCATGCTAATCATGCTAGCAACATGCTAGCGACATGATAGCAACATGCTAATTATGCTAGAGACATGCTAGCAACATGTTAATCATGTTAAAATCATGCTAGCAACATGCTAGTCGCATGCTAGTCATGCTAGAAAAATGCTAATCATGCTAGAAACATGTTAGCAACATGCTCATCATACTAAAATCATGCTAGCAACATGCTAATCAAACTCGCAACTTGCTAGTCGCATGCTAATCATGCTAAAATCATTCTAGCAACATGCTTGTCGCATGCTAATCATGCTAGAAACATGCTAGCAACATGGTAATCATGTTAGAAACATGCTAGTCACATGCTAAATACACTAACATCATGCTAGCAACATGTTAGTCACATGCTAATCATGCTAGAAACATGCTATCAACATGTTAATCGTGCTAGAAACATGTTAGTCGAATTCTAGTCATGCTAGAAACATGCTAACAACATGTTAATCATAATAGAAACATGCTAGCAACATGCTAATCATACTAAAATCATGCTAGCAACATGCTAGTCACATGCTAGTCATGCTAGAAAAATGCTAATCATGCTAGAAACATGTTATCAACATGCTAATCTTACTAAAATCATGCTAGCAACATGCTAATCAAACTAGCACCTTGCTAGTCGCATGCTAGTCATGCTAGAAACAAGCTAGCAACATGCTAATCATGCTAAAATCATTCTAGCAACATGGTAGTCGCATGCTAGTCATGCTAGAAACATGCTAGCAACATGCTAATCATGCTAGCAACATGCTAGTCGCATGCTAATCATGCTAGAAACATGCTAGCAACATGGTAATCATGTTAGAAACATGCTATTCGCATGCTATTCATGCTAGAAACATGCTAGCAACATGCTAATTATGTTAAAATCATGCTAGCAACATGTTAGTCGAATGCTAATCATGCTAGAAACATGCTAGCAACATGTTAATCATAATAGAAACATGCTAGCAACATGCTAATCATACTAAAATAATGCTAGCAACATAATAGTCACATGCTAGTCATTCTAGAAACATGGTAACATGCTAATCATGCTAAAATCATGCTAGAAACATGCTAGTCGAATGCTAGTCATGCTAGAAACATGGTAAACATGCTAGAAACATGCTAGTTGCATGCTAGAAACATGTTAATAATGCTAGAAACATGGTAGCGACATGGTAGCAACATGCTAGCAACATGCTAGTCGCATGCTAATCATGCTAGCAACATGCTAGTCGCATGCTTATCATGCTAGAAACATGTTAACAACATGCTAGCAACATGTTAATCATGCTAGAAACATGCTAGCAACATGTTAATCATGCTAGAAACATGCTAGTTACATGCTAGTCATGCTACAAACATGCTATCAACATGCTAGCGACATGCTAGCAACATGCTAATCATGCAAGAAACATGCTAGCAACATGCTAATCGTGCCAAATTCATGCTACCAACATGCTAGTCGCATGCTAATCATGCTAAAAACATTCTAATCATGCTAGAAACATGCTAGCAACATGCTGGTCGGATGGTAATCATGCTAGAAACATGCTAGCATCATGCTAATCATGTTAGAAACATGCTAGCAACATGCTAGTCGCATGCTAGTCATGCTAGAAACATGTTAGCAACATGTTTGTCGCATGCTAATCATGCTAGAAACATGCTAGCAACATGCTAATCATGCTAGCAACATGCTAGTCGCATGCTAATCATGCTAGAAACATGCTAGCAACATGGTAATCATGTTAGAAACATGCTATTCGCATGCTATTCATGCTAGAAACATGCTAGCAACATGCTAATTATGTTAAAATCATGCTAGCAACATGTTAGTCGCATGCTAATCATGCTAGAAACATGCTAGCAACATGTTAATCATAATAGAAACATGCTAGCAACATGCTAATCATACTAAAATAATGCTAGCAACATAATAGTCACATGCTAGTCATTCTAGAAACATGGTAACATGCTAATCATGCTAAAATCATGCTAGAAACATGCTAGTCGAATGCTAGTCATGCTAGAAACATGGTAAACATGCTAGAAACATGCTAGTTGCATGCTAGAAACATGTTAATAATGCTAGAAACATGGTAGCGACATGGTAGCAACATGCTAGCAACATGCTAGTCGCATGCTAATCATGCTAGCAACATGCTAGTCGCATGCTTATCATGCTAGAAACATGTTAACAACATGCTAGCAACATGTTAATCATGCTAGAAACATGCTAGCAACATGTTAATCATGCTAGAAACATGCTAGTTACATGCTAGTCATGCTACAAACATGCTATCAACATGCTAGCGACATGCTAGCAACATGCTAATCATGCAAGAAACATGCTAGCAACATGCTAATCGTGCCAAATTCATGCTACCAACATGCTAGTCGCATGCTAATCATGCTAAAAACATGCTAATCATGCTAGAAACATGCTAGCAACATGCTGGTCGGATGGTAATCATGCTAGAAACATGCTAGCATCATGCTAATCATGTTAGAAACATGCTAGCAACATGCTAGTCGCATGCTAGTCATGCTAGAAACATGTTAGCAACATGTTTGTCGCATGCTAATCATGCTAGAAACATGTTAACAACATGCTAGCAACATGTTAATTATGCTAGAAACATCCTAGCAACATGCAAATCATGTTAGCAACATATTAGTCGCATGCTAGTCATGCTAGAAACATGTTAGCAACATGCTTGTCGCATGCTAATCATGCTAGAAACATGTTAACAACATGCTAGCAACATGTTAATCATGCTAGAAACATCCTAGCAACATGCAAATCATGTTAGCAACATATTAGTCGCATGCTAGTCATGCTAGAAACGTGTTAATCATGCTAGAAACATGCTAGTGACATGCTAGTCACATGCTAATCATGCTAGAAACATGCTAGCAACATGCTAGTCATACTACAAACATGGTAGCGGCATGCTAGTCATGCTAACAACATGTTAGTAACTTGCTAATCATGCTAGAAACATGTTAGTTGCATGCATTCTTTCCGTCAAACTAATCTATATCATTCTTTCATTTGAGCTAATCTATTTCATTCTTTCTATCTAATCTATCTGTCATTCTTTCTAACTAATATATCTTTCTTTCTTTCAACTAATCTATCAATCTAACTTTAAACTATAAACTTCTAACTTCTTTAAACTTCTTCAAACTTTCTGGTCAGGCTTTCTCAAGCCAACTTAAAGTTTGTCTCAAACTTTTTTTTCTAGTTATTATTACACAACTATTCATGTTAATATATTCATTAACCCAATCACAGTATGTAAGATCACATATTTTTGGTCTGTTTATTTTGTAGACTTTTACTATTTTCACATCTCAAATAGTTTATTAATTATTTGTTAATGTTTTTGCAGTACCCAATCTGAAGTGGAAACTATTAATCAATTGTAAATGAGTTTAAACATTTACTAATCATTCGTACCTTCATGAGAAGTCATTTTGATGGCAAAAATTGTACCAAATGACTGGAATTTACCCTATTTTCACATCTTTACAAATCATTTATTACTCATTTGTATATGTTTTTGGAGTACCCGATCTAAAGTTGACTATTGATAATTTCTAAATGTTTATAAATATTTGCTATTTTTTTATGTATTTATTTTTTTTATCATTATTGGCACTGAAATGTTAGCTACTGTAACAACGTTTGTGTAAAGGGTGGTTGGTTAAGTTTAGCTAAATGCTTGGCAGAGACATTACACACTGCGAAATGGCTGCAAAATATTAGTATATATCATTTAACAAAACAATTAATATAAACAGATATAATGGTAGACCCTTATAGTAATCAATTTGATTCCTGTACACTGTTGACCACTTACCCAACCCTTAAACCAACCCATACACCGGGAGCACTGCTGAGTAAGGTGAGGAACAGTACATTAATCCAAATAAGTTGAATTATAACAAGGAAAATCCACATAGCACATGTAGCCATGGACAATACTGGACAAATGAACTGAAACTGGGAACACTATTAAAAGAGCAGGACAATGGGAAGAAGAGACACACCTGGGTTACAATCAAAACAAACATGGAACACCTGGAATGAAATCAATCAACATGAGGACCAGAAACACACACAAAACATGGGACAGAGTCTGACATGTACACTGTTACAGTGAGATAATTTGCTTAATCAAATTTTTTGGTAACACTTTATAATAACTGCATGCTATTAATCATTAGTTAAGCATTAGGAAACAGTTAATTCATCATTTATAAAACATTAATAGACATTTATAAGCAGTTTATAAATACAGATATAAATGCTTTATACCTGATTTTAGAGCATATCTATAATGTATTTAATAATTGTTTTTTCATACTTTATTATTGATCAATTTATCATTTCTAAATTAAGTATAGCATTATTTACACACCAGTTATTAAGGAGTTGTCAGTGGTTCATAAGATCACTTAGAAATAGTAAGTAAATGATTAATAAATGTGCATTCATACATCTTTTTATTCAGACATATAGTAATAGTTACTTATAGTGTTAATAAATGGTTTATTAACATGTATTTCTACTGTAATTCAGGGTTAATTCGGGTAGTTATAAAACATATGTAGTTGTTAGTTACCTATTTTTGTGAGCTAATCTAAAGTGAGGACTATTTATGCCTAGTAAAGCTTTTACAAATGAGATTTAAAGGCTGTTATTATTTCTATGTTCTGTATCACTGTGTTGTGTTTGTTTTCGTTTTTTGTTTAGAAGATAACGGAGCCTTTAAATATCCTTTATAAATGCTTTACAAGGCATAACTAGTCCTCACTTTAGATGAGCTCACATAAATAGTTAACTGACCACAACTAAATGCTTTATAACTACCTGAATTTACTACATTTCTTGTGATCTTATGAATCACTGGCAACTCCTAAATAACTGGTTTGTAAATAATGCTATACTTCATTGAGAAATTATAAATTGATCATGAATAAAGTATGAAAATACAATTATTAAACACATTATAGATATGCTTTTAAATCAAGAATAAAGCATGGGGGGGGGTTAAGGTGTATTGGTTTGTGTATTGGTTTGTGTATTGGTTTGGGAGTGCATGAACAGCTCTCTCTCCACCTTCAATACCACGACTTAGGTGCCCTTGAGCAAGGCATCGAACCCCCAACTGCTCCCCGGGCGCCGCAGCATAAATGGCTGCCCACTGCTCCGGGTGTGTGCTCACAGTGTGTGTGTGTGTGTGTGTTCACTGCTCTGTGTGTGTGCATTTCGGATGGGTTAAATGCAGAGCACAAATTCTGAGTATGGGTCACCATACTTGGCTGAATGTCACTTCACTTTCACTTTTTCACACACTTGTTCGGGTGAGTGATATGTCAAAAATTACATTGTTTTTTGTTGTTCTTGTTTGTTTGTTTGTTTTTTATCATGATTGTTTTTCATATTGGTTTTTCTATTTTGCAAGCTGTTTGGGCATCACAGCCAAACTAGTATCCCTATAATAAAGACAAAGCTTGTTACATTAAGGTAACAAAATATGAAAAAGTGTGGCTATTTAGGCCAATGTGGGACAAGATAAAATTCTTTGTAATTATTTTATTTTTTATTAGAAAATAAAAATAGAACAAAGATACACAATACAAATACACATAATACACAAATAAAAATAAACTGTGTTTAATTTTCTGGTACAATATATTTAGCAGAAGCATAAAAAAAATGAATTAACAAATAAAAATAAAACTCAATATACATGGATCCTATTAAAGCAACTGTTTTAATGTTTTTCAGTCAAGAGTATTGAGTGATGTTTCTCTTTGTGTATGGTGTTTTATTAACATTAAAGGAATATTTTATCCAAAAAATTAAAATAGCTTAGTGTTTTGTGTTTATACCTTCATTTATTCACTCAAAAGCTGTTTTAAACCTGAATGAGTTTTCTGCTTCTGCTAAACATAAACTTTATTTTAAAGAAGGTGGAAAACCAAACTTTAATATGTTTTCCCCTATCAAAGTCAATGTGGACCAGAAAAAAAAAAAATACTGTAAACAAGAAAAAAAATATATACTGTAGGTTTGGGACAATGTGAGTGAAAAAAAATAAATTACGTAAATTAAATGACATAAATAAAATTTTTGTGTGAACTATGCCTTTAATTACAGTTGCAGCATGTTCAGTACTGTCCCTAAGACCCGCACGCATCTAATATACAGACATGCATCTGTTTCTTTCATTTTAGACATAACCATGTTTAACTATACATAAACTTTGTGTTTTTTGACAGCATTAACAAAAAACATCTAATATATTATATATATACATATAAATATACATATAAATATATATACATCTATATATTTTGACATCTGAAAGGAAACGTCCTATAGACGTATTGCAGATGAGCAAACACTAAAAAATACGTCTTGCAGATGTAAATGCACAAGTCAAATAGATGTGTCCGAGATGTACGTGTGTTATCAGGGGATAATTTTTTACTTATTAGAGGTACAGAACGCCACACGGCAACTTTTCGGCAATGAACCAAGCAAGAATCTAACAAAATCTTCACAAAACGTAAAGATGCCCCTAACAAGGTCTCCACGCATTAATTTGAATGGTTTGTTTTTTTAAAAAAAACACTATTAGTATTAACTATAAATCACTTTAGTTTTTTTTCATGTGGGTTCCCATGATTCCTTCATGATGAAGATACTAGAGTCTGAGAGGGTTTGGAGGGTCATCATGCAGTGCTAAACTATGTCTTAAAGAAAATAGCTGTTTCCTGCAGGACCTTGAGAGTGTCTGGGACCCCGCTGGGCAACACCAGGGTCACTTATCCATGCACGCAGAGACAGCATGGGAACCACTGTTGAGCCTGAATGATGTGTGTGTGCACACAGCATGGGGAGATGCACACAAATAAAAACACATGATCAGACAGATACAGTATAATACATCATATTATAAACATATATATGCATGTCACGGTCAACAGAAAGGGTCCTAAATGCGGAGTGTGTGAAGCAAGATTTATTGAAAACACAAGTTCACAGCATGGGTTGGACAATCTTGGGACACCGCCAACCAGCTGGGAGGGATCAATGCCCTGAGAGGTAGACAGTCTGTGGTGCAGTCTCAATCATTGGTCTAATCGGGGTGGAAGGATGAGGAGAAAATCAGAGCAGAGAACAGCAAAGCATGCAAGCAGAGTGAAGGGGTTGGCAGGCCACTTGGGAAACCAACATGCAGGGAGTCTCAGGCTGGTAGAGCAGGACTGGAGGGAACACACAGCACGAACACACACAAATGGACTCAAGACCACACAACAACACTACTCAATAGATCCCCACGGTGACGAGTGTCCCCATTATTTTGTGTGTTTTAAGGTCCTCTGTAGTTAAATAGTAGTTAAATTCCATGCTGCAGCAAAGTCATATTGTGCAGAAGAATCATCTGTTTCCTGTCGTCTTGTCCTGGTGGTCGTCTGAGACAAGGTCTCTACAGGGGATCTGTATCTGGGGCTTTAGTTGTCCTGGTCTCCTCTGTCTTTCAGGACAGTAGAGGTCCTTTCTAGGTGCTGATCCACCATCTGGTCTGGATACGTACTGGATCCGGGTGACTGCAGTGACCCTCTGATCTGGATACAGACTGGATCTGGTGGCTACGGTGACCTCGGAATAAGAGAGAAACAGACAAATATTAGCGTAGATGCCATTCTTCTAATGATGTAGCAAGTACATAGGGTGTTATGGGAAGTGTTCCTGGTTCCGGTTTACCTAATTAATCCTTTAAATTAGGTAAACCGGAACCAAAAAATCCTTTAACGGATCTTGATATTAAAAGCATATTAGTATGTTATGTGTAAGCCAGGTTAAAGAGATGGGTCTTTAATCTAGATTTAAACTGCAAGAATGTGTCTGCCTCCCAAACAATGTTAGGTAGGTTATTCCAGAGTTTAGGCGCCAAATAGGAAAAGGATCTGCCGCCCGCAGTTGATTTTGATATGCTAGGTATTATCAAATTGCCTGAGTTTTGAGAACATAGCGGACGTAGAGGATTATAATGTAAAAGGAGCTCATTCAAATACTGAGGTGTTAACCTTTCAGGGCTTTATAAGTAGTAAGCAATATTTTTAAATCTATACGATGTTTGATAGGGAGCCAGTGCAGTGTTGACAGGACCGGCACACCTAGGTTCCTAACTGATGGCGAAGAATTGACAGAGCAACCATCAAGACTTAGACAGTGTTCTAGGTTATTACAATATGGAAGGCCGTTTCAGCATACAAACGTTCCAGCATTACTCATCGTAATTATATTTTTACTAGTAACAATTAAATTAAAGAGCTCTATAATTTAATTTGTACTAGTAACAATTACAATTATAGAGCTCTCTAATTACATTTTTACTAGTAAGAATTATGATTGTAGAGTAAAAATATAATTACTACGAGTAACGCTGGAACGTTTTTATGCTGAAACGGCCTTCCATAATTACAAGCAGAGTTTTTAGGTGCTATAATTACCACCTCTGTTTTTTCCAGAAATTAGAAGTAAGAAATTACTCGTCATCCAGTTTTTTATATCGACTATGCATTCCATTCGTTTTTCAAATTGGTATGTTTCACCGGGCCGCGAAGAAATATAGAGCTGAGTATCATCAGCATAACAATGAAAGCTAACACCATGTTTCCTGATGATATCTCCCAAGGGTAACATATAAAGTGTGAAGAGTAGCGGCCATAGTACTGAGCCTTGAGGTACTCCATACTGCACTTGTGATCGATATGATACATCTTCATTCACTGCTACGAACTGATGGCGGTCGTATAAATACGATTTAAACCATGCTAATGTACTTCCATTAATGCCAACAAAGTGTTCAAGTCTATGCAAAAGAATGTTGTGGTCAATTGTGTCAAACGCACTAGTAGTCTTCTATACTTTGCACGGTTGCATCAGTTGCAAAATGTTTTGAATAACACTTTCTATGAAGCCCATATTTATAATACATTATAAGGGTATTCTTAAGGCATTATGATGAATGCATAATGCATTATAAAAAAACTGTATAATATGTTATATCTGTCACAGTGTCTGGGTTGTGTTCCCTTGGTATCCACTAGATGTCCTCCTTCCCCACGGTGTCTGTCACTTCATTAACCACATTCCTCACGTCTCTGCCTAAATCATTGCACCCAGCTGTCACTGGTTATCAATCATTGCACTCTGTCAATTCCCCATTAGCGTTTGTCTCTCCCTGTGTATTTATACCCGGTCTGTCTTAGTATGTGTCACGGAGTCCTTGTTTAATTCATGTCCGTCACTTATCGTGTCCTAGCCATGTCTCCTTGTTTGTTGGTGTTTTGGATATGTTTGGTATTGACCCCAGCCTGGACTGTTTATTCTTTGGATTTGCCCTTAAATAAAGACGTACCTGCAATTGTATCTTTATCTGTGGTTTCCTGTATTCCGGCCGTGACAGAAGGACTCTGTCACACAAAGAGCCAGTGGTGTGTCCGCTTATGTCTCCTTCCCAGCCACAGAGTGGGAGAGGAATGGTTTTGAGGGAACTTGCCTGGTGGTTTTCCGGGGGACCAGGGGAAGTCGCCGAGGAGGGAGCGGTCGAGAGGAGGCTCACCATCGCTCTCAACCATGGCCTCCCTTCGACCCGGGGCTCGTGTGGGATGGATCAGAGCCACCGTCTCACCATGGCGGACGGAGAGGGGAGAAGAAGCGCACATCCGCCATGGTGGCGCCACTGCCCATGATGGCCGCTAGGCCAGCGCCACGAGGCAGGATGGACGCCAGCACAGCGCCAAAGCACAGAGTGGTCACCAGTCCAGCACCACGGTGCAAGATGGCCGCCATCTCAGCGCAAACGGCCAAGATGGCCGCTGACACGTTTTTGGATAATTTTTCCATGCTGTCAAAGATCCTAGAGATTCCAAAAACTGTTCAAGTCACGGCTGCTGAGCCAGCACCACAGCCCAAGATGGCCGCCAGCCCAGCGCCACAGCACCAGGTTTTCGCCAGCCCAGCACCACAGCACAAGATGGCCGCTAACCCAGTGCCAATGCACAAGATGGCCACTGGTCCAGAGCCACAGCCCAAGATGGCCGCCCGTCCAGAGCCATGGCCCAAGATGGCCGCCAATCCAGCACCACAGCACAAGATGGCCCCCAACCAAGTACCACAGCACAAGATGGCCGCTACTGGTCTACTTCATTTACAGTGTAATGGACTGTATCATGTCTTGACATTGTTTATTTAAGATTTGCACAGTATCTTAATCGAGCGCAGCGTTAGTTCAGTCAGGCCATGTAGGCAAGGCTGTGAACAGCTGATGCGGTCAGTTTTCAAATCGCTCCAATCACCACCTCTCTCCTATTAGACACGGGACATATATTTATATATAGATATATATATATATACAGTGGGGCTCGAAAGTATGGGCACCCTTTGCAGAATATGTGAAAATGCGAGTAATTTTCAACAAATAAGAGAGATCATGCTAAATGAATGTTATATTTTATTTAGTACTGTCCTGAGTAAGATATTGTACATAAAATATATTAACATTTAGTCCACAGGACAAAAAAAATTGCTGAAATTATTAAAATAACCCCACTCAAAAGTTTGGGAACCCTTGGTTCTTAGTACTGTGTTCTGTTACCTGATGATTCACAGCTGTCTTTCTGTTTTGTGATGGTTGTGCACGAGTCCCTTGTTTGCTCTGAACAGTTAAACTGAGCAGCGTTCTTCAGAAAAATCTTTAAGGTCCTGCAGATTCTTCAGTTTTCCAGCATCTTTGCATATTTGAACCCTTTCCAGCAGTGACTTTATGATTTTGAGATGCATCTTTTCAGACTGAGGACATTTGAGGGACTCAAACACAACTATTAAAAAAGATTCAAACATTCACTGATGCTCCAGAAGGAAACAAGATGCATTAAGAGCTGGGGGTGAAAACTTTTGAAAACGATGAAGATGGCCAAATTTGTCTTATTTTGTTGAAATATAATTTTTTTCTATTTAGTTCTTCCCTTCGTAAGCAACAGAAGATATTTGTATGTTTCCCGGTACACAAATTAAGTACAATTTACCTTGATCTTCAAATTCCAAAAGTTTTCACCCCCCAGCTCTTAATGCATCTCGTTTCCTTCTGGAGCATCATTGAATGTTTGAATCTTTTTAAATAGTTGTGTTTGAGTCCCCATTCGAAGAGGTGATGTCTAAAAGAGCGACAAAATGTCCACAGCTCACTTCACGTTTGACGACGAACAAAACAAAACAAAGTGTAAAGCACGCAGAGCGCTCATTCGTGGCAAGAACACAACCAATTTGAAAAGAAATTTACAGACGAGCCACCTGGACATTTTCTCAAATGTAATTTCACAACGATGTTCTTTTGTTTATTGAGCTAAGCAAAATTGGAATAGTGCAGTGCGTAGATGTTGTAGCATTAAATATTACGAACTGAAAGTACTGTAAAATAGCCCCTTCTTCAAGTTAGATGAGAGCACAATACTAATACGTAATATTATGATACATACATTTGATTAATACTAATGTTTAGTATATTTTATAATGTTCTACTTGTTGACAATATCACAATTAGTTCTATATTAGTCATGTGAAACATGAATGTTCACATCCTATCATTATATATACTAATCTAGCAATATTGTGGTATTTAAAACATACAATATTACTAGACGAATGAATACCTTATAAAATCTTGTTACTTTTTTTATCCACCTAACCAGGGCCGGCCCGAGGCATAAGCGAACTAAGCGGCTGCTTGGGGCCCCTTCGCCACCAGGGGGCCCCCAATATTTTTTTTTTCATTTTTTATTTTTTTTTTTACAATTAAATAACTTAAACAAGTGATATAAATGAATGAATGAATAATGAACGAATCAATTAATAATTCAAGACAAAAAAAAACTTATTTACAACTGCTGCTGTGTCTGCTAGCGTTTAAATCATGCGCAATTGCCCATATACACCTGCATGCATTGACAATTCGGGCTGGCGCGCAAATGCGCGTGACTGTAATAAATGATAAGCCATGTCACAAAGATGATGTATCCCTCTGGTGCCGAAAAGAGAAAGAAGAAAATGGCATAACGTTGGCTTGTCGTTGGACGTTCGAGAGTCTCCAATTTAGGGACCGTCTCTAAAGTTCAATGCGATATTGGTATACACTTTTCTAACGTCAGTAGCATTAGAGGAGAATGACTTACAGTCATAAAAACAACTGTAATTGTTCATCTAGGTGTCAGTTATAATACACAATTGAATTTAATGTTGAATATTTATTAAAATAAACTTTACAGTATATGTAAATTATGCTACTTTTTCACATGGGCTCAAAGGCAAATTTGAAGCTCAATAGCATTTGAGGAGAAATACTTGCAGTCACCTTATACATTTTTTATATATATTAAAATAAATTATAAATCATTAAGGTAAAAACGAGGCCTGTTTATCACTTTCAGGCACTTTCCTGTTAAAGTTTTTTTTTTTTTTTCAGGTTCCCTTACGAAAATGACCCATGGTTTTATCAATAACACCACAAATCATCGTTCTTGTAGCTATGGCAACTGCAAATTAACCATGGTTTTGTTACTTCAAATAATAATTTACAAAGAAGTATTAATATACTGTAATATTTTTGTATTGTTGTTGTTGTTGCTATAAAAACAGACCTAAGTCATCAATAGCCTTTAAATTGACTTTATATAAATTATTGCATTATATAAAAAAACTATGAGGCAATAATGATTGGTTAATAATAACACTGTTAAAATACATATTGCAGGCAAATACAAAATAAACAATTTATGTACATGTTATTACAAATGCCTGCACAGGGAGCCAAATGCCTTGTAATTGCTGCTGTTACATTTTAGCTATAGATTACACAGCCTATATAATTTCTTCAACAAAAAAACGGCATATCACAACCCTTACAAAAATAAACCATGGTTTCATCATAGTAAAACTGCTTAATTTCCCATTGCATGATTTCTGAATTCTTAAGACTATGAAATAAATTAGTCATTATAAAGTTATAGCCATAGGTAAATGATGAATGGTACAATTGTAATTAGTAATATAATTTATTCTTTTGCTTTTTTATTTGATTAAAGTTCTATTTTCATGCCTATAGTAGGTGTTTATTTTCCAATCATCATATTTGAGGAAGGGGGGCACAACAATACAACCCTGCTGTCCCGATGTTATCAGTGACTTTGCTTCCTGAAAAGCTAGGAAGGAACAATGTTGAGGTCATTGTTGTACAATTGTCATTGTTGAATCCTAGCGGTTCTTATGTTTGCTTTCATTATTTAAGTTTTTAACTATTTGTAGCATTATATTTTTTATTATATTAATGTTTTTCTATTTTGGTTTCATTTAAAAGATTGCAAATTTAATGCACATTTGCATTTGGACATTTGCAAATTATTTATTTCTTGTTTTGTGAAAGTTTGTATTTAGAAGTTTAAGAGTGAAGTATATGTTAAGTATTGATTTTTATTTATTTATTTTGTATTAATACATAACCTCACTGTATTCATTTATAATGTAACATTATAGTGTGACATTTTTGTCAATAATCTTGAAGCACAGCTGACTCGGCGTGGTGGGAGGCTCCGGCCGGCACTGCACCTAACTTATTAAATATTTACTTTAAATGTATGCACTTATTGTTCAGCTCAGCTGTAAGCTTTAAGGTCCTGGACCTAACTTTATTTTTCTTTTATTAATGGTCAATTGGCAGCTAGTTATTATTTACATTATCATGACCGTGTTTGTTGCTGCATAAAAGCTTTTGAATCAAAATAAAGACACAGTTGTGTTGAAATAAAGTTGAATTTGTTTTATATATTTTGGTTAAGTTTGTTTCCTATACCAGCTGTAAAAAATTGTCTAGTAAATCTGTTATTGATTTTAGTCTTATTTTAGTCGACTAAAATACCAAGCAATTTTAGTCGACTAAAATACCAAGCAATTTTAGTTGACTAAAATAAGACTAAAATTTAAACAAATCAGATGACTAAAACTTGACTAAAACTAAAAAGAATTATAGTCAAAAGACTAAGACTAAAACTAAATTAAAATTTCGTGTCAAAATTAACACTGCTCGCAACCCTCCCTCCCCATTATTATCATGAGCTCATTACTGTGCACCTTTTGGCTGTCGTCTTCTTTCTTTCAGGCCATGATCCCAGATGGCATAATCTATGTTCGTCCTGTATTGTTTGTCTCTTGTTTGGAAAGGATATCTCTTTTAAATATTATTTTTAACCTTGAGAATCACAACATTTGGACTTTTAAGGTATACTGAGTGGATTTTTGTGTTGTGCTGTGGAGTTTACTCGCTTATTCCTGATATTTTTGGGCCTCTGAATCTCTGCACTACTGACTCACAGTTTACATCATTCCACCACAGGAAACAATTGTAACAATTTTAAGCACTATTTGCAGCAAAGCAGGTGGCTTTCTCATAGCTGCTACCAGCTAGCTACCACTAGCTGCAGTTACAGCGATCACTGCTTGCCACCACCAGCTACTGCCTTTACCATTAAGCTGCTGCCTGTCTAAAACTCTATTATCAGGCTCTGCCTACCTCAGCTGTGGCCCTCACATCCTTACTACCTCACTGCCTGCCTACTAAGGACTCAGCTCCCCCCATCACACCAGTTTATCATCTGCTGCAGCCTTAGTAGCTACAGCTTCAGCTGGCTGAACCAACCGACTGTCATCGGCTACAGCCACAGTTGCCTCCATCTTTGGGCGGTTATCTGTTTAAAGTCTCAGCGGCATCTTCCACAGTTCGACTTATTGTCTGCTATGACATCAGCTGCCTCCATCACTGGTCTGGTCATCAGTTGCCTTAGCTGCTGCTTTCTCCACCACCGCACTTGTCGTCTGCTAAGGTCTCAGCTGGTTTTATCGTTGGAATTGTCATCTGCTACAGCCTTGGTTTGCGTTTCACCACTATCAGGCTGTCACTGGCTACATCCTCAGCCGTCTCCAATACTGGACGGATGTCTGTTTCAGCCTCAGCTGCCTTTCACCACCACCTAATTATTGTCTTGTTTCAACCTAACGGTCTTTTGTTAACTTCTATTTAATTATTTCTATTTCACCTTTTGTTATACAAAGCTGTCTGTCTAGTGTTTAAAAAAATGAAGTTTTATTTAGTCTTGTTTATCCTTCTGATCCCCTTTAATAGGGGGTTGTACATTTACAGTCAGAAAATGAGTCCATCAAAAGGGAGTTCCCTTATGTAGTCTCTGGCCTGAAATCATTTCCACATTCCAATTTAAATCACAGGGGCCAAGTCATTCATTTATGTTTGTTTATAAGGCTAAAAATCTACTCCACGTTCACTGCCTCTCCATTTTGAAGGATTGGTTTATTGTCTCTGCAGACTCAATTCCAGTTTTTTTTTTTATATTATTAAATTCTAGATTTGGGACTTTCTGCTGCAAATCAGCGAAGTCCAGACTCCTTGTTATTATTTTATTACTAATCTCTGGAAATGTTCAGCCTAATCCGGGTCCTGATAGCCTTACGATATGTGATACACCTGAAGATTTTAAATCAAGGTCTGGCCTGGGTATTATTCATCTCAATGTTCGGAGTTTAATGTCCAAACTGGATATGGTCAGTTTATGAGTCAAGTCAACTGATGCTGACGTTGTTTTATCTGAAACCTGGCTGACTAAATCTGTCCTTGATAAAGATATTGGCATCGATGGGTAGAATGTGTATCGTTCAGATCGCCCCATAAGAGGGGGAGGTGTTGCTATTTATATCAAATGCAAATTTAATTCTAGTTTGGTGCTCTCAAAATCGGTGTGTAAACAATTTGAGTTTTTGGCCTTGGACCTTGAAGTCTCAAAAGACCACAAAATTAGGTTGGTTGGTTGTTATACAACTCCGTCTGAATCAAATGACTCTTCATCAACATTATCAAATTTGTTAAGTCAAGTTATTTGTAATGACACTATTGTTGTTGGTGATCTGGGACTGGCTAAGGCCAATATCGGATGCTTTTAAAGAGCAGTGTGACAGTTTAAATTTGACTCAATTGATTAACACTCCTACTCGGCCAAATCCTAAATGTCCGGAGAAATAATCACTCATTGATTTAATCCTGACCAATGTCCCTTTTAAGTACTCTGTAATTGTAATTGTGTTTTTGCTAATGATGTGAGTGATCACTGTGTAATTGCTGCTGTCAGAGATACTAAGGTGCCCAAGTCTGCACCTCGTACTGTTGAAAGGCAAAATATGAAAATGTTTGTTGAGCAGGGTTTTTTATATGATTTATTTTATTTTGACTGGACTAGAATTGCCATGATTGATGATGTGGAATTAGCCCTGACTTTTTTTCAAAACAGTTTTCTTGATATTCTGAACAGACATGCACCTATTCTTAAATTTAGAATTAAGGGTCGGGACAATCCCTGGTTTACTCCTGTGAAGAAATGTAGCCTGGGCAAAAGCAATGAGTTCGGATACTGATGCTGACTGGGTTGTGTTCAGACGGTTACGAAACAGTTTCACTTCACTTTTCAGAAAAGCTAAAGCTGAATTTTATTTATCTGAAACTACAGAGAATCTAAATAACCTCAAAAAATTCTGGAAAAATATTAAGTCATTATCTTCATCAACTAAACCAACAGGCTTCCCTTTGTCTTTAGTTAAGAATGGTGTATCTATATCTGACAAAGTAGAAATGTTAAATTGTTTTAATGAGCATTTCATATCATCTGGATTTTTGTTTAATTCTGTTGTCCCCATAGTGTCAGAGTCTTTAAATGACACCTTTATTAATGCCGACAGAACTTTCAGTTTTAGCTCTTTCTCTGTTGCTGATGTTCATAAATGTTTTTAACAATTGAATCATCGAAAACCTGCGGGCCCCGATCACTTAGAACCTTTCTTTTTGAAATTGGCTGCAGATATACTAGTTGAACCTCTGACTCATCTTTTTAATCTTTCACTGGTCACAAACAAAATTCCCAAGGTATGGAAGTCTGCTTATGTTTTACCACTTTTGAAAGGAGGTGACCTTACCTTGCCAAATAATTACAGACCCATCTCTAAACTTTCAGCTTTGGCTAAAGTGTTGGAATCTTTGGTTGGTGAACAAGTGAAAGAGTTTTTTAAATGCTCAATAAGTTTTATCAAAGCATCAATCTTGTTTTTAGGAAAAAACACAGCACTACCACTGCGGCTATACAAGTAATTAATGATATAGTCAAAGCGCTTGATGATAAGAAACACTGTGTGTATATGTTCATTGATTTGTCCAAAGCATTTGACACTGTTGACCATAGTATACTAGTTCAGAGACTGATCAGTATAGGTATGTCTCAGCACTCTGTGGGCTGGTTTATCAACTACCTTGCTGATAGGACTCAAGCTACACAAGTTGATGGCCTAACGTCAAAATATGTATCTGTAAAGGGGTCCCGCAGGGCTCCATTCTTAGGCCACTTTTATTTACTATTTAATTACTATTTAAGAAAATGTTTCCAAAATCTTAGCTGGTATGGACCTCACTGCTGAGAGACACCCATCTTCATAACCAGGCTATAAGATAGACATCCCACTGCCACATCCATATGATTATCACTGTTTGCTTTAAAGACTTATTAAAAGTCTAAATTTCTTAATTCATGGTTCCAGGGGGGTTAATGTTAAAGTTCTTGTATGTTCAATTATTCTTGGAGCAAGAACCACCCATAAGAAACCATACCGCCAAAGATAAATTGTGTTCAATAAACTCAAGTAAACTTGCCAAAGTGGTTCCTGTCTGCACTACAGCTTGTGAGTGGTTAGATGTTGAGTGTTATTTGAGTGTTTCCTGTAGAGCTAATGCCAATTAATTGATGTGAGATTAATACTACAACTTTAAAAAAAAATGCTATATTTAAATGTTTAAATTTTATTTTCATGGTCCCCTTAATCAATCAACTATAAGCAACTTTGCAACTACATGCCAACTAACTCTCATTAGAGTATTAGAATGCTCAATTATGTTAGAATCTAACATGGTAGAATAAACTGAAGTATAGTCAGACTTAGAATAGACTTCTTGTCTACGCTCTTGTTCTCTCCAGACTGGACTATTGTAATGCTCTCCTGGCAGGCCTTCCTGCATGTACTATCAAGTCTCTGCAACGGATCCAGAATGCAGAAGCGAGGGTTGTCTTCAATGAGCTTAAAACAGCTCACGTTACTCCTGTCCTCATGAGGTTACACTGGCTACAAGTAGCCGCTCGCATCAAATTCAAAGTACAGATGCTTGCCTACAAGACGACCACTGGCATGGCACCAACATACCTAAGCTCACTATAATCTTATGTGCCCTCCAAAAGTTTGCGCTCTGAGAGTAACAACGCCTTGTGGTACCATCCCAAAGAGGTTCAAAATCACTCTCACAGACCTTTTCCTGGACTGTGCCCAGCTGGTGGAATGACCTCCCAATCTCAATTTGAGTAGTTGAGACTTTACTAATTTTCAAAAAAAAAAAATAAAGACTCATCTTTTTCGCCAGCACTTATACTAGTACTTACCTTTTCTTTTCTATTCATCATATTCTATTTCTATTCATCATATTCTTAAAAAATTGGCTACGTGTTCTTTACTACACTAACTGAGACTTGTAATGGCACTGTATACTGTTGTTGTTCTCTTATTGGTCTGATTGCTTCTATTGTTTTCATTTTTAAGTCGCTTTATATAAAAGATTAAATGTAAATGTAAATAAAGTGTTTACATATATTTGCAGTAGCAGATGCTAATGACCACTAGTCGACATGTAGTTACTTCTCAACAGCTGTCTAAAGGTTACCATCAAAATAATCAAATATTACAATAAAAATAGTTCAAAGCAAATGTGTAATATTACAGATTCATCTGATCTGATATCTGATCTTTTTTATCTGACAGATTTTTTATTATTATTATCATTATTGCTACTACTTATAAGTGATATTTGACCACTTTAGTAAAGTAGCATCAAAAAAGGGAAGATATTAGACTTATAATAACTTATAACTATGACAAGTATAATCCACTGTAAAAGTGGATGCAACATGTTCATTGTTATATATCATCATAATCTTAAAAGCTATAAACACAAATAAGAAAATATTATAATTTATTAAAACTGTTTTTTATATATTTACAAGATGATACAACATATTATAAGGTTTTTTTAGGTTTTTTAAGGTGGGAAGTCGTGGCCTAATGGTTAGAGAGTCAGCGTCGCAATCAAAGGGTTGTGAGTTTGAGTCTCGGGCCGGCAGGAATTGTAGGTGGAGGGAGTGCATGTACAGTGCTCTCTCCACCTTCAATACCACAACTTAGGTGCCCTTGAGCAAGGCACTGAACCCCCAACTAGTCCCCGGGCGCCGCAGCGTAAATGGCTGCCCACTGCTCCGGGTGTGTGTTCACAGTGTGTGTGTGTTCACTGCTGTGTGTGTGCGCACTTTGGATGGGTTAAAAGCAGAGCACGAATTCGGAGTATGGGTCACCATACTTGACCGTATGTCTCGTCACTTTTTATAATGCATTATGCATTCATTATAATGTATTACAATTGTTCTACAATTATATTAAGAATTCCCTTATAATGTATTATGAATATTGGCTTCATAGAAAGTGTTACCATTTAAGAATAATAATAATTAAAGTTGAAAGCAGCGATGAAAGGGCCCTCGCACCACCACCCGGTGCCCATAGGAGGAACCGTGAACGCTGGGCCATATGCTTATGAAATAGTAAATATTTTTGCCACATTTCCTGCTGTCAACAGGTGTCGTTATGATTATAACTGAATATCGCCATGTAAATGTCTTTAGGCCAGGACTCTTACCAAACATGCAGAGTTTCAGGCAGATCAGACATCTCATGTTTAAGTTAGTATGAAATAAGTCATTCCTGTTGCCAGCAGGCGGCGCTATACTTATAATTGAATATTGGCCTTTAGTTGTGTTCAGGGCAGGACTCTTATAAATCATGTGAAGTTTGGGTCAGATTGGGAATTGTATGCATGAGTTACAACAACTTCCTGTTTCATAGTATTAATAGCATCCTTTAGCACATACTAAGTGTTGTTAGAATGTTTGAAAATATTTCTAGCATGATTAGCACACAATGGCAAATTTTATTGTGTTGAAAATAGTGCATAAAATTTTTAAACATGACACTTCCTGTTGCTAGCAGGTGGCGCTATGACTGTAACTGAATACGGGCATGCTGATGTGTTCAGTACGGGACTCTTGTCAAACGTATGAAGTTTGGGGCAGATCGGACGTTGCTAGCTTGAGTTACAACAACTTCATTATTCAATGCCATAGTTGCATGCTTTAACACTTAGCTAAGTGTTGCTAGCATGTTTTATTATGCTTCTAGCATGCTGCCAGCCTATTTAACCCTTTTTAACACTTTTTTAATATATTCTAAGGAGTTCATAACAGTGCTAACCTTGTCACTTCCTGTTACCAGCAGGTAGCGCTATGACTATTACTGAATTTGTTCATGGGTGTTTGTCCGGAACAGGACACCTATCACACGTGTGAAGTTTGGGGAAGATTGGACATTGCTTGCCTGAGTTATAGCAACTTCCTTTTTCACTACATTATTAGCATGCTTTAGCACTAAGCTAAGTGTTGATAGCATGTATGAGTATGTATCTAGTATGTTGCCAGACTATTTAACACTTGTTTACACTTTTTAATATGTTCCTAGGAGTCTGTAACAGTGTTAACCATGTCACTTCCTGTTACCAGCAGGTGGCACTATGACTATAACTGAATTTTTTCATGGGTTTTTGTTCAGGACAGAACACCTATCACACGTGTGCAGTTTGGGGAAGATCAGACATTGCTTGCCTTAGTTACAGCAACTTTCTTTTCCACTACATTATTAGCATGCTTTAACACTTAGCTAATGTTGCTAGCATGTATTAGTATGTATCTAGTATGTAGCCAGCCTATTTAACACTTGTTTACACTTTTTAATATGTTCCTAGGAGTCTGTAATAGTGTTAACCATGTCACTTCCTGTTACCAGCAGGTGGCGCTATAACTATAACTGAATTTGGTCATGGTTGTTTGTTCAGGACAGAACACCTATCACACGTGTGAAGTTTGGGGAAGATCGGACATTGCTTGCCTTTTTACAGCAACTTCCTTTTTCACTGCCTTAGTAGAATGCTTTAACACTTAGCTAAGTGTTGCTAGCAACTTTCGTTATGTTTCTAGCATGTTGCCAGCCTATTTAACACTTATTGACACTTTTTAATTTGTTCTCAGAAGTCCATAACAGTGTTAACCTTGTCACTTCCTGTTACCAGCAGGTGGCGCTATGACTATTACTGAATTTGGTCATGGTTGTTTGTTCAGGACAGAACACCTATCACAAGTGTGAAGTTTGGGGAAGATCGGACATTGCTTGCCTTTTTTACAGCAACTTTCTTTTTCACTACATTATTAGCATGCTTTAGCACTAAGCTAAGTGTTGCTAGCATGTATTAGTATGTATCTAGTATGTTGCCAGCCTATTTAACATTTGTTTACACATTTTAATTTGTTCCTAGGAGTCTATAACAGTTTTAACCATGTCACTTCCTGTTACCAGCAGGTAGCGCTATGACTATATCTGAATTTTTTCATGGGTTTTTGTTCAGGACAGAACACCTATCACACGTATGAAGTTTGGGGAAGATCGGACAAGGCTTGCCTTAGTTACAGCAAATTCCTTTTTCACTGCCTTAGTAGAATGCTTCAACACTTAGCTAAGTGTTGCTAGCATGATTTATTATGTTTCTAGCATGTTGCCAGCCTATTTAACACTTTTTGACACTTTTTAATTTGTTCCTAGGAGTCCATAACATTGTTAACCTTGTCACTTCCTGTTACCAGCAGGTGGCGCTATGACTATTACTGAATTTGGTCATGGGTGAACAGAACACCTATCACACGTGTGCAGTTTGGGGAAGATCGGACTTTGCTTGATTTAGTTACAGCAACTTTCTTTTTCACTACATTATTAGCATGCTTTAACACTTAGCTAATGATGCTAGCATGTATTATTATGTATCTAGTATGTTGCCAGCCTATTTAACACTTGTTTACACTTTTTAATATGTTCCTAGGAGTCTGTAATAGTGTTAACCATGTCACTTCCTGTAACCAGCAGGTGGCGCTATGACTATAACTGAAATTGGTCATGGTTGTTTGTTCAGGACAGAACACCTATCACACGTGTGAAGTTTGGGGAAGATCGGACATTGCATGCCGGAGTTACAGCAAGTTCCTTTTTCAATACATTATTAGCATGCTTTAACACTTAGCTAAGTGTTGCTAGCATGTATTAGTATGTATCTAGTATGTTGTAAGCCTATTTAACACTTTTTGACACTTTTTAATATGTTCCAAGGAGTCTGTAATAGTGTTAACCTTGTCACTTCCTGTTACCAGCAGGTGGCACTATGACTATAACTGAATTTGGTCATGGGTGTTTGTTCAGAACAGAACACCTATCACACGTGTGAAGTTTGGGGAAGATCGGACATTGCTTGCCTGAGTTACAGCAACTTCCTTTTTCACTACATTAGTAGCATGCTTTAGCACTTAGCTAAGTGTTGCTTGCATGTATTGGTATGTATCTAGTATGTTGCCAGCCTATTTAACACTTGTTGATGCTTTTTAATATGTTCCTAGGAGTCCGTAACAGTGTTAACCTTGTCACTTCCTGTTACCAGCAGGTGGCGCTATGACTATAACTGAATTTGGTCATGGGTGTTTGTTCAGAACAGAACACCTATCACACGTGTGAAGTTTGGGGAAGATCGGACATTGCTTGCCTTTTTTACAGCAACTTCCTTTTTCAGTGCCTTAGTAGAATGCTTTAACACTTAGCTAAGTGTTGCTAGCATCTTTCGTTATGTTTCTAGCATGCTGCCAGCCTATTTAACACTTATTGACACTTTTTAATTTGTTCTCAAAAGCCCATAACAGTGTTAACCTTGTCACTTCCTGTTACCAACAGGTGGCGCTATGACTATAACTGAATTTTGTCATGGGTGTTTGTTCAGAACAGAACACCTATCAAACGTGTGAAGTTTGGGGAAGATCGGACATTGCTTGCCTGAGTTACAGCAACTTCCTTTTTCACTACATTAGTAGCGTGCTTTAGCACTTAGCTAAGTGTTTTGCTAGCATGTATTAGTATGTATCTAGTATGTTGCCAGCCTATTTAACACTTGTTGATGCTTTTTAATATGTTCCTAGGAGTCCATAACAGTGTTAACTTCCAAACAAGCAACTTCCTGTTTCACGGCGAAATATCAAATTTTGCCAGGCCGCCAGGGACACACCCCTTGACGAAAACTCAAAATCTTCGCAATTTAACATCACAAAGGTCTTATGATGAACCTCATCAAATTTTAATATAATCCGATTAAAACTGTAGGAGGAGTTCGTCAAAGTACGAGGCATGGAAATGGAAAAAACTGCACAAAAATCATACAGGAAATTCAAAATAACTTACTTCCTGTTGGGTTTTTGATTTTGTACCAAGAGACTTTTTTGTAGGTAGTGGTGTGTTACATGTGTGTACCGATTTTCATGAATGTACTTGAAACACAGCTCGAGGCGTACTCCGTTGAAATTTAACAGGTGGCGCTATCGAGCCATTTTGCCACACCCACTTCTGAAACCTATATCAGATGTAAATTTTCGCCAGTCCTGATACGTGAAGTTTCGTGAGTTTTGGAGCATGTTTAGGCCCTCAAAAATGTGTCTCATGACGGAGAAGAAGAAGAAGAAGAAGAAATATAGCTGCAAGCAGCGATGGCGGGCTCAAGCCACCAATGCCATCGCCACCCCGGTGGCATCAGGTAAACTGTGCCCAGCGGGCACATGCATTCACATTATCCCTCTGGCAGTGAGGTTTTAAAGGATATGGCAGTTAAGGGGTTAATCCGAATCATCTAGACTTTAAAATCACATTCACAGAACAATATATATATATAAATTGAGTAACACTTTACAATAAGATTTCATTTATAAACATTATGTTAACATGAACAATATTTATATAGCATTCATTCATGTCAGTTAATATTCCAAACTTAAACATTAAAACATTGTTTTATTGTGATTTTTTTCCAAGCACATTTTACCAATTCCAAACCATATCAATCTTAATAACTACTATTAATTTTTATTTAATCATTTATGAGTGCTATACAACAGTCCAGGAAAGCTTGAAGAGAAAAACTCCTTATATTCATGTGCAGAATTATTAGGCATGTTTTCTTTTACAGATGAAATGCGCTAAAAAAGAGTTTTAACTCAAACTGTTTTAACTCAAAGTCGAAAATTATGAAATACAAATGAGAAATATCAAACACAAATGCAATACAGAAATGGATAAGTTAAGACTTGACCATTGTACAAAAAATGCTGACTGGGTCATGAGGTCAGAAAAGAAGAAGAAAAAAACAGGTCAAGAAGAACTGACAAAAAGAATTGCAAAATAATTAGGAATTAATGTGAAGATAAATTTTTAGTCAATTCTGCAAGACAGAATTTCAGGAAAGGAGGTGGAATAAAAATGAGCTCCTAAATCTTAATCCCGGATTCTGGAAGATATATTCCTCAAAACCATCGGACAAGAGGAGGTGGTGCTGGTCCTTCACGAGTCACTCTAATCGGTTCATAAAGCCTATATATAAAGTCTTAATATATAGTATTTCACAATACTTCATGGTATTCTAATTAAATAATTTTTTGGAATCTTAGATCTCTCAGAACCTGACACACTGTAATTCTGAGACTCCAGGAAAGTGGCAGTTCTGTAAAATGTTGGCGCTGGAGACTTAATGCTCCTTGATAGTTTCACACCTAATTCACTTAACACACACACACACACACACACATTACCCACAGTGACAGAGGGACAGAGTGACATCAGATGTATGATAGTTTTTTTATTTTCTATCATCCATATAGTGTTGTATAGTCATGAAACTGCATATTTCCTCAGAATGACTTGTCTTCTATGTGTACATTTTTTTGAAGTTGTTTAGAAGCTGCACTTAAAAAAATAAAAGACATTTACTGGTTACTTTTTTACTGTTATTTCAAAAAATCACCACGACAAAACCATTCAAGCTATCCAAAATTCATTCACACCTGTTCTGTAAGATACATTCTTTAAACAGTGGTAAAAGAGGATGTGGTGCTGATCCTTCAAGAGTCACTCCAAACTTATCTGTCCATAAAACCTATTAAGAATTATTCTTAATATACAGTTCACAATACTTCAGCTTGTTATTCTAATAAAGTGAGGGTCGTTTTATCAGTAAAATACATAAAATACATATTATTTTTCTTTGAAAGATTTCTATAAATGATTTAAATCATACTTGTTTCTACAATAATTATTTAAAAGTAATCCTATAGCTCCATCTGGTGGCCATTATTGGTACTAAGAATTGCAAGCTTGATTTATATGTTATGATAGTTTTAATTTTATGCTGGCTCATGAAAATGATGAAGCTATGAAACTTACTGTGCTTCCTTCAAATTATGAGTTCTACGTATATAAAAAATTATGAAGAGTTGGAATGAAAAATTTTAAAGATATAGTAAAGTTATTATAAAGTGTTATCAATGCATTTGCTAATGTTAACAAATTAGACATTATTTTACAGTGTTATCAAATCCCTTAAATGATTTGTAAGTGTTTTGTAATTATTTTATTGACCTACAAGCATTTGTGAAAGTTCTGCTTGCATTACAGCTTAGTCTTGATCTGTGTGCTGAACAGATTTACTGTTACATCCATGAGATTATGTAAATTCAAATAAATATCATGTCACAGGATGTCAGAGGTCAGTATCAAATTAGTTTGAAATTATTATTTGCAGCACAAATAAGTTTTTTTAGGATTTTTAAAAATCCCTAAAACTGTCAGAAAAGGATAAGGCCTAAGATTTCTATGTGAGTGGCTAAATATGTTTGTTTTTATAATTATAATGCATAAACTATACAAACTATACAAAATGTATAAAAAAGTACAAGTTATTCTTTTCCAATGTTTTTTTATTTATTTAATTTTTTTTTTTTTTTTTTTTTTTTGTTGTTTTTTGGGATTTACATTTTAAAAAATTAGCCTACTGCAATCATTCTAAACAGCTTGAATAAAACCTGTCAATATTTATTATAGACCACTGTAACTGTGTATAATCTAACAAACAAGTTTATTATGAAAATAAAAGCGTGTACACCAGATAAATTGGACGATAAAGAAATTGCTAACAATAGTATAATAGAGCATGTTTTAGGTTTTTAGGCGTTTAGATGCAGAAATGGAAAAATCAAATGTAAAATAAAATGTAATTGATTTAATTAAATATAGATTAAGTCTTGTTAGAGCAAAATAATAAATAAATACGTACACACATTAAAAAAGCAGCCAAGATGAATGAGTTAATTTTTTTATATAGATTAAAATTGAAGACAGAAGCAGCTGGTATATGCGTCACTTAATATTAAAATCCAGTAGATCCACTTCAGATTTATTTCTCAACAGTTTATGTTCACGTGGCTGTTTTCGTTTATATTAGCCAAGCTATTATGTATTTTGAAATAATCTTGTCCGTGATGTGTTCGTTCTTCCGACGAAAGGCAGAATCCTGCAGCTCGAGAGATATATGTTATTCTGCCAGTCGCGCTTTCAAACAGTCTTGCGCACTTAAACGGGTCAGAAACACCTGCATTTAGCTCGTGTTGTGTTATAATGGATGTATTGTGTGCATTTATGGCAATAATTTATTTTAAAAAGCTCTTAAACAAGAATAAATTCGTTTGTTTTATGCTCTGAGACACTGTGCGCGCTGATCGGAGGCAGTGATTTCAGATAGGCAGCCGCGAATATTTCATTTTCACACAAACAGTTCAAAAACATCTTAATTTAGCTCTTGGTGTGCTCTAATTGGTGAATTGTGTGATATCGCTGCAATACTTTATTTTTAATAGCTATAAAACAAGAATAAACTCGTTTTTTTCTGAGCTCATCATTCCACACGCTCTTGCTCAGAGCGGTGATTCATCTCTCTTGTTTCTCACGTATCACTGACCACACATCAATTATTAATGAGCCCTGACCTGATAATAATCATATATGTTGGTTTAGCTTGTCAGTGTGAATTAAATCCAAGTATTTATTTGTATTTTAACCGATTTAAAAGTGAAACCAAAAGACAGTCTCCTCCCTTTTTTAGTCCGGTAACTGCACCTGTAGGGGCGCATTTTCTCTCAGACAATGGAAGTCTAAGCACACTCACTCAAACAGATGGACAGAGTGAGATGAGATTTCTGACAGTTTTTTAATTTTCTGTTATCCATACAGTGTTGTAAAGTCATGAAACTATGCATATTTACTCAGAATAACTTTTTTTTCTGTATGAAAAAAGGTTTTGAAGTGTTTGGAATTTAAAAATGCAGGAAAATTTATAATTCCATCTTTACTGTCATTTAAAAAAATCACCACGACAAAACCATCCAAGCTATCCAAAACCCATTCACAATTTAAGTTCCTCAATGTTTTTTCAACATGTAGACAAAGTTTGGTGTGTATAGTGTAACTCTCCTCTGAGCAGTATGCATTAATTCACAGCTAAATGTAAAAAACAATCCACATTCAAATCAAAATAGCCGACTTCCTGTTGGTCGTAGCTGATGACTGTGAATTAGAAAGTTGTCCGTCTTGATAAGAACAATTTTTGTACTTAGTTTGGTGTCTGTAGCTAAAACTAACCCCCCCACTTTTGACAAAAGGTGGCGCTATAGAGTGCCTCTTCCACGCCCTCTTATGAACTTTTGCCAGTGTCTAGCTGTCACTAATACTGATATGTGTTCTGAGTTTGATGAAATTCTAAGCATGTTATATGCCTCAAAATCACCTGAGAAGTATTCCAGTTTGATATGTTGCCACGGCAACAATATTTTTAGATATCAATATCCCCCCAGCAGATTTATATCGGCTGTGTTTTAACATTATTCTGATGAAGTCTGAAGCAAATCGAGTAAAAATAAGATGCTGAATTCAAAGCATTTTGAAAATGACACACTTCCTGCTGCCAGTTGGTGGCGCTATAACTTTGACTCCTAATAGTCACATATATGCGATCGACATCATACAATGAATAATCTGATGAAGTTTGATTAAAATTAGGAAAAGTATGTGGATGGTATTAGACACTTCCTGTTTCTCAATTCTCGCCATAAATTCAACGCCTCGCTACGAGCAAACCGTTCGAGATATCAAAAATCCCCTGGCAATTTTTCATCCCCAATGTCTTGAGATCATGTTGACCGAGTTTGGTGGCAATCGAGTAAAAAACCTATGACAAGTATATCAAATTCCAGAGCATGCACTTTTTACATAACTCTAAATAGCTGACTTCCTGTTGGGCGGAGCCTATGACATGCAATACGCAAGTTGTTCGGCACGATGAGATCTATATGTGTACTGAGTTTCATATTAATACGTGCAAGTATGTGTGAGCTATACATCAACATTTATGACTGTGTTCCAGGGGGCGCCGTAGAGCCCCTGTGCCACGCCCGGGTCCCAACCTCTGCAGGCTCCTAAAGGCGCCTATGATATGTAATACGAAAGTTGTTTGTATTGATGAGTTCTATATGTGTACCGAGTTTCGTGTGTCTACGTACAAGTATGTATGATATATGGCCCTCCATATTCCAGGGGGCGCTGTAGAGCCCCTGTGCCACGCCCGTGTATCAGTCTCTGCCCGGCCCTAATGGCCGCAGGTTCCAATGTGTGTGCCAATTTTCAAGACTTTTTAAGCATGTTACGGGCCCCAGAAGCCCCCGTAACGTTAGAAAAAAATAAATAAATAAATAATAATAATAATAATAATAATAATAATAAAAAATAATCCTAAGGAAAACAATAGGGCTCTCGCCCTCCAGGCTTGAGCCCTAATAATAAAAAATAATCCTAAGGAAAACAATAGGGCTCTCGCCCTCCAGGCTTGAGCCCTAATAAATATAGCTGCAAGCAGCGATGGCGGGCTCAAGCCACCAATGCCATTGCCACCCCGGTGGCATCAGGTAAACTGTGTCCAGCGGGCACATGCATTCACAATATCCCTCTGGCAGTGAGGTTTTAAAGGATATGGCGGTTAAAGGGTTAATCCGAATCATCTAGACTTTAAAATCACATTCACATAACAATATATATATATATATATATATATATATATATATATATATATATATATATATATATATATATATATATATATATATATATATATATTTAGTAACACTTTACGATAAGATTTCATTTATAAACATTATGTTAACATGAACAATATTTATATAGCATTCATTCATGTCAGTTAATTTTCAAAACTTAAACATTAAAACATTGTTTTATTGTGATTTGTTTTCCAAGCACATTTTACCAATTCCAAACCATATCAATCTTAATAACTACCATTATTTTTTATTTAATCATTTATGAGTGCTATACAATAGTCCAGGAAAGCTGGAAGAGAAAAACTCCTTATATTCAGGTGTGCAGAATTATTAGGCATGTTTTCTTTTACAGATGAAATGCGCTAAAAAAGAGTTTTAACTCAAACTGTTTTACTCAAAGTCGAAAATTATGAAATACCCATGAGAAATATCAAACACAAATGCAATACAGAAATGGATAAGTTAAGACTTGACCATTGTACAAAAATGCTGACTGGGTCATGAGGTCAGAAAAGAAGAAGAAAAAAAAAAAACAGGTCAAGAAGAACTGACAAAAATAATTGCAAAATAATTAGGAATTAATGTGAAGATTAATTTTTAGTCAATTCTGCAAGACAGACTTTCAGGAAAGGAGGTGGAATAAAAATGAGCTCCTAAATCTTAATCCCGGATTCTGGAAGATATATTCCTCAAACCATCGGACAAGAGGAGGTGGTGCTGGTCCTTCACGAGTCACTCTAATCTGTTCATAAAGCCTATATATAAAGTCTTAATATATAGTATTTCACAATACTTCATGGTATTCTAATTAAATCATTTTTTGGAATCTTTGATTTCTCAGAACCTGACACATTGTAATTCTGAGACTCCAGGAAAGTGGCAGTTCTGTAAAATGTTGGCACTGGAGACTAAATGCTCCCTGATAGTTTCACACCTAATTCACTTAACACACACACACACACACACACACACACACACACACACACACACACACACACACACACACATTACCCACAGTGACAGAGGGACAGAGTGACATCAGATGTATGATAGTTTTTTAATTTTCTATCATCCATATAGTGTTGTATAGTCATGAAACTATGCATATTTCCTCAGAATGACTTGTCTTCTATGTGTACATTTTTTTGAAGTGTTTAGAAGCTGCACTTAAAAAAAGAAAAGACATTTATTGGTTACTTTTTTACTGTTATTTCAAAAAATCACCACGACAAAACCATTCAAGCCATTCAAAATTCATCCGCACCTGTACTGTAAGATACATTCTTTAAACTGGTAAAAGAGGATGTGGTGCTGAACCTTCAAGAGTCACTCAAAACTTATTTGTCCATAAAGCCTATAAAGAATTATTCTTAATATACAGTTCACAATACTTCATCTTGTTATTCTAATAAAGTGAGGGTCATTTTATCAGTAAAATACATAAAATCCATATTATTTTTCTTTGAAAGATTTCTATAAATGATTTAAATCATACTTGTTTCTACAATAATTATTTAAAAGTGATCCTATAGCTCCATCTGGTGGCCATTATTGGTACTAAGAATTGCAAGCTTGATTTATATGTTATGATAGTTTTAATTTTATGCTGGCTCTTGAAAATGATAAAGCTATGAAACTTACTGTGCTTCCTTCAAATGATGACTTCTACGTATATAAAAAATTATGAAGAGTTGGAATTAAAAAATGTAAAGATATAGTAAAATAACTATTGTATTTTTTTATGTTACTTTAATAAATCGCTATGGCCACACCATTTACGGTATCCTAAACCCATTTGCAATTTAACATCTTCAGTATATGGCTTCATGTTAAAAAAGTTTGGTGTGAACTACTTGTGTCTTCTTGGAGGAGAATGAATTCATTTACAGGCTGAGTTTATCATAAATCCACAATAACATTTCTGAGTTCTGTATTAATCTGTGTTGTTGTTTGTTTATTTTTATTTTTTTATTTTTCTTAGGAAGATAACTGACCCTTTACTCTCCTTTTTAATAAATGAGCTATTTATAGCTGTATTTATAAACTGCCTACTACTGACTATTAATATTGGGACAAGGCTTTATGAAGCATGAACTGACTATTTACTAATGAGTGCAGTTATTATAAAGTGTTATCAATGCATTTGCTAATGTTAACAAATTAGACATTATTTTACAGTGTTATCAAATCCCTTAAATGATTTGTAAGTGTTTTGTAATGATTTTATTGACCTACAAGCATTTGTGAAAGTTCTGCTTGCATTACAGCTTAGTCTTGATCTGTGAGATGAACAGATTTACTGTTACATCCATGAGATTATGTAAATTCAAATAAATATCATGTCACAGGATGTCAGAGGTCAGTATCAAATTAGTTTGAAATTATTATTTGCAGCACAAATAAGGTTTTTTAGGATTTTTAAAAATCCTTAAAACTGTCAGAAAAGGATAAGGCCCAAGATTTCTATGTGACTGGCTAAATTTATTTGTTTTTATAACTATAATGCATAAACTATGAAACTATACAAAATGTATAAAAAAGTACAAGTTATTATTTTCCAATGTTTTTTATTTATTTAATTTTTTTTTTTTTTTTTTTTTTTTTTAAATTAGCCTTCGGAAATCATTCTAAACAGCTTGAATAAAACCTGTCAATATTTATTATAGACCACTATAACTGTGTATAATCTAACAAACGAGTTTATTATGAAAATAAAAGCTTGTACACCAGATAAATTGGACGATAAAGAAATTGCTAACAATAGTATAATAGAGCATGTTTTAGGTTTTTAGGCGTTTAGATGCAGAAATGGACAAATCAAATGTAAAATAAAATGTAATTGATTTAATTAAATATAGATTAAGTCTTGTTAGAGCAAAATAATAAATAAATACGTACACACATTAAAAAAGCAGCCAAGATGAATGAGTTTAATTTTTTATATAGATTAAAACTGAAGACAGAAGCAGCTGGTATATGCGGTCACTTAATATTAAAATCCAGTATATCCACTTCAGATTTATTTCTCAACAGTTTATGTTCACGTGGCTTTTTTTGTTTATATTAGCCAAGCTATTATGTATTTTGAAATAATCTTGTCCGTGATGTGTTCGTTCTTACGACGAAAGGCAGAATCCTGCAGCTCGAGAGAGATGTGAGTCATTCCACGAAACCGGTACAATTTGAGTCCCTCTGACCTTTTCAAGTGTATTTTATCTATTGGGTCACCAAAATCTATTTTTAAAAGTTTTTTGTATCAATTGAAATGTCTCATTTAATTAAGTTTGAAAACATGACATACATTTTATCTTTATATTAGAAATTATCTTGTTTTTTTCAGTTGACACCACCTATTTTGTCATGTCCCTCATGGCCTTCAATGAAAGTGTACTTGGAATATGAACAATAAAATAAAATAAAAGTCCATACATTTTGCCTTTACCATAAATATCTATCTGTGCTTATTTGCTGTTAATTATTTTTTTCTAAGTAAGTTCATGATTATTCATTAAAATTACATTATTTAGTACTGTCCCTCAGTAACCGCTCAACCCCGTTACGCACATCATTCTCCCCCCATAAAAATAATGAACTGATCCTTATGTGGCATCAATAACAGGAAGTGACATCATTGAAGTCTTCTGACCAACATTGTGAGCAGACACAGGCAAGTTACCACCATCTTTTATAATTATAACTTATTTATATTGTGATATTGTTGTTGTCAAGCTTAACGACTCAACCCTGTTACATCAAATAAAGTTAGAAAACTATTACTTGTGAAAATTATCTTTGTTATTTCAACAATATACACAATTTCTTAAAATCATGCATGCCATATGCTCCCCTGTCATTCACTACATGTAGAGCAGTGGCCATTTTGAGCAAAAAATCACAACCCCGTCACACTCAACCCCGTTACTTATTTGATCATAACGGGGTTGTGAGAATGTGATGGGGTTGTGTTTTTAACTCTTTGGTTCTGACGTTATCCAGTAATTTAAATGAATTAATATATTACTGCCTAGATTTTCACACCTCAGTGTTAAGTAAATTGCTCTGAAATATTTTTTTATTTAATGATATCAATTTAAACATTTACAGACATCTATGAGTCTGTGATGGCACCGACAACAGTGGTGGAAAGGCAGAGGCAGTATCGTGCTCGCCTAAAAGCTGATCCTGAAAAAAGGGAGAAATACTTGCAAAATGAATGCCAGAGATGGAGAAAAAATGTAGAGTCAGGAAAAAAGAAAGGTATAAATGAGCTAAGTGGAAGACAACAGCAGCTGAAGCGTAGAAAGTGGAGAGCAGCTTACAAAAGAAGCAAGGAGAAGAGAGAAGCACTGAGAAATGTAACTACTCCTCCACAAAGCCCAGATCATCCCCCAGAGCAGTATCCACAGCAAGGGTCTTCAAGGTAGAGCAACAGTGAGCAGTTATGAGTTTAAGAAATGACTAGGCTGAGTGTAAGAAAGTGTTGGAAAATTTGAACACTTCAGAAAAAAGTGTAGTCAATTTAGTTTGCATGTGATAGACTGAAAAAAACATCAGATTTATGGCTGTTTGCTGTTTTGGCAGCCTTCAAACGGATAAAGATTTGTCAAGACTTTTTACCCTTCAACTGAGCCCTGATTTCTTTCATCCTTTTCCCTGTGTTATTTCCCTAATTATCCTATCATATCCATTTCTCATCATTATTGACCAATATATTGATTGTGTTTGTAGGCAACATGTTGATGGGAAGAAAAAAAAAAAGAAAAGAAAGAAACAGGCTGAAGAGGAAATAGAAGAACTTCAGGAAAGCCTGGAAAAAGAAAGAAAACATAAAGAAAAATACAAAAAAAGGTGCCAATGTTTAAAGAAGAATTCTGATTCACCACGGTCAAAGGTGAATGAGCTAACAGCAAATTGCCCTGTAAACCCCAGAATCAGGAAGACGTTGCTGTATCACCAATCACTAATTAAAGACATCAGTAACAAATATCAGCAGACCAACAAAGAAAGGGATAGACAGCTAATTGCAAAAGTGACAACAGGGAGAATTGTCAAAAAATGCAGGTTACAGAGATATGCTGAGGATTCCCTTGGCTTTTCGAGTAAGCGTTGGCAGCATAAGGAGAGTCTTAGCTTTGAAAGGAAGACGAACAACAGGTTCACTGATGAATTCAAGAACAGAGTGAAGATGTTCTATGTAAGAGATGATGTCAGTAGGATCACAACAGGGACCAAACAAACACTCACAAGGAATAAAGTCAAGATGCAGAAGAGGTTCCTGGTGGATACACTAAAAAATCATCACAGAAGATTTTTATCAAAAAAACTCTGATGAAAAGATCTCATATTCACTGTTTTGCCACCTTAGACCATTTTGGGTTGTTAATCCAACAATCTCAGAACGAGACACATGCATGTGTAAGTTGCATGAAAATCTTAGCTTTGTGGCTGAGAAGCTCAATCAGCTGAAACTTATTGAGACTAACAATCTTGAAAACTTGGTCGAGAAGGTGTGCTGGAACTCAGCCAACAAGAGCTGTATGTATGGAGAGTGTGTACACTGCAAGGACAAGAGTGTCCCAATTTCTAGTACATATAGCAGTATGACCAAAGTATCTTTCACCCAGTGGGTAACAGAAGATAAAGAGATGGATAAAAAGAAAGAGGTAGAAGAGAGGTCAACTGTCAAGGTCACCATCAAAAAATCAGTGGAGGGCACACAGGAGAACCTCACTGAGCTGCTCCACACCTACATACAGCGGTTCAAACAGCATCACTTTAACATTAAGCAGCAGTATGCCTTCTCCCGCGAGCTGAAGAGGAACATGTCAGGGGAAGAGGCCTTGATACATATTGACTTTTCTGAAAATTACAGCTGCAAATACAGCTCCCAGGTCCAAGCAGTCCACTTTGGGGCTTCACACCAGCAGGCCACTCTGCATACAGGGGTGTTGTATGTTGGTGGAAAACCAGAGCCTGTGTGCTTCAGCACCATCTCCCCCTGCAGACATAAAGGCCCTCCAGCAATATGGCAACACCTCAATCCAGTGCTGGATTACCTCCAGGCCACACATACACAAGTGTCTGTGCTGCACTTTTTTAGCGATGGCCCCTGTACTCAGTACAAACAACGAGGAAACTTCTTCCTTTTTAGCACAGAGTTAAACAGAAGAGGATTCAAGGCTGCCTCTTGGAATTTTTTTGAGGCTAGTCATGGCAAAGGAGCCCCAGATGGTGTAGGGGGAGCCTTAAAAAGAACAGCTGACATGATGGTGGCAAAGGGGCGTGATATCCCGAATGCACACGAGCTGTTCAAGGCCTTGACTGAGACAAACACAACAGTGAAACTGTTCTTTGTAAAGAATGAGGATGTTGAGAGTGCAATGGAGAAAATGCCAAAGCAAATACCCGCAGTCCCGGGAACCATGAGAATCCACCAAGTGATTACTCTGGCTCCAGGAGAACTGATACACCGTGATGTCAGCTGCATGTGCACAACACGCAAGCAGTTTAACTGCAAGTGCTTCAACACACAGTGTTTCAGTTTTGGCCAGGAGATACCAACTGCTGTGCCTGTCCCGCAGCCAGACAGTGAAGGGAATCCACAGACACGGGCAGAAAAGGAAATCCAGTGGGGAAGTCCAGAGCTGCTTGGGCAGTGGTGCATACTCAGATATGATCAAGAGCTGTATCCAGGCATCATCCTTAGCACAGATGAAACACATGTCCAAGTGAAATGTATGCATCGTGTTGGGCCAAACCGATTCTTCTGGCCGGCTCGGGATGATATTCTCTGGTATATGTTTGATGACATCCTTGAAATCATTCCACCACCAAAGCCTGTGACAAAGCGCCATGTGGAGATCTTGAAAGAGGTGTGGGCCAGACTTTGAATGCCATGTGTACATGGACACTCGCTCACTCACTCACTCACACACACACACGCGCACACATTGCAAGTTATGATTTATTTTGAGGACCTATTCAGTCAGATTATAATGTTCTAATGTATATTGTTATTGTTGTTTTCACACACACACACACACACACACACACACACACTCACACTCACACTCACTCTCTCTCTCTTCTCTCTCTCTCTCTCTCTCTCTCTCTCTCACTGACTCAATGTAAAACTCAAAACTCATGAATGATTTAATACATTTCACCGGTGAGCTGTTACTGTTGTAACAGGATTGAGTTGAGAACCAGATCAGTCCGATCTGTCAGTTTATAATGTTCTAATGTAGCTGTTATTGTTGTTTTTTCTGCAGTCGGGTTAATAAAACTCAGTTCAATTGTAATTTATATTTGTTGTCTTTCTTGGTAACATATTGAAATGCAGTGTTTATAGAAAATCTTACAGTGAATTTGAGTAAAAAACAACTATTTATAAGTTATACTGTATTTGTCTCTTCAACCCCGTTACCATCTTCAACCCCTTTACCCTAGTCTCAACCCTGTTACACTTAAGTTTTTATTAATTATTTTTTTAAGTTTATGAAAAAGTAATTTAATGTTTGTTGAACTCAGTCTGAAATGATCAGAGCAATAATAAGAATACTGATTTTAGTTCAAATTCTGAAGTTAAACCACAACTTTGGTAAAAAATGATGAGGTTGCGGTCACAAAAAGTGACCATTTCAGGCTTTAGTATAGCAAAAGTGAGATTTTATGTAACTTTTATACTTGCAATTATTGAATTAAGTGTGAGGGACATTTGAATAAGAGGAAAATGTTGATTTCATTACAAATACATTTTATAATCATATTCAGAGAGCTCCCATAGTGTCCATAACGGGGTTGAAGATTAATAGTGCCCTTACCTTAAAATAGTAACCAATAATAAATAGGGATTTGATGCCTGAGGTGGGAAAATATATTTTTCTGGAAGTTGAATATGTTATTAATGTTGTGGTATGTTCAGAAAAGTAATATATTTAGATAAAAAATCTAAAAATGTATAAGTCCAAATCGTACCGGTTTCGTGGAATGACTCATATATGTTATTCTGCCAGTCGCGCTTTCAAATAGTCTTGCACACTTAAACGGGTCACAAACACCTGTATTTAGCTCGTGTTGTGTTATAATGGATGTATTGTGTGCATTTATGGCAATAATTTATTTTAAAAAGCTCTTAAACAAGAATAAATTCGTTAGTTTTGAACTTGTGACACTGTGCGCGCTGATCGGAGGCAGTGATTTCAGATAGGCAGCCGCGAATATTTCATTTTCACACAAACAGTTCAAAAACATCTTAATTTAGCTCTTGGTGTGCTCTAATTGGTGAATTGTGTGATATCGCTGCAATACTTTATTTTTAATAGCTATAAAACAAGAATAAACTCGTTTTTTTCTGAGCTCGTCATTCCACACGCTCCTGCTCAGAGCGGTGATTCATCTCTCGTATTTCTCACGTATCACTGACCACACATCCATTATTAATGAGCCCTGACCTGATAATAATCATATATGTTGGTTTAGCTTGTCAGTGTGAATTAAATCCAAGTATTTATTTGTATTTTAACCGATTTAAAAGTGAAACCAAAAGACAGTCTCCTCCCTTTTTTAGTCCGGTAACTGCACCTGTAGGGGCGCTATTTCTCTCAGACAATGGAAGTCTAAGCACACACACTCAAACAGATGGACAGAGTGATATGAGATGTCTGACAGTTTTTTAATTTTCTGTTATCCATACAGTGTTGTCAAGTCATGAAACTATGCATATTTACTCAGAATAACTTTTTTTCTGTATGAAAAAAGGTTTTGAAGTGTTTGGAATTTAAAAATGCAGGAAAATTTATAATTCCATCTTTATTGTCATTTAAAAAAATCACCACGACAAAACCATCCAAGCTATCCAAAACCCATTCACAATTTAAGTTCCGCAATGTTTTTTCAACATGTACACCAAGTTTGGTGTGTATAGTGTTACTCTCCTCTGAGCAGTATGCATTAATTCACAGCTAAATGTAAAAAACAATCCACATTCAAATCAAAATAGCCGACTTCCTGTTGGTCGTAGCTGATGACTGTGAATTAGAAAGTTGTCCGTCTTGATAAGAACAATTTTTGTACAGAGTTTGGTGTCTGTAGCTAAAACTAACCCCCTCACTTTTGACAAAAGGTGGCGCTATAGAGTGCCTCTTCCACGCCCTCTTATGAACTTTTGCCAGTGTCTAGCGGTCACTAATACTGATATGTGTTCTGAGTTTGATGAAATTCTAAGCATGTTATATGCCTCAAAATCACCTGAGAAGTATTCCAGTTTGACATGTTGCCACGGCAACAATATTTTTAGATATCAATATCCCCCCAGCAGATTTATATTGGCTGTGTTTTAACATTATTCTGATGAAGTTTGAAGCAAATCGAGTAAAAATAAGATGCTGAATTCAAAACATTTTGAAAATGACACTTCCTGCTGCCAGTTGGTGGCGCTATAATTTTGACTCCTAATATAGTCACATATATGCGATCGACATCATACAATGAATAATCTGATGAAGTTTGATTAAAATTAGGAAATGTATGTGGATGGTATTAGACACTTCCTGTTTCTCAATTCTCGCCATAAATTCAATGCCTCGCTACGAGCAAACCGTTCGAGATATCAAAAATCCCCTGGCAATTTTTCATCCCCAATGTCTTGAGATCATGTTGACCGAGTTTGGTGGCAATCGAGTAAAAAACCTATGACAAGTATATCAAATTCCAGAGCATGCTCTTTTTACATAACTCTAAATAGCTGACTTCCTGTTGGGCCGAGCCTATGACATGCAATACGCAAGTTGTTCGGCACGATGAGATCTATATGTGTACTGAGTTTCATATTAATACGTGCAAGTATGTGTGAGCTATACGTCAATATTTATGACTGTGTTCCAGGGGGCGCCGTAGAGCCCCTGTGCCACGCCAAGGTCCCAACCTCTGCAGGCTCCTAAAGGCCACAGATCCAAAGGTGTGTGCAAATTTTCAAGAGTTTTTGAGTATGTTAAGGACTCCAAAAGCCCCCACAACTTTGACGACAAATATGAATAATAAACCCTAAATAGCCAACTTCCTGTTGGGCGGAGCCTATGATATGCAATACGAAAGTTGTTTGTATTGATGAGTTCTATATGTGTACCGAGTTTCGTATGTCTACGTACAAGTATGTATAATATATGGCCCTCCATATTCCAGGGGGCGCTGTAGAGCCCCTGTGCCACGCCCGTGTATCAGTCTCTGCCCGGCCCTAATGGCGGCAGGCTCCAATGTGTGTGCCAATTTTCAAGACTTTTTAAGCATGTTAAGGGCCCCAAAAGCCCCCGTAACTTTAGAAAAAAATTAATAAATAATAATAATAATAATAATAATAATAATAAATAATCCTAAGGAAAACAATAGGGCTCTCGCCCTCCAGGCTTGAGCCCTAATTAAAGCTGCAAGCAGCGATGAACGGGCCCTCGCACCCGGGCTCACCACCACCCGGTGCCCATAGGAGGAACCGTGAACGTTGGGCCATATGCTTATAAAATAGTAAATATTTTTGCCACATTTCCTGCTGCCAACAGGTGGCGTTATGATTATAACTGAATATCGCCATGTAAATGTCTTTAGGCCAGGACTCTTACCAAACATGCAAAGTTTCAGGCAGATCAGACATCTCATGTTTAAGTTAGTATGAAATAAGTCATTCCTGTTGCCAGCAGGCGGCGCTATACTTATAATTGAATATTGGACTTTAATATCAGGCCAAGACTCTTATAAAACATGTGAAGTTTGGGTCAGATTGGGAATTGTATGCATGAGTTACAACAACTTCCTGTTTCATAGTATTAATAGCATCCTTTAACACATAGTAAGTGTTGTTAGAATGTTTGAAAATATTTCTAGCATGATTAGCACACAATGGCAAATTTTATTGTGTTGCAAATAGTGCATAAAATTGTTAAACATGACACTTCCTGTTGCCAGCAGGTGGTGCTATGACTATAACTGGATATGGGCATGTTGATGTATTCAGGACAGGACTTTTGTCAAACATGTGAAGTTTGGGGCAGATCGGATGTTGCTAGCTTGAGTTACAACAACTTATTCAATGCCATAGTTGCATGCTTTAACACTTAGCTAAGTGTTGCTAGCATGTTTTATTATGGTTCTAGCATGTTGCCAGCCTATTTAACCCTTTTTGACACTTTTTTAATTTATTCTTAGGAGTTCATAACAGTGTTAACATTGTTACTTCCTTTTCCACTACATTATTAGCATGCTTTAGCACTAAGCTAAGTGTTGCTAGCATGTATTAGTATGTATCTAGTATGTTGCCAGCCTATTTAACACTTGTTTTCACTTTTTAATATGTTCCCAGGAGTCTGTAACAGTGTTAACCATGAAATTTCCTGTTACCAGCAGGTGGCGCTATTACTATAACTGAATTTTTTCATGGGTTCTTGTTCAGGACAGAACACCTATCACACGTGTGCAGTTTGGGGAAGATTGGACATTGCTTGCCTGAGATACAGCAACTTCCTTTTTCACTACATTATTAGCATGCTTTAGCACTAAGCTAAGTGTTGCTAGCATGTATTAGTATGTATCTACCCTTACGAAAAATAACCATGGTTTTATTATAGTAAAACTGTAGTAACCCATGGTTTTTTGGCGTATTGACTGCCATTTGTAAAACCACAGATTTACTACAAATACCATGGTAAAACTATGGTTAATATAGCAAAACCATGGTTAATTTGTGGTTACCATGGTTTAACTACAGTAACCATGGTTTTTGGGTTTTATTTGTAGTAAAACCATGGTTAATTTTCGTAAGGGTAGTATGTTGACAGCCTATTTAACACTTGTTTACACTTTTTAATATGTTCCTAGAAGTCTGTAACAGTGTTAACCATGTCACTTCCTGTTACTAGCAGGTGGCGCTATGACTATAACTGAATTTGGTCATGGTTGTTTGTTCAGGACAGAACACCTATCACACGTGTGAAGTTTGGGGAAGATCGGCCATTGCTTGCCTTTTTTACAGCAATTTCCTTTTTCACTACATTATTAGCATGCTTTAACACTTAGCAAATGTTGCTAGCATGTATTAGTATGTTTCTAGTATGTTGCCAGCCTATTTAACACTTGTTTACACTTTTTAATATGTTCCTAGGAGTCTGTAATCGTGTTAACCATGTCACTTCCTGTTACCAGCAGGTGGCGCTATGACTATAACTGAATTTGGTCACGGTTGTTTGTTCAGTACAGAACACCTATCACACGTGTGAAGTTTGGGGAAGATCAGACATTGCTTGCCTTTTTTACAGCAACTTCCTTTTTCACTGCCTTAACGAAAGATGCTAGCAACACTTAGCTAAGTGTTAGAGCATTCTACTATGTTTTTAGCATGCTGCCAGCCTATTTAACACTTATTGACACTTTTTAATTTGTTCTTAGAAGTCCATAACAGTGTTAACCTTGTCACTTCCTGTTACCAGCAGGTGGCGCTATGACTATAACTGAATTTGGTCATGGGTTTTTGTTCAGAACAGAACACCTATCACACGTGTGAAGTTTGGGGAAGATTGGACATTGCTTGCCTGAGTTACAGCAACTTCCTTTTTCACTATATTATTGGCATACTTTAGCACTAAGCTAAGTGTTGCTAGCATGTATTAGTATGTATCTAGTATGTCGACAGCCTATTTAACACTTGTTTACACTTTTTAATATGTTCCTAGAAGTCTGTAACAGTGTTAACCATGTCACTTCCTGTTACCAGCAAGTGGCGCTATGACTATAACTGAATTTGGTCATGGTTGTTTGTTCAGGACAGAACACCTATCAAACGTGTGAAGTTTGGGGAAGATCGGACATTGCTTGCCTTTTTTACAGCAACTTACTTTTTAACTACATTATTAGCATACTTTATCACTAAGCTAAGTGTTGCTAGCATGTATTAGTATGTATCTAGTATGTTGCCAGCCTATTTAACACTTGTTTACACTTTTTATATGTTCTTAGGAGTCTGTTACAGTGTTAACCATGTCACTTCCTGTTACCAGCAGGTGGCGCTATGACTATAACTGAATTTGGTCATGGTTGTTTGTTCAGGACAGAACACCTATCACACATGTGAAGTTTGGGGACGATCGGACATTGCTTGCCTTTTTTACAGCAACTTACTTTTTAACTACATTATTAGCATGCTTTAGCACTAAGCTAAGTGTTGCTAGCATGTATTAGTATGTATCTAGTATGTTGCCAGCCTATTTAACACTTGTTTACACTTTTTAATATGTTCCCAGGAGTCTGTAACAGTGTTAACCATGTCACTTCCTGTTACCAGCAGGTGGCGCTATGACTATAACTGAATTTGGTCATGGTTGTTTGTTCAGGACAGAACACCTATCACACGTATGAAGTTTGGGGAAGAACGGACATTGCTTGCCTTTTTTACAGCAACTTACTTTTTAACTACATTATTAGCATGCTTTAGCACTAAGCTAAGTGTTGCTAGCATGTATTAGTATGTATCTAGTATGTTGCCAGCCTATTTAACACTTGTTGATGCTTTTTAATATGTTCCTAGGAGTCCATAACAGTGTTAACCTTGTCACTTCCTGTTACCAACAGGTGGCGCTATGACTATAACTGAATTTGGTCATGGGTGTTTGTTCAGGACCAAACACCTATCACATGTGTGAAGTTTGGGGAAGATCGGACCTTGCATGCCTGAGTTACAGCAACTTCCTGTTTCATGGCGAAACATCAAACTTTGTCAGGCCGCCAGGGACACACCCCTTGACGAAAACACAATTTAACATCACAAAGGTCTTATGATGACCCTCACCAAATTTTAAGATAATCCGATTAAAACTGTAGGAGGAGTTCGTCAAAGTACGAGGCATGGAAATGGAAAAAACTGCACAAAAATCATACAGGAAATTCAAAATAACTTCCTGTTGGGTTTTGGATTTTGTACCAAGAGACTTTTTTGTAGGTGATGGTGTGTTACATGTGTGTACTGATTTTCATGAATGTACGTGAAACACAGCTCGAGGCGCACTCCGTTGAAATTTAACAGGTGGCGCTATCGAGCCATTTTGCCACACCCACTTCTGAAACCTATATCAGATGTAAATTTTCGCCAGTCCTGATGCTTGTGCAATGTTTCGTGAGTTTTGGAGCATGTTTAGGCCCTCAAAAATGCGATTGATGACGGAGAAGAAGAAGAAGAAGAAGAAGAAGAAGAAGAATAAACGGAGCAATTCCAATAGGGTCCTCGCACTGCAGTGCTTGGGCCCTAATAATAAATATAGCTGCAAGCAGCGATGGCGGGCTCAAGCCACCAATGCCATCGCCACCCCGGTGGCATCAGGTAAACTGTGCCCAGCGGGCACATGCATTCACAATATCCGTCTGGCAGTGAGGTTTTAAAGGATACGGCAGTTAAAGGGTTAATCCGAATCATCTAGACTTTAAAATCACATTCACAGAACAATATATATATATAAATTGAGTAACACTTTACAATAAGATTTCATTTATAAACATTATGTTAACATGAACAATATTTATATAGCATTCATTCATGTCAGTTAATATTCCAAACTTAAACATTAAAACATTGTTTTATTGTGATTTGTTTCCAAGCACATTTTACCAATTCCAAACCATATCAATCTTAATAACTACCTTTATTTTTTATTTAATCATTTCAGTGGTGGACAGTAACGGAGTAGCTTTACTTCGTTACTGTACTTAAGTACATTTTTCAAGTATCTGTACTTTACTGGAGTAGTTTTATTTTGAGCAACTTTTACTTTTACTTCACTACATTCCAAAGCATAAAATCGTACTTTTTACTTCACTACATTTCATAAAACATATCGTTACTCACTATAATATATCACGTGCTCCGATACGCAGAAGCGGTGTCTGATTCATCATGAACGAACTGAATCTTTTCAAAATAAACTTTTAAATCGGATCGCGAATCGCACCAAACGATTCGTTTACGAATTAGAATGATCCGATTGCAGCTGTTCTGGAGTCGACCACTCACTGATTCAAATGAACCGTTTAGTGCGAGACTGCGAGTCCCCAGAAGTAAGAACCGGGAGATCTTGTGAGCGCGCGTGCGTCTGACGTTGCTAAAAGTAAGTTATTAATGTTGAAATTTTGGATTAATTATTGTAACTGAATATCATATTTAGGTCAAAACTGTCAGTTGTTTGGGGACTAAATCCGTTGTAAACAGTGATCTATTTAAGCCCACTGAAATGCTCGAGTGCAGACGATGCAGACACATCAATTTTAGGTAAAAAACAAAAACAAAAAAACAACAACAACAAAAAACCCCATAAAATAACACAGATTAAATACAATAACTCATGCACGTTCAAATTCACCGCTGCCGTAATGTTAACAGTTTTATTAAAATGTCCTATGTGACGTCTGTTTTTATATTGTTTATCGAAAGTAACGTTATACATATGTATATTGTTTGGATTAACTAGACGAGTAGACAGACATGAAGGTTCATCGTATCAGATTATAGATTATATAGATTACATAATATAGATTACATCTGGTTAGAAAAGAAAGGATGTGATGTTCAGAACATGGTAACTACAGTAATTATCAGTGGGAAGAGATGCACCCCTTTTGGCCAGGGGTGTTTTTAAACCACATACAAGATTTGAGAAGGAAAAAATCATTATGAATTTTTTTTTATTATTTTCTTCCTTAAAATGTTCTTCCTAACTTCAGGCCTTATTATCATGTCATATATACAGTACAGACCAAAAGTTTGGACACACCTTCTCATTCAAAGAGTTTTCTTTATTTTCATGACTATGAAAATAGTAGATTCACGCTGAAGGCATCAAAACTATGAATATACACATGTGGATTATATATGGAATTATATACATAACAAAAAAGTGTGAAACAACTGAAAATATGTCATACTGTAGGTTCTTCAAAGTAGTCACCTTTTGCTTTGATTACTACTTTGCACACTCTTGGCATTCTCTTGATGAGCTTCAAGAGGTAGTCACCTGAAATGGTCTTCCAACAGTCTTGAAGGAGTTCCCCGAGAGATGCTTAGCATTGTTGGCCCTTTTGCCTTCTGTCTGCGGTCCAGCTCACCCCTAAACCATCTCGATTGGGTTCAGGTCCGGTGACTGTGGAGGCCAGGTCATCTGGAGCAGCACCCCATCACTCTCCTTCTTGCTCAAATAGCCCTTGATGCCTTCAGTGTGACTCTACAATTTTCATAGTCATGAAAATAAAGAAACCTCTTTGAATGAGAAGGTGTGTCCAAACTTTTGGTCTGTACTGTAACTGTGATGTTCTGTAAAACAACAAACTTTAAAATACTTTTTTCTTACTGGTGAAAATCAGATGGTCATCTCTGTTTTCTCTCAGGTACATCACAGTGTAAGCTTCACAGTGAACATTACTCTCATCAGCGTAGTCCATATCAACAACAAAAATATATCTTGACTCCATATAGTGGTTATTTTGAAAAAAATCCAAGGTATTTTGAGCAGTAGGATTATAAAAAATGTGCTTAAATTAAATTAAGTAGCCTATATAAAATTGCAAACATCTATCTTGCAGTACTTTTTTACTTAAGTACATAAAAAATTGAGTACTTTTGTACTTTCACTTAAGTAAAATTGAAAAAGGAGTACTTTTACTTTTACTGGAGTAATATTTTACCATATGTATCTGTACTTTTACTCAAGTACTTGATTTGTGTACTTCGTCCACCACTGAATCATTTATGAGTGCTATACAATAGTCCAGGAAAGCTGGAAGAGAAAAACTCCTTATATTCATGTGTGCAGAATTATTAGACATGTTTTCTTTTACAGATGAAATGAGCTAAAAAAGAGTTTTAACTCAAACTGTTTTAACTCAAAGTCGAAAATTATTAAATACCCATGAGAAATATCAAACACAAATGCAATACAGAAATGGATAAGTTAAGACTTGACCATTGTACAAAAATGCTGACTGGGTCATGAGGTCAGAAAAGAAGAAGAAAAAAACAGGTCAAGAAGAACTGACAAAAAGAATTGCAAAATAATTAGGAATGAATATGAAGATTAATTTTTAGTCAATTCTGCAAGACAGACTTTCAGGAAAGGAGGTGGAATAAAAATGAGCTCCTAAATCTTAATCCCGGATTCTGGAAGATATATTCCTCAAACCATCGGACAAGAGGAGGTGGTGCTGGTCCTTCACGAGTCACTCTAATCTGTTCATAAAGCCTATATATAAAGTCTTAATATATAGTATTTCACAATACTTCATGGTATTCTAATTAAATCATTTTTTGGAATCTTAGATCTCTCAGAACCTGGCACATTGTAATTCTGAGACTCCAGGAAAGTGGCAGTTCTGTAAAATGTTGGCGCTAGAGACTAAATGCTCCCTGATAGTTTCACATCTAATTCACTTACACACACACACAAACACACACAAACACAGACACACACACACATTACCCACAGTGACAGAGGGACAGAGTGACATCAGATGTATGATAGTTTTTTAATTTTCTATCATCCATATAGTGTTGTATAGTCATGAAACTATGCATATTTCCTCAGAATGACTTGTCTTCTATGTGTACATTTTTTTGAAGTGTTTAGAAGATGCACTTTTAAAAAATAAAAGACATTTACTGGTTACTTTTTTACTGTTATTTAAAAAAATCACTACAACAAAACCATTCAAGCTATCCAAAATTCATTCGCACCTGTTCTGTAAGATAAATTCTTTAAACAGTGGTAAAAGAGGATGTGGTGCTGATCCTTCAAGAGTCACTCAAAACGTATCTGTCCATAAAGCCGATAAAGAATTATTCTTAATATACAGTTCACAATACTTCAGCTTGTTATTCTAATTAAGTGAGGGTCATTTTATCAGTAAAATACATAAAATTCATATTATTTTTCTTTGAAAGATTTCTATAAATGATTTAAATCATACTTGTTTCTACAATAATTATTATAAGTAATCCTATAGCTCCATCTGGTGGCCATTATTGGTACTAAGCATTGCAAGCTTGATTTATAAGTTATGATAGCTCTTGAAAATGATAAAGCTGTGAAACTTACTGTGCTTCCTTCAAATGATGACTTCTGCGTATATAAAAAATTATGAAGAGTTGGAATGAAACATTTTAAAGATATAGTAAAATAATTATTGTATTTTTTTATGTTACTTTAATAAATCGCTATTGCCACACCATTTAAGGTATCCTAAACCCATTCACAATTTAACATCTACAGTATATTGGCTTCATGTTAAAAAAGTTTGGTGTGAACTACTTGCGTCTTCTCAAGTTCTGTATCAATCTGTGTTGTTGTTTGTTTTTTTTAATTGTTTTTTTTATTTTTCATAGGAAGATAACTGACCCTTTACTCTCCTTTTTAATAAATGTGCTTATAAACCAAGAACAATGTATAGCTATTTATAGCTGTATTTATAAACTGCTTACTAATGACTATTAGTGTTGGGACAAGGCTTTATAAAGCATGAACTGACTATTTACTAATGAGTGCAGTTATTATAAAGTGTTATCAATGCATTTGGTAATGTTAACAAATTAGACATTATTTTACAGTGTTATCAAATCCTTAAATGATTTGTTAGTGTTTTGTAATGTTTTTACTGACCTATAAGCATTTGTGAAAGTTCTGCTGCATTACAGCTTATTCTTGATCTGTGAGCTGAACAGATTTACTGTTACATCCATGAGATTATGTAAATTCAGATAAATATCATGTCACAGAATGTCAGAGGTCAGTGCAAAATTAATTTGAAATCATTATTTGCAGCACAAATAAGGTTTTTAGGATTTTTAAAAATCCCTAAAACTGTCAGAAAAGGATAAGGCCTATGTAAATGGCTAAATTTATTTTTGTTTTTATAATTATAATACATAAACTATGAAATTATACAAAATGTATAAAAAAGTAAATAAATAAATACGCACACACATTTAAAAAAGCAGCCAAGACAAATGAGTTTCCTTTTTTATATATATAGATTAAAATTGAAGACAGAAGCAGCTGGTATATGCGGTCACTTTAATATTCAAATCCAGTAGATCCACTTCAGATCTTTATTTCTCAACAGTTTATGTTCACGTGGCTGTTTTCGTTTATATTAACCAAGCTATTATGTATTTTGAAATAATCTTGTCCGTGATTTGTTCGTTCTTACGACGAAAGGCAGAATCCTGCAGCTCGAGAGATATGTTATTCTGCCAGTCGCTTTCAAATAGTCTTGCGCACATAAACGGGTCACAAACACCTGCGTTTAGCTCTTGGTGTGTTCTAATTTGTGTATTGTGTGCATCTGTGGTAATATTTTTATTTTAAAAAGCTCTTAAACAAGAATAAATTAGTTTGTTTTTAACGTGTGACACTGCGCGCTGATCGGAGCGGTGATTTCAGATAGGCAGGCGCAAATATTTCATTTTCACACAAACAGTTCAAAAACATCTTAATTTAGCTCTTGGTGTGTTCTAATTGGTGAATTGTGTGATATTGCTGCAATACTTTATTTTTTAATAGCTATAAAACAAGAATAAACTCGTTTTTTCTGAGCTCGTCATTCCACACGCTCCTGCTCAGAGCGGTGATTCATCTCTTGTGTTTCTCAAGTATCACTGACCACACATCAATTATTAATGAGCCCTGACCTGGTAATAATCATATATGTTGGTTTAGCTTGTCAGTGTGAATTAAATCCAAGTATTTATTTGTATTTTAACAGATTTAAAAGTGAAACTAAAAGTCCGGGAATTGAACCTGTATGGGCGCAATTTCTCTCAGACAATGGAAGTCTAAGCACACACACTCAAACAGATGGACAGCGTGAGATGAGATGTCTGATAGTTTTAAAATTTTCTGTTATCCATACAGTGTTGTAAAGTCGTGAAACTATGCATATTTCCTCAGAATGACTTTTTCATCTGTATGAAAAAATTATTTGACGCGTTTTGGAAGCTGTATTTTAAAAATACAATACCATTAATGATTCCTTTTTTAAGGTAATTTCAAAAAATCACCACGGCGAAACCATTCAAGCTATCCAAAACCCATTCACAATTTAAGTTCCTATTAGAAATACTGATGTGTGTTCAGAGTTGCGTGAAATTCTAAGTATGTTATTTGCCTCAAAATCACCTGAGAAGTATTCCAGTTTGACATGTTGCCACGGCAACAATATTTTTAGATATCAATATCCCCCTTGCAGACTTATATCGGCTGTGTTTTAACATTATTCTGATGAAGTTTGAAGCAAATCGAGTAATAATAAGATGATGAATTCAAATCATTTTAAAAATGACACACTTCCTTCTACCAGTTGGTGGCGCTATAACTTTGATCCCTAATATTCACATATATGCGATCGACATCATACAACGAATAATCTGATGAAGTTTGATTGAAATCAGGAAATGTATGTGGATGCTATTAGACACTTCCTGTTTCTCATTTCTCGCTATAATTTCAACGCCTCGCCACGAGCAAACCATTCGAGATATTAAAAATCCCCTGGCAATTTTTCATCCCCAGTGTCTTGAGATCATGTTGACCGAGTTTGGCAGCAATCGAGTAAAAAACCTATGACAAGTATTTCAAATTCCAGAGCATGCACTTTTTACATAACTCTAAATAGCTGACTTCCTGTTGGGCGGAGCCTATGACATGCAATACGAAAGTTGTTCGGCACGGTGAGATCTATATGTGTACTGAGTTTCATATGAATATGTGCAAGTATGTGTGAGCTATACATCTACATTTATGACTGTGTTCCAGGGGGCGCCGTAGAGCCCCTGTGCCACGCCCGGGTCCCAGCCTCTGCAGGCTCCTAAAGGCCGCAGGTTCCAATGTGTGTGCCAATTTTCAAGACTTTTTAAGCATGTTAAGGGCCCCAAAAGCCCCCGAGACGTTGGAAAAAAAAATTAATAATAATAAGAAGAAGAAGAATAAAAAATAATCCTAAGGAAAACAATAGGCCTCTCGCCCTTTGGGCTTGAGCCTTAATAATAAAAGAGCAGATACAACAGGGTCCTCACAATTTCGGTGCTCGAGCCCTAATTAAAGCTGCAAGCAGTGATGAATGGGCCCTCGCACCCGGGCTCACCACCACCCAGTGCCCATAGGAGGAACCGTGAACGTTGGGCCATATGCTTATAAAATAGTAAATATTTTTGCCACATTTCCTGCTGCCAACAGGTGGCGTTATGATTATAACTGAATATCGCCATGTAAATGTCTTTAGGCCAGGACTCTTACCAAACATGCAAAGTTTCAAGCAGATCAGACATCTCATGTTGAAGTTAGTATGAAATAAATCATTCCTGTTGCCAGCAGGCGGCGCTATACTTATAATTGAATTTTGGACTTTAGTTGTGTTCAGGCCAGGAGTCTTATAAAACATGTGAAGTTTGGGTCAGATTGGGAATTGTATGCATGAGTTACAACAACTTCCTGTTTCATAGTATTAATAGCATCCTTTAGCACATAGTAAGTGTTGTTAGAATGTTTGAAAATATTTCTAGCATGATTAGCACACAATGGCAAATTTTATTGTGTTGCAAATAGTGCATAAAATTGTTAAACATGACACTTCCTGTTGCCAGCAGGTGGCGCTATGACTAAAACTGAATACGGGCATGCTGATGTGTTCAGTAGGGAACTCTTGTCAAACGTATGAAGTTTGGGGCAGATCGGAGGTTGCTAGCTTGAGTTACAACAACTTCCTTATTCAATGCCATAGTTGCATGCTTTAACACTTAGCTAAGTGTTGCTAGCATGTTTTATTATGGTTCTAGCATGTTGCCAGCCTATTTAACCCTTTTTGACACTTTTTTAATTTATTCTTAGGAGTTCATAACAGTGTAAACATAGCTACTTCCTTTTTCACTACATTATTAGCATGCTTTAGCACTAAGCTAAGTGTTGCTAGCATGTATTAGTATGTATCTAGTATGTTGCCAGCCTATTTAACACTTGTTTACACTTTTTAATATGTTCCTAGGAGTCCATAACAGTGTTAACCTTGTCACTTCCTGTTACCAGCAGGTGGCGCTATGACTATAACTGAATTTGGTCATTGGTGTTTGTTCAGGACAGAACACCTATCACATGTGTGAAGTTTGGGGAAGATCGGACATTGCTTACCTTTTTTACAGCAACTTCCTTTTTCACTACATTATTAGCCTGCTTTAGCACTAAGCTAAGTGTTGCTAGCATGTATTAGTATGTATTTAGTATGTTGACAGCCTATTTATCACTTGTTTACACTTTTTAATATGTTCCTAGAAGTCTGTAACAGTGTTAACCATGTCACTTCCTGTTACCAGCAGGTGGCGCTATGACTATAACTGAATTTTTTCATGGGTTTTTGTTCAGGACAGAACACCTATCACACGTGTGAAATTTGGGGAAGATCGGACATTGCTTGCCTTAGTTACAGCAACTTTCTTTTTCACTACATTATTAGCATGCTTTAACACTTAGCTAATGTTGCTAGCATGTATTAGTATGTATCTAGTATGTTGCCAGCCTATTTAACACTTGCTTACACTTTTTAATATGTTCCTAGGAGTCCATAACAGTGTTAACCTTGTCACTTCCTGTTACCAGCAGGTGGCGCTATGACTATAACTGAATTTGGTCATTGGTGTTTGTTCAGGACAGAACACCTATCACATGTGTGAAGTTTGGGGAAGATCGGACATTGCATGCCTGAGTTACAGCAACTTCCTGTTTCACGGCGAAACATCGAACTTTGTCAGGCCGCCAGGGACACACCCCTTGACGAAAACTCAAAACCTTCGCAATTTAACATCTCAAAGGTCTTATGAAGTTACGGTTCAAAAGTTATTAGCATACAAACATTAAAAGTTTGGACAAGCGGTGGCGCTAGAGAGTAGGAGATAGAGACTTCAAATTTGCTATGGTTAATGGTGAGTCTGTCCTCTATCAGTGTGCCAAATTATACAACTTTTCCGCAATCGGTTCTATGGGCTGCCATAGACTTGCGGCGGAAGAAGAAGAAGAAGAAGCAGGTGCTTGGCCCCTAATAATAATAATAAGAACGCCAACAAAAACAATAGGTGCCTCGCACCTTTGGTGCTTGGCCCCTAATTAAAGCTGCAAGCAGCGATGAACGGGCCCTCGCACCCGGGCTCACCGCAATCGTGTGGCTTTAGTAAAAAGGTGAAGGTGAGAAATATGCATTTCAAATCGTAAATATAAGTGGAATATGTCAAAGTAATTTATTTGTGCCAATTTTCCTGTTGCCAATAGGTGACGCTATCATTATAATGGATTATTGGCCTTCAGATGTGTTCAGGCCAGGAGTCTTATTGAACATGTGTAGTTTGGGAAATATCGAACATTTCATGCCTAAGTTACAACAACAACTTATTTCTTGGAGTAGTTCTTTGCAGTGTAAAACATGACACTTCCTGTTGCCAGCAGGTGGCGCTATGACTATGATTGAATATGGGCATGTAGTTCTGTTAAGGGCAGAATTCTTATCTAACATGTGAAGTTTGAGGCAGATTGGACATTGTATGTCTGAGTTACAGCAACTTCCTGTTTCATGGCGAAACATCGAAATTTGTCAGGCCGCCATGGACACGCCTTTTAATGAAACCTCAAGATCTTTGCAATTTAACATCGTTTGGTGTTGATCTGAATAAATCTCTTGGAGGAGTTCGTCAAAGTACAACCCCTGAAAATGGCAAAAACAACAACAATTTTGCAGGGAAAATTTAAAATAACCGACTTCCTGTTGGGATTTGGATTTCATACCAAGATACTTTTTTGTAGCTATTGGTGTGTTACATATGTGTCCCGATTTTCGTACATGTACGTGACATGTAGCTCGAGGCGCACTCCATTGAAAGTGTATAGGTGGCGCTATCGAGCCATTTTGCCACACGCAATGGAATATTGGCCTTCAGATGTGTTCAGGCCAGGACTCTAATCACACCTGTGAAGTTTGGGGAAGATCGGACATTTTATGCCTGAGTTATAACATCTTTTATTCCCATGGCGAGACATCGAACTTCGTCACGGCGCCATGGACACGCCTTCTAATGAAAACTCAAGATCTTCCCAACTTAACATTGCACAGGCCTTTAGATCAGACGGACCACAAAAAAGACATTGATGTCATAAAATTTCTAGGAGTAGTTCATCGCAGCCTGAAATATGACACTTCCTGTTACCAACAGGTGGCGCTATGACTATAACTGAATATGGGCATGTCAATCTATTCAGCTCCAGAGTCTTATCAACCATGTGAAGTTTGGGGCAGATTGGACATTGTATGTGTGAGTTATAGCAACTTCATTTTTCATGGCGAATCATCGAAATTCGCCAGGCCGCCACTGACACGCCCTTCGACGAAAACTCAAAATCTTCGCAATTTAACATCGCAAATGCCTTTAGATTAGGCATACCAAATTTGGTGTTGCTCTGAATAAGTCTCTAGGAGGAGTTCGTTAAAATACAACGCATGGAAATGGCAAAAATGATACAAAATTTGCTCATATTATTAAAAATAACTGACTTCCTGTTTGGTTTAGAATTTAGCTAAAAGAGACTTTTTTGTAGGTATTGGAGAGTTACACGTGTGTACCGATTTTCATATATGTACGTGAAACATAGCTCGAGGCCCACACCGTTGAACGTGTATAGGTGGCGCTATCGAGCCATTTAGACACGCCCACTTCTGAAACCCATATCAGACGTAAATTTTCGCCAGTTCGGAGGTGTGTGCAAATTTTCCTGACTTTTTGAGTATGTTAAGGCCTTCAAAAATGCGATTCATTTTGGAGAAGAATAATAATAATAATAATTAAAGCTGCAAGCAGCGATGAACGGGCCCTCGCACCCGGGCTCACCGCCATCGTGTTGCTTTAGTAAAAAGGTGAACAGTGAGAAATATGCATTTAATGTCCTAAATATAAGTGGAATATATCAAAGTATATCCCATATATGTGCCAATCTTACCGTTGCCAGCAGGTGGCGCTATCATTATAATGGAATATTGGCCTTCAGATGTGTTCAGGCCAGGACTCTTATCGAACATGTGAAGTTTGGGGAAGATTGAACATTTTATGCTTGAGTTACAACAACTTCTCTTGCTGTGGCAAGACATCAAATTTTGTCATGGCGCCATGGAAACGGCCTTTAACAAAAACTCAAGATCTCCAAAAGTTAACATTGCACAGGCCTTTAGATTAGACTGACCACAAAATATATGTTAATCTCAAAAAAATTATAGGAGTATTTTGTCGCAGTGTAAAACATGTCACTTCCTGTTGCCAATAGGTGGCGCTATGACTATAACTGAATGTGGGCAAGTAGATCTGTTAAGGGCAGAAGTTTTATCTAACATGTGAAGTTTGGGGCAGATTGGACATTGTATGTCTGAGTTACAGCAACTTCCTTTTTCATGGCGAAACATCGAAATTTGTCAGGCCGCCATGGACACGCCCTTTAACGAAATCTAAAGATCTTCGCAATTTAACATCGCAAAGGGCTTAAGATAACACTGACCAGGTTTGGTGTTGATCTGAATAAATCTCTAGGAGGAGTTCGTTAAAGTACAACCCCTGAAAATGGCAAAAACAACGCCAATTTTGCAGAGAAAATTCTAAATAACCGACTTCCTGTTGGGATTCGGATTTCGTACCAAGAGTCTTTTTTGTAGGTATTGGTGTCTTACATGTGTATACCGATTTTTGTACATGTACGTGAAACATAGCTCGAGGCGCACTCTGTTGAAAGTGTATAGGTGGCGCTATCGAGCCATTTTGCCACACCCAATGGAATATTAGCCTCCAGATGTGTTCAGGTCAGTACTCTTATCAAACATTTGAAGTTTGGGCAAGATCTGATATTTTATGACTGAGTTACAACATCTTTTATTCCCATGGCGAGACATCGAACTTCGTGACGGCGCCATGGACACGCCTTTTAACGAAAACTCAAGATCTTCACAACTTAACATCGCACAGGGCTTTAGATTAGACTGACCACAAAAAATACATTGATGTCATAAAATTTCTAGGAGTAGTTCATCGCAGTGTAAAATATGTCACTTCCTGTTGCCAATAGGTGGCGCTATGACTATAACTGAATATGGGCATGTCAATCTGTTCAGGTCAGGAGTCTCATCAAACATGTGAAGTTTGGGGCAGATTGGTCATTGTATGTCTGAGTTATAGCAACTTCCTGTTTCATGGCGAATCATCGAAATTCGCCAGGCCGCCACGGACACGCCCATTAACGAAAACTCAAAAGCTTCGCAATTTAACATCGCAAAGGCCTTCAGATTAGGCATACCAAATTTGGTGTTGATCTGAATGAATCTCTAGGAGGAGTTCGTTAAAATACAACGCATGGAAATGACAAAAATGACACAAAATTTGCTCATAATATTAGTAATAACCGACTTCCTGTTGGGTTTCGGATTTTGCTCCAAGAGACTTTTTTGTAGGTATTGGAGAGTTACATGTGTATACCGATTTTCATACATGTACATGAAACGTAGCTCGAGGCGCACACCGTTGAACGTGTATAGGTGGCGCTGTTGAGCCATTTTGCCACACCCACTTCTGAAACCCATATCAGACGTAAATTTTCGCCAGTTCTGAGGTGTGTGCAAAGTTTCATGACTTTTCCAGCATGTTTAGGCCCTCAAAAATGCGATTCATTTTGGAGAATAATAATAATAATAATTAAAGCTGCAAGCAGCGATGAACGGGCCCTCGCACCCGGGCTCACCGGCAGCGAGTGGCTTTAGTAAATAGGTGAACGGTGAGAAATATGCATTTAAACTCATAAATATAAGTGGAATATATCAAAGTTTACTCCATATTTGTGCCAATCTTTGTGTTGCCAGTAGGTGGTGCTCTCTTTATAATGGACTATTGGCCTTCAGATGTGTTCAGGGCAGGACTCTTATTGAACATGTGAAGTTTGGGGAAGATCGAACAAATTATGCCTGAGTTACAACAACTTCTCTTGCTGTGGCGAGACATCAAAATTTGTCATGACGCCATGGACACGCCCTTTAACAAAAACTCAAGATCTCCACAAGTTAACATTGCACAGGCCTTTAGATTAGACTGACTACAAAAAAATACATTAATCTCAAAAAAATTCTAGGAGTAGTTTGTCACAGCATACAACATGTCACTTCCTGTTGCCAGCAGGTGGCGCTATGACTATAACTGAATATGGGCATGTAGATCTGTTAAGGGTAGAAGTCTTATCTAACATGTGAAGTTTGGGGCAGATTGGACATTGTAAATCTGAGTAACAGCAACTTCCTTTTTCATGGCGAAACATCGAAATTTGTCAGGCCGCCATGGACACGCCCTTTAACGAAACCTCAAAATCTTTGCAATCTAACATCGCAAATTCCTTTAGATTTAACTGACCAAGTTTGGTGTTGATCTGAATATATCTCTAGGAGTAGTTTGTTAAAGTACAACCCCTGAAAATGGCAAAAACAACACCAATTTTGCAGAGAAAATTCTAAATAACCGACTTCCTGATGGGATTCGAATTTCGTACCAAGAGACTTTTTTGTAGGTATTGGTGTGTTACATGTGTGTACCGACTTTTGTACATGTACGTGAAAAATAGCTCGAGGCACACTCCATTGAATTTGCATATGCACTCCGTTGAAAGTTTATAGGTGGCGCTATCGAGCCATTTTGCCACACCCAATGGAATATTGGCCTTCAGATCTGTTCAGGCCAGGACCCTTATCACACACGTGAAGTTTGGGCAAGATCAGACACTTTATGCCTGAGTTATAACATCTTTTATTCCCATGACGAGACATCGAACTTCGTCACGGCACCATGGAAACGCCTTTTAACAAAAACTCAAGATCTTCACAACTAAACATCACACAGGTCTTTAGATTAGACTGACCACAAAAAAGACATTGATGTCATACAATTTCTAGAAATAGTCTGTCACAGTGTAAAATATGACACTTCCTGTTGCCAATAGGTGGCGCTATGACTATAACTGAATATGGGCATGTAGATCTGTTCAGGTCAAGAGTCTCATCCAACATGTGAAGTTTGGGGCAGATTGGACATTGTATGTCTGAGTTACAGCAACTTCCTTTTTCATGGCAAAACATCGAAATTTGTCAGGCCGCCATGGACACGCCCTTTAACGAAATCTAAAGATCTTCACAATTTAACATCGCAAAGGGCTTAAGATTACACTGACCAGGTTTGGTGTTGATCTGAATAAATCTCTAGGAGGAGTTCGTTAAAGTACAACCCCTGAAAATGGCAAAAACAACACCAATTTTGAAGGGAAAATTCAAAATAACCGACTTCCTGTTGGGATCCGGATTTCGTACCAAGATACTTTTTTGTAGGTATTGGAGTGTTACATGTGTGTACCAATTTTTGTACATGTACGTGAAACATAGCTCGAGGCGCACTCCGTTGAAAGTGTATAGGTGGCGCTATAGAGCCATTCTGCCACACCCGGTGGAATATTGGCCTGCAGATCTGTTCAGGCCAGGACTCTTATCACACATGTGAAGTTTGGGGAAGATCGGACATTTTATGCCTGAGTTATAACATCTTTTATTCCCATGGCGAGACATCGAACTTCGTCGCGGCGCCATGAACAAGCCTTTTAACGAAAACTCAAGATCTTCACAACTGAACATCGCACAGGCCTTTAGATTAGACTGACCACAAAAAAGACATTGATGTCATAAAATTTCTAGGAGTAGTTCGTCGCAGCGTAAAATATGTCACTTCCTGTTGCCAATAGGTGGCGCTATGACTATAACTGAATATGGGCATGTCAATCTGTTCAGGTTCGGAGTCTCATCAAACATGTGAAGTTTGGGGCAGATTGGACATTGTATGTGTGAGTTATAGCAACTTCATTTTTCATGGCGAATCATCGAAATTCGCCAGGCCGCCACGGACACGCCCTTCAACGAAAACTCAAGATCTTCGCAATTTAACATCGCAAAGGCCTTTAGATTAGGCATACCAAATTTGGTGTTGATTTGAAGAACTCTCTAGGAGGAGTTTGTTAAAATACAACACATGGAAATGACCAAAATTACACAAAATATGCTCATAATATTAAAAATAACCGACTTCCTGTTGGGTTTAGAATTTCGCTCCAAGAGTCTTTTTTGTAGGTATTGGTGTGTTACATATGTGTGCCAATTTTCGTGCATGTACGTGAAACATAGCTGGAAGGCTGTTGATTTTCTTGGTATAGGTGGCGCTGTCGAGCCATTTTGCCACACCCTCTTCTGAATCCTATATCAGACGAAAATTTTCACCAGGTTTGACGCGTGTGCAAAGTTTCATGACTTTTTGAGCATGTTAAAGCCCTCAAAAATGCGATTCATTCGGGAGAAGAAGAAGAAGAATAATAATAATAATTAAAGCTGCAAGCAGCGATGAACGGGCCCTCGCACCCGGGCTCACTGCCATCGTGTGGCTTTAGTAAAAAGGTGAACGTTGAGAAATATGCATTTAAACTCATAAATATAAGTGCAATATATCAAAGTTTATTCCATATGTGTGCCAATCTTCCTGTTGCCAGCAGGTGGCGCTATCGTTATAATGGAATATTGGCCTTCAGATGTGTTCAAGCCAGGACTCTTATCACACATGTGAAGTTTGGGCAAGATCGGACATTTTATGCCTGAGTTATAACATCTTTTATTCCCATGGCGAGACATCGAACTTCGTCATGGCGACATGGACATGCCTTTTAACAAAAACTCAAGATCTTCACAACTAAACATCACACAGGTCTTTAGATTAGACTGACCACAAAAAAGACATTGATGTCATAAAATTTCTAGGAGTAGTTTGTCTCAGTGTAAAATATGTCACTTCCAGTTGCCAATAGGTGGCGCTATGACTATAACTGAATATTGGCATGTAGATCTGTTCAGGTGAAGAGTCTTATCAAAAATGTGAAGTTTGGGGCAGATTGGACATTGTATGTGTGAGTTATAGCACCATCATTTTTCATGGCGAATCATCGAAATTTGTCAGGCCGCCATGGACACGCCCTTTAACGAAACCTCAATTCCTTCGCAATTTAACATCGCAAAGGGCTTTAGATTACACTGACCAAGTTTGGTGTTGATCTGAATAAATCTCTAGGAGGAGTTCGTTAAAATACAACCCCTGAAAATGACAAAAACAACACCAATTTTGCAGGGAAAATTAAAAATAACCGACTTCCTGTTGGGATTCGGATTTCGTACCAGGAGACTTTTTTGTAGCTATTGGTGTGTTACATATGTTAACCGATTTTCGTACATGTACATGACATGTAGCTCGAGGCGCACTCCATTGAAAATGTATAGGTGGCGCTATCGAGCCATTTTGCCACACCCAATGGAATATTAGCCTCCAGATGTGTTCAGGTCAGGACTCTTATCAAACATTTGAAGTTTGGGCAAGATCTGATATTTTATGACTGAGTTACAACAACTTCTACTCCCATGGCGAGACATCGAATTTTGACATGGCGCCATGGACACGCCCTTTAACGAAAACTCAAGATCTTCTCAATTTAACATCTTACAGGCCTTTAGATTAGACTGACGACAAAAAAGACATTGATGTCAAAAATTTCTAGGAGTAGTTTGTCGCAGCGTAAAATATGTCACTTCCTGTTGCCAATAGGTGGCGCTATGACTATAACTGAATATGGTCGTGTCAAATTGTTCAGGACAGGAGTCTCATCAAACATGTGAAGTTTGGCGCAGATTGGTCATTGTATGTCTGAGTTATAGCAACTTCCTGTTTCATTGCGAATCATCGAAATTCGCCAGGCCGCCACACACAGGCCTTTCAACGAAAACTCAAAAGCTTCGCAATTTAACATCGCAAAGGCCTTTAGATTAGGCATACCAAATTTGGTGTTGATCTGAATTAATCTCTAGGAGGAGTTCGTTAAAATACAACGCATGGAAATGACAAAAATGACACACAATTTGCTCATAATATTAGAAATAACCGACTTCCTGTCTGGTTTCGGATTTTGCTCCAAGAGACTTTTTTGTAGGTATTGGAGAGTTATATGTGTATACCGATTTTCATACATGTACATGAAACGTAGCTCGAGGCGCACACCGTTGAACGTGTATAGGTGGCGCTGTTGAGCCATTTTGCCACACCCTCTTCTGAAACCCATATCAGACGTAAATTTTCGCCAGTTCTGAGGTGTGTGCAAAGTTTCATGACTTTTCGAGCATGTTTAGGCCCTCAAAAATGCGATTCATCTTAGAGAAGAAGAATAATAATAATAATAATAATAATAATAAACGGAGCAATTCCAAGAGGGTCCTCACACCATCGGTGCTCGGGCCCTAATAAAAAACAAAGCAGATACAAGAGGGTCCTCGCACCTCGGTGCTCGGGCCCTAATAATAATAATAATAATAATAATAATAATAATAATAAACGGAGCAATTCCAAGAGGGTCCTCACACCATCGGTGCTCGGGCCCTAATAATAAACGGAGCAATTCCAAGAGGGTCCTCACACCATCGGTGCTCGGGCCCTAATAATAATAAACAAAGCAGATACAAGAGGGTCCTCGCACCTCGGTGCTCGGGCCCTAATTACAGCTCCAAGCAGCGATGAACGGGCCCTCGCACCCGGGCTCACCGGCAGCGAGTGGCTTTAGTAAATAGGTGAACGGTGAGAAATATGCATTTAAACTCATAAATATATGTAGAATATATCAATGTTTATTCCATATATGTGCCAATCTTTGTGTTGCCAGCAGGTGGCGCTATCATTATAATGGAATATTGGCCTTCAGATGTGTTTAGGGCAGGACTCTTATCGAACATTTGAAGTTTGGGGAAGATTGAACATTTTATGCCTGAGTTACAACAACTTCTCTTGCTGTGGCGAGACATCATTTTTTGTCTTGGCATTATGGACACGCCCTTTAACAAAAACTCAAGATCTCCACAATTTAACATTGCACAGGCCTTTAGATTAGACTGAGCACAAAAAATACATTAATGTCAAAAGATTTCTAGGAGTAGTTTGTCGCAGCGTAAAACATGTCACTTCCTGTTGCCAATAGGTGGCGCTATGACTATAACTGAATATGGGCATGCAGATCTGTTAAGGGCAGACGTCTTATCTAACATGTGAAGTTTGGGGCAGATTGGACATTGTATGTCTGAGTTACAGCAACTTCCTTTTTCATGCGAAACATCGAAATTTGCCAGGCCGCCACGGACACGCCCTTTAACGAAACCTCAAGATTTTCACAATTTAACATCGCAAAGGCCTTAAGATTTAACTGACCAAGTTTGGTGTTGATCTGAATAAATCTCTAGGAGTAGTTTGTTAAAGTCCAACCCCTGAAAATGGCAAAAACAACGCCAATTTTGCAGAGAAAATTCTAAATAACCGACTTCCTGATGGGATTCAGATTTTGTAACATTGGACTTTTTTGTAGGTATTGGTGTGTTACATGTGTGTACCGATTTTTGTACATGTACGTGAAAAATAGCTCGAGGCGCACTCCATTGAATGTGCATATGCACTCCGTTGAAAGTTTATAGGTGGCGCTATCGAGCCATTTTGCCACACCCAATGGAATATTGGCCTTCAGATCTGTTCAGGCCAGGACCCTTATCACACATGTGAAGTTTGGGCAAGATCGGACACTTTATGCCTGAGTTATAACATCTTTTATTCCCATGACGAGACATCGAATTTCGTCACGGCACCATGGACACGCCTTTTAACAAAAACTCAAGATCTTCACAACTAAACATCACACAGGTCTTTAGATTAGACTGACCACAAAAAATACATTGATGTCATACAATTTCTAGAAATAGTCTGTCACAGTGTAAAATATGTCACTTCCTGTTGCCAATAGGTGGCGCTATGACTATAACTGAATATGGGCATGTAGATCTGTTCAGGTCAAGAGTCTCATCCAACATGTGAAGTTTGGGGCAGATTGGACATTGTATGTCTGAGTTACAGCAACTTCCTTTTTCATGGCGAAACATCGAAATTTGTCAGGCCGCCATGGACACGCCCTTTAACGAAACCTCAAGTCCTTCGCAATTTAACATCGCAAATGGCTTTAGATTACACTGACCAAGTTTGGTGTTGATCTGAATAAATGTCTAGGAGGAGTTCGTTAAAGTACAACCCCTGAAAATGGCAAAAACAACACCAATGTTGCAGGGAAAATTCAAAATATCTGACTTCCTGTTGGGATTCGGATTTCATTCCAAGAGACTTTTTCGTAGATATTGGTGTGTTACATGTGTGTACCAATTTTTGTACATATACGTGAAACATAGCTCGAGGCACACTCTGTTGAAAGTGTATAGGTGGTGCTATCGAGCATTCTGCCACACCCGGTGGAATATTGGCCTGCAGATCTGTTCAGGTCAGGACTCTTATCACACATGTGAAGTTTGGGGAAGATCGAACATTTTATGCCTGAGTTATAACATCTTTTATTCACATGGCGAGACATCGAACTTCGCCATGGTGCCGTGGACACGCCTTTTAACAAAAACTCAAGATCTTCACAACTGAACATCGCACAGGCCTTTAGATCAGACTGACCACAAAAAAGACATTGATGTCAAAAAATTTCTAGGAGTAGTTTGTCACAGCGTAAAATATGACACTTACTGTTGCCAATAGGTGGCGCTATGACTATAACTGAATATGGGCATGTCAATCTGTTCAGGTTCAGAGTTTCCTCAAACATGTGAAGTTTGGGGCAGATTGGACATTGTATGTGTGAGTTATAGCAACTTAATTTTTCGTGGCGAATCATGGAAATTCGCCAGGCCGCCACGGACACGCCCTTCAACGAAAACTCAAGATCTTTGCAATTTAACATCGCAAAAAACTTTAGATTAGGCATACCAAATTTGGTGTTGATTTGAAGAAATCTCTAGGAGGAGTTCGTTAAAATACAACACATGGAAATGACCAAAATTACACAAAATTTGCTCATAATATTAAAAATAACCGACTTCCTGTTGGAGTCTTTTTTGTAGGTATTGGTGTGATACATGTGTGTACCAATTTTCGTGCATGTACGTGAAACATAGCTGGCTGTTGATTTTCTTAGTATAGGTGGTGCTGTCGAGCCATTTTGCCACACCCTCTTCTGAATCCTATATCAGACGAAAATTTTCACCAGGTTTGACACGTGTGCAAAGTTTCATGACTTTTTGAGCATGTTAAAGCCCTCAAAAATGCGATTAATTCGGGAGAAGAAGAAGAAGAAGAAGAAGAAGAATTAAAGCTGCAAGCAGCGATGAACGGGCCCTCGCACCCGGGCTCACCGCCATCGTGTGGCTTTAGTAAAAAGGTGAACGTTGAGAAATATGCATTTAATGTCCTAAATATAAGTGGGATATATCAAAGTATATCCCATATATGTGCCAATCTTACCGTTGCCAGCAGGTGGCGCTATCATTATAATGGAATATTGGCCTTCAGATGTGTTCAGGCTAGGACTCTTATCAAACATGTGAAGTTTGGGGAAGATTGAACATTTAATGCTTGAGTTACAACAACTTCTCTTGCTGTGGCAAGACATCAAATTTTGTCATGGCGCCATGGAAACGCCCTTTAACAAAAACTCAAGATCTCCAATAGTTAACATTGCACAGGCCTTTAGATTAGACTGACCACAAAATATATGTTAATCTCCAAAAAATGATAGGAGTAGTTTGTCGCAGCGTAAAACATGTCACTTCCTGTTGCCAATAGGTGGCGCTATGACTATAACTGAATGTGGGCATGTAGATCTGTTAAGGGCAGAAGTTTTATCTAACATGTGAAGTTTGGGGCAGATTGGACATTGTATGTCTGAGTTACAGCAACTTCCTTTTTCATGGCAAATCATCGAAATTTGTCAGGCCGCCATGGACACGCCCTTTAACAAAAACTCAAAATCTTCGCAATTTAACATCGCAAAGGCCTTTAGATTAGGCACACCAAATTTGGTGTTGATCTGACTAAATCTCTAGGAGGAGTTCGTTAAAATACAATGCATGGAAATGACAAAAATGACACAAAATTTGCTCATAATATTAGTAATAACCGACTTCCTGTTGGGTTTCGGATTTTGCTCCAAGAGACTTTTTTGTAGGTATTGGAGAGTTACATGTGTATACCGATTTTCATACATGTATATGATACGTAGCTCGAGGCGCACACCGTTGAACGTGTATAGGTGGCGCTGTTGAGCCATTTTGCCACACCCACTTCTGAAACCCATATCAGACGTAAATTTTCACCAGTTCTGAGGTGTGTGCAAAGTTTCATGACTTTTCGAGCATGTTTAGGCCCTCAAAAATGCGATTCATTTTGGAGAATAATAATAATAATAATAATAATAATAATAATAATAATAATAATAATAATAATAATAATAATAATTCCAAGAGGGTCCTCACACCATCAGTGCTCGGGTCCTAATAAACAAAGCAGATACAAGAGGGTCCTCGCACCTCGGTGCTCGGGCCCTAATAAACGGAGCAATTCCAAGAGGAATTGCTCGGGCCCTAATAATAATAATAAACGGTGCTCGGTGCCCTAATAATAATAATAAACGGAGCAATTCCAAGAGGGTCCGCACCATCATCGGTGTTTGGGCCCTAATAATAAACGGAGCAACTCCAATAGGGTCCTCACACCATCGGTGCTCGGGCCCTAATAAACGGAGCAATTCCAAGAGGTTCCTCACACCGTCGGTGCTCGGGCCTTAATAATAATAATAATAAACAAAGCAGATACAAGAGGGTCCTCACACCTCGGTGCTCGGGCCCTAATTAAAGCTACCAGCAGCGATGATCGGGCCCTCGCACCCGGGCTCACCGCCAGCAAGCGGCTTTAGTAAAAAAGGCGAACGGCGAGAAATATTTAAAGTCGTAAATATAAGCGGAATATGTCATTTATAGTCATTTATATGTGCCAATCTTCCTTTTGCCAGCAGGTGGCGCTATCATTATAATGGAATATTTTCCTTCAGATGTGTTCAGGCCAAGACTCTTATCGAACATTTGAAGTTTGGGGAAGATTTAACATTTTATGCCTGAGTTACAACAACTTCTCTTTCTATGGCGAGACATCAATTTTGTCATGGCGGCATGGACACGACCTTTAACAAAAACTCAAGATAGATTGACCACAAAAAAGAATTCTAAGAGTAGTTTGTCGCAGCGTAAAATATGACACTTTCTGTTGCCAATAGGGGGCACTATATATCTTTGTTGTTCTGTCCTTTCATCTGTTCACTGCATTTGTTAAATGTGTCTTACATGCGGTTTTTAAAAGTAAAAATTACTTCCATATCAGTCTCTTTCAATATGTGTTTATATAAATGTTAATTAAAGCTTAGTTAAAATATTTTAATACATTATTAATATTATTTTTTTTAATTACATTTTTATTTTAAGATTAGTTTATGTACTGTGAAATAACAAACAATAATATTTTTAATGATAGGAATAACTAACATAAAAAGATTAATAAATGATCTGAAAAATAGATTGTTCATTGTTAGTTCATGTTAGTTAATGCATTAACTAATGTAAACCAAAGAGAGCTTATTATAAATTGTTGCAAAACACTTTTCATGATCTATAACCATTTTTAAAAATACTTTTATTGATCTATAAACATTTCTGAAATGATTATATAAAACTATATTACCAGTAAAATGCATTAGCTTTTTAAAATACATATTATTTTACTTTGAAAGATTTTTCTAAATGATTTAAATGCAGTATACACGTTTCTAAAACAATTATTTAAAAGTAATCCTATAGCTCCATCTGGTGGTGGCCATGATAGGTATTACACACTGCACGTTTGGTATTGCTATCTGAACCAGTCTGAATGAAGTGTTCCTAAATGGAGCGCGAGAACAGGACAGACTGTGCATATGCCTATGCAAGGCCAGGTTCACAAGCTCTATCTGTAATGCATATTTTTTTCAGAGCCCATGTTAATGGATCAGAGCATTCACACTGCACATGGTAAAAGATGTGAACAGAAAAGGTTAGAAGTAGAAAGGTGTGAAAAGAATGAATATCTAGCGCATGAGCATAGAGAGAGTTTTGAGTGCACAGGACACAGTTTGAGCAGAGGAAACGGGTTTTAAGTGTGTGCACGCTCTCCGAGCAAAAGCAGCATGTATCAGAGGACGCATTTTGTGACAAGGAAAAGGAAATGTGCATGTAAGCGAAGAGAATCATGCTCGCGCATTATTTTAATGTGTTTTTGCGTTACAATAACATGCCCTCGCTGCTGCGTCTGCACCACATACACATACTGTATACACTCTGCAAACAGTGAACCTGTTTAATGTATAACAAATCTATTTCAACACCTGAAGCATCGCTACAATGAGCTCTATGACCAATGCATGACAAGAAGACATGCCTAAAAATTCAGCCCTCCTGAATGTGAGCTTTTCACTTCCAGCCTTCTAGGACAATTATATATATCACCCATAAATCATGAAATACCAAATCTATAGTATTGTGATTATTGTGTATTAGTGATGTGATTTGAAATTGGTAAAATGTGCTTGGAAAAAAAATGTCATCAGAATATCAACGTGCCTTATTATTATGCACTTTGTGAAAAAGCATTTTTAACGAATTTATTGATCTATAAGCATTTGTAAAATATGTTTGCCTGCATTACAGCATAGTCTTTATCTGTGAGCTGAACTGTTTTACTGTTAAATCAGATAGATTGTGTAAATTCAGGTCATGTCATGTCACAGAATGTCTGTCATAGATCATTATCAAATAAGTTTAAAATTATTATTAGAATAAAAAAATATATAAGTCATCGTGTATGTATTTTTAAAATCTTTTTTTATTTTGCAATTAACATAATTCTTAACCTAATTATATAAAATCATTTTGTCTGAGCCCTACAAATTGTACTAGGTTTTTTTCGTCCCTAAAACTGACAGAAAATGATAGAGAGATTTCTTAAGCTGTAATGATGAAAAAAATCAACAATGCCCTCAAGCACCCCTTCGCCTCCCCCTCCCCCTCCTTTCCCTCACACAGAGAGAATGCCAGAGAGTGAGATCAGATGTCTGACAGTTTTATAATTTTCTTTTAATCATACAGCGTTGTAAAGTCGTGAAACTATGCATATTTCCTCAGAATCGCATGTTCTCTAAATGAAAAATGGTTTTGAAATGTTTGGAAGCTGCAATTTAAAAATACAAGACAATTAATGTTTCCCTTTTTAATGTTATTTCAAAAAATCACCACAGCAAAACCGTTCAAGCTATCCAAAATCCATTCGCAATTTAAGTTCCTCAATGTTTTTTCAACATGTAGACAAAGTTTGGTGTGTATAGTACACTTCCCCTGTGAGGAGTATGCATTAATTCACATCCGAATTTGCCCAAAAATACATATTCAAATCAAAATAGCTGACTTCCTGTTGGTCGTAGCTTATGACTGTGAATTAGAAAATTGTCCGTCTTGATAAGAACAATTTATGTACCAAGTTTGGTGTCTTTAGCTAAAACTAACCCCCCCCCCCACTTTTGACAAAAGGTGGTGCTATGGAGTGCCTCCTTCACATCCTTTTAAAAGCTTTTGCCATTGTCTAGATATCATTAATACTGATATGTGTTCTGAGTTTAATGTAAATCTGAGCTTGTTGTCTGCCTCAAAATTACCATAACAGAATATTCAAGTTTGACACGTTGCCAAGGCAACACCATATTAGATATCAATATCCCCACAACAGATTTTCATCGGCCGTGTTTTGTCATTATTCTGATGAAGTTTGAAGCAAATCGAGTAAAAATAAGATGCTGAATTCAAAGCATTTTGAAAATGACACACTTCCTGCTGCCAGTTGGTGGGGCTGTAACTTTGGCTCCTAATAGTCACATATATACGATCGGTATCATACAACGAACAAACCAATTAAGTTTGATCAAATTCAGCAAATGTATGTGGATGTTATTATACATTTCCTGTTTCTCATTTCTCGCCATAATTTCAACGCCTCGCCACGGGCAAACCGTTCGAGATATCAAAAATCTCTTCGCAATTTAGCATCCCCAATGTCTTGAGATCGTGTTCACCGAGTTTTGTGGTGAACGGGTGGAGTTCCTCAGAGGACTATATCAAATTCCAGAGCATGTGTTTTTCATAAAACCCTAAATAGCCAACTTCCTGTTGGGCGGAGCTTATGACATGCAGTTTGAAAGTTGTTTGGTTTGATGAGTTATATATATGTACCAAGTTTCATATGTATATGTGCAAGTATGCATGATATATGGCCCTCAGTACTACAGGGGGTGCTGTAGAGCCCCTGTGCCACGCCCGTGTATCAGACTCTGCCCGGCCCTAATGGCCGCAGGTTCCAAGGTGTGTGCCCATTTTCAAGAGTTTTTGAGCATGTTAAGGACCCCAAAAGCCCCCGAAACCTTAGAAAAAAATTAGAAGAATAAATAAAAAAATAAAAAAATAAAAATAATAATAATCCTAAGGAAAACAATAGGGCTCTCGCCCTCCAGGCTTGAGCCCTAATAAATAAACGGAGCAGATACAATAGGGTCCTCACACCTTCGGTGCTCTGGCCCTAATTAAAGCTGCAAGCAGCGATGAAAGGGCCCTCGCAACCGGGCTCACCACCACCCGGTGCCCATAGGAGGAACAGTGAACGTTGGGCCATATGTTTATAAAATAGTAAATATTTGTGCCACATTTCCTGCTGCCAACAGATTACAACTGAATATCATCATGTAAATGTCTTCAGGCCAGGACTTTTACCAAACTTGCAAAGTTTCGGGCAGATCAGACAAGTCATGTTTAAGTTTGTATAAAATAAGTCATTTCCTGCTGCCAGCAGGCGGCGCTATACTTATGCTTGAATATTGGCCTTTAGTTATGTTCAGGCCAGTACTCTTATAAAACATGTGATGTCAGATTGGGAATTGTATGCATGAGTTACAACAACTTCCTGTTTTATAGTATTAATAGCATCATTTTACACATACTAAGTGTTGCTAGAATATTTGAAAATATTTCTAGCATGATTAGCACACAATGGCTATTTTACTGTGTTGCAAATAGTGCATAAAAGTGTAAAAAATTACACTTCCTGTTGCCAGCAGGTGGCAGCAACTTCCTTTTTCACTGCCATTAGTAGCATGCTTTAGCACTTAGCTAAGTGTTACTAGCAAGTTTTAGTATGCTTCCAGAATGTTGCCAGCCTATTTAACATATTTTAACACATTAACTTTTATTATTTTGCAAGGAGTCCATAACAGTTTTAAAAATGCTACTTCCTGTTGCCAGCAGGTGGCACTATCATCGAATATGCCAAGTTGATGTGTTCAGGACAGGACTCTTATCAAACTTGTTCAATTTGTGGCATATTGGACACTGCATGCCTGAATTACAGTAACTTTCTGATTCAGATTCAGATTCAGATTCAGATTCAACTTTATTGTCATTGCACATGTGGGCACAAGGCAACGAAATACAGTGGACAGGGGAAGAGATAACAGCAAAACATTAGGAAAGAGAGGAGAAAAAAAACCAGCACCCAGACTGCTCCTATGGGAGCACTGTTTGAGAACAGTAAAAACACCACAGCACAAATGCACATAATCAATACACCATAAACACACGACTAGCAACTGGGGATGGAAATTTGGGGGGTCGAGGTGATCCAGTCCAGGCAATCAGCATCCGGTCCAACAGCCATTACAGCGCTGGTCACAGGCCCGCTTGCCAGACTGGCGGAACAAAGCGGCGAAGGCGAGGGATGGGGGTGTGGGGTGAGTGCATATCTGTATATGTGTAAGAGTTTGTGTATTTGTAGGCCTGGAGAATTGCGATTCTCTCTACATGCCTCAGTCAGCAGATTATACAGTGTCACAGCAAGTTGCCATGGAGACAGCCTTGGTCAGGTCCTAGACAGAGTCAACAATCAACAGGTGTGGGGGGAAACGGGTGAGGAACGCAGAGTCTCTCGCTGCCGTGCTTTCCAAGGAGAAATTTGTTTTCCAGCCAAGGCCAAGCTGGTAGTGGAGCCGAAAGAAGATAAGATACCAGTTGTTTTGGTCTAGTAGCCGCATTCCAATTTAACGGTCACTATGATTGTCCCTTTTGGTCTCCAAATCCTCCAATTTCCCTTCCAAAGCCGTGAGCTTCACCGTGATGTTATCCATATTGCGGTTAATAGTCTCAGTCTCAATGCTGACCGCTCTGCCCACTGCTTCAATCATGACGGGCAGCCTTATGAGGCTTTGAACAGCTGTTCCCGTCTTCTTAATTTTCCGATAACCCAGGGCAAAGCCTAATCCAATCAGCAGAAGACCTGTTATCATTGTTCCGAATAGGTAGATGTCTTCAATGTCCTCCACAGAAAGAGCCGCCAGACACACGACCCGCCAATTCGCCCACGCGTCCATCGTGTAGCCAGCTGCAAACGTTCCGGCAGGGCAGTCAGGTTCCCCCGAACCCAAGCTTCTCGTCGAGAAGATGGTGTCAATTGCGTTGAGAGACCAATTTATCAAATCCATGTTTCAGTTTAGGAGAGCAGTGCAGAGAGAGTCTCTCAAAGTAGACGAGACAAGAGAAACAGGCGAAGCAGGGAAGACAGGGAGGAGAGGAAAGAAATGCGACCGCCTCCGTTGAGAGCTTTTCTCTTATTTCTTATTTCTCTTTCTGCAGCTTTTCAGTGCAGTAATATGATGCTTTAGCATTTAGCCAAGTGTTGTTAACATGTTTTAGTATGTTTCTAGCATGCTGCCAGTGTATTTAACGCTTAATGGCACTTTGTAATATTTTGCTAGGAGTCCATAACAGTGTTACACATGACACTTCCTGTTAACAACAGGTGGCACTATGACTATAACCGAATACGGGCATGTTGATGTGTTCAATACAGGACTCTTGTCAAACTTGTGAAGTTTGGTCCAGATCGGACGTTGCTAGCCTGAGTTACAACAACTTCCTTATTCAATGCAATAGTTGCATGCTTTAGCACTTAGCTAAGCATTGCTAGCAAGTTTTATTATTTTTCTAGCATGTTGCCAACCTATTTAACATTTTTTGACACTTTTTAATTTGTTCCTAGGAGTCCATAACAGTGTTAACCTTGTCACTTCCTGTTACCAGCAGGTGGCGTTATGACTATAACTGAATTTGGTCATGGGTATTTGTTTGGAACAAAACACCTATCACACGTGTGAAGTTTTGGGAAGATCGGACATTGCTTTCCTGAGTTACAGCAACTTCCTGTTTCATGGCGAAACATCAAATTTTTCAGGCCGCCAGGGACACACCCCTTGACGAAAACTCAAAACCTTCGCAATTTAACATTATAAAGGTCTTATGATGACCCTCACTAAATTTGAAGACAATCCGATTAAAACTGTAGGAGGAGTTCGTCAAAGTACGAGGCATGGAAATGGCAAAACTGCACAAAAATCGTACAGGAAATTCAAAATAACTTACTTCCTGTTGGGTTTTGGATTTTGTACCAATACACTTTTTTGTAGATAATGGTGTGCTTCAAATGTGTACCAATTTTCGTGCATGTACGTGAAACTTAGCTTGAGGCGCACTCTGTTGAAATATAACAGGTGGCGCTATTGAGCCATTTTGCCACACCCACTTCTGAAACCTATATCAGATGTAAATTTGCGCCAGTCCTGGTGCGTGTGCAAAGTTTCGTGAGTTATGGAGCTTGTTTAGGCCCTCAAAAATGTGATTCATTTCGGAGAAGAAGAAGAAGAAGAAGAAGAAGAAGAAGAAGAAGAAGAAGAAGAAGAAACGGAGCAATTCCAATAGGGTCCTCGCACTGCAGTGCTCGGGCTCTAATAAACGGAGCAAATCTAATAGGGTCCTAATAGGGCCCTAATAATAATGATAGTAATAAACACACACATAAAAAAGCAGCCAAGACGAATGATTTCTTTTTTCTTATATATATATATATATATATATATATATATATATATATATATATATATATATATATATATATATATATATAGATTAAAATTGAAGACAAAAGCAGCGTGCTCATCAGAGCAGTGATTTCTTATAGGTCAGTGAGGCTGCTGTGAATATTTAATTTTCACACAGTCACAAACATCTGAATTTAGCTCTTGGTGTGTTCTAATTGGTGGATTGTGTGATATCGCCGTAATATTTTATTTGTAAAAGCTATAAAACAAGAATAATTTAGTTTGTTATGATCTTGTGACTCCACAAGCTCGTGCTCAGAATGGTGATTCATCTCTTGTCTTTCTCTTGTATCACTGACCAGACATCAATTATTAATGAGCCCTGGCCTGGTAATAATCAGATATGTTGGTTTAGCTTGTCAGTGTGAATTAAATCTAAGTATTTATTTGTATTTTTAACTGATTTAAAAGTGAAACTAAGGGAGACTCCTCCCTTTCAGTCCGGGAATTGTTCCTGTAGGGGCGCAAATTTTTCTCAGACGATGGATGTCTCAGCACATATACTCAAACAGAGACCCAGAGTGAGATGAGATGTCAGACAGTTTTTTTAATTTTATGTTATCCATACAGTGTTGTAAAGTCGTGAAATTATGCATATTTCCTCAGAATGACTTTTTTTCTTTGTGAAAAATTGCTTTGACGTGTTTGGAAGCTGCAATTTTAAAATAAAATACAATTAATGATTCCCTTTTTACGGTACGGTCATCCACTGGTCCCTTAATGCTGTTTTTTTTTTTTTTTGGTAATCTGTGCAGGGTTGTCTTGCCCTGCAACCAAAAACACACTTTTGTGACATTCCGCTCTCTCGATCTGGTCAGTGAATGTCTATGCTCTGCTCTACGGGCGCGCGGGCGCTCTTCCGGGAGAAGTGCCCTTAGGACCCATATATGGAAATTCCGCTCCATCTAACATCACACAGACCCATACTCAAAAAAAACTTTCCGAAACTTGTGACAAACCGGAAGGAGTATTTTTGGAACAAAAATACTCCTTCAAACGTACAACTTAATTTTTGAAACTTTGTCCATGTTTAGCATGGGAATCCAACTCTTTAACAATGTAAAAAAACTCAGTATGCATGAAATAGCATTTCACCCCCCCTTTAAAAAATTGTTTTTGTTAATTAATTTTATAATTATAATTTAATTTATCCGAGGTCACTGTAGCCACCAGATCCAGTCTGTATCCAGATCAGGGGATCTGGTGGCTACGGTGACCTCGGAATAAGAGAGACAGACAAATATTAGCATAGATACCATTGTTCGAATGATGTAGCAAGTACATAGGGTGTTATGGGAAGTGTTCCCGGTTCCCGGTTATGGTCTACCTAATTAATGCAGCCTAAAAATCCTTTAACGGATTTGGATATTAAAAGTATATTAGTATGTTATGTGTAAGCCAGGTTAAAGAGATGGGTCTTTAATCTAGATTTAAACTGCAAGAGTGTGTCTGCCTCCCGAACAATGTTAGGTAGGTTATTCCAGAATTTAGGCACCAAATGGGAAAAGGATCTGCTGCCAGCAGTTGATTTTCATATTCTAGGTATTATGAAATTGCCGGAGTTTTGAGAACGTAGCGGACGTAGAGGATTATAATGTAAACGGAGCTCATTCAAGTACTGAGGTGCTAAACCATTCAGGGCTTATACGAGCAATATTTTAAAATCTATACAATGTTTGATAGGGAGCCAGTGCAGTGTTGACACGACCGGGCTAATATGGTCATACCTCCTGGTTCTAGTAAGAACTCTTGCTGCTGCATTTTGGACTAGCTGTAGTTTGTTTACTAAGCGTGCAGAAAAACCACCCAATAAAGAATTACAATAATCTAACCTTGAGGTCATAAATGCATGGATTAACTTTTCTGCATTTGACATTGAGAGCATAGGCCTTAATTTAGATATATTTTTGAGATGGAAAAATGCAGTTTTAAAAATGCTAAAACGTGGCTTTCTAAGGAAAGATTGCTATCAAATAGCACACCTAGGTTCCTAACTGATGACGAAGAATTGACAGAGCAGCCATCAAGTCTTAGACAGTGTTCTAGGTTATTACATGCAGAGTTGTTAGGTCCTATAATTAACACCTCTGTTTTTTCAGAATTTAGCAGTAAAAAATTACTCACCATCCAGTTTTTTTTATATCGACTATTCATTCCATTAGTTTAGTCAGAATAGGATCTTTGACTTCTGGAAGCACCTCTTTTAGGAGCTTAGATGGTATAGGGTCTAACATACATGTTGTTAGTTTAGATGATTTAACAAGTTTATACAATTCTTCCTCTCCTATGGTAGAGAATGAGTGGAACTGTTCCTCAGGGGGTCTATAGTGCACTGTCTGATGCGATACTGTAGCTGACGGCTTAATGGTTACAATTTTATCTCTAATAGTATCGATTTTAGAAGTAAACACTTGTTGAGGCTTTATTTTTTGTTAAATTAGCCTATGTATTGAATTAATACCTGGGGTTATGTTTGTTTTCTTCTAAAAGAAAAGAAAAGTAATCGGATCTAGCAGTTTTTAATGCTTTTCTGTAGGATAGGTTACTTTCCTGCCAACCAATACGAATTACCTCTAGTTTTGTTCTCCTCCAGCTGCGCTCCATTTTTCAGGCTGCTCTCTTTAGGGTGCAAGTATACTCATTATACCATGGTGTCATACTGTTTTCCTTAACCTTCTATAAATGTAAAGGAGCAACTGTATTTAAAATGCTAGAAAAGAAAGAGTCCATATTTTCTGTTACATCATCAAGTTGTTCTGAGTTCTGAGAAGGAATTCGGATACATCAGGAAGATAACTTAAGAAGCAGTCTTTTGTGGTAGAAGTGATGGTTCTTCCATACTTGTAACAATTTTTGCTATATGAAGTTTGCACAAAACTAAATAATGATCTGAGATATCATCTTTTGGTTGAATAATTTCAACACTATAAACATCAATTCCATGTGACAGTATTAAATCTAGAGTATGATTTCGACAATGAGTAGGTCCTGAAACGTGTTGTCTAACCCCAATAGAGTTCAGAATGTCTATAAATGCTGATCCCAATGCATCTTTTTCATTATCGACATGGATATTAGAGCGAGAGAGGGAGAAAAGAAAACAGCGATAGGTTTGAATGAAAACTCTAATGACAAGCTAACGTGTGCTAATGCTTTGCAGGTGTACTGCATTCACGGATATAAAATAAAGGTGACCGATCAAAGAAAATCTGATAAGATTGGTCGATAATATCAGAAATATGGTGTGGATTAAGTTATATTTTATCACTTTAAAAAACAGAGAGTGATAGTAAGATAAAGATTCTAGAGGAAAAAATAAATTAAAAACAGCTACATGGAGCTACGATTAACTACAGAAGGCCAACAGGAAGTAGAGAAAACACTGTCCTTCAGCGACACCAACAGCCAGGGAGGATTCAACATGAAGATACTTGTACATATAATTTATATTATTTGATTTAAGGTTTATGATAACATATACTCTTTATCTCATAAACTGAATATATATATGTGTGTGTGTGTGTGTGTGTGTGTGTGTGTTTTAATAAATAATTTTTTTTTATAATAATTTAATGCAATGTAAAGCTTTGGATAATCTAAAATACATTATATTAACTAACAAGATCCAGGAATCCATTTAACAGTAACATCATAAAAAACATTTTGCTTTCTCCATTATTGATTAAAACTTCCTAGCACCTAATTAGCTCAAAATGTTTCCATTAACATACAAGCTAAATCAACATAATATTATCTTTAATGAATGTAATAATAATCAGTTTAGTATAAAAAGGTCCCAGACTTTTACTTTTACTTATACTGGATAGGAGAGAGGCAGCACCAGTAGTTCTGAATGGATTGTGTATGATAGTGGTGGAAAGATTTCTCAGAAATTGTACTTAAGTAAAAGTATTGCTACTTAAGGAATAATTTACTAGAGTACAAGTACTGAAAAATAATATGACTCAAGTAAGATTTAAAAGTTAGTTTACTGAAAAACTACTCAAGTTACTGCGTTACAAAGTACTTTAGAATTATTTCTTTATTTTAACCCAAAATGAGACAATGTAAGCATTATGGAGCAAGGTTAACCCTTACCCTAACACGTAAGGTATGTATTGTAATGTATTTTTTGTCTCACTCTGATGAGAAGCAACATGGAACCACGGAAGCTAAATGTGCACATACATAACTGGCCCTGATTGCTCCTGCACCTGATTGTCATTATTGTACTATTTAAACAGCTCTCAGACTCTCCTCATTGCGAAGTCTTGTATTGCTTGTTCGCTGCTCAGCAAAATCAGCTGGCTCGACTAACAATACTGTCAAAAGGAGCTTGTTAACGTGCTTCTGAGTATTGACCTCTCATCTCCGGATCCAGCACTTAATCAGTCAAGCATGAACACATCATCCCATTCAACTCCCTCTATGAATCCAAGTCTGTCTCTTCCAGACATGTTCAACGGAAACCCCATAAAAAGTGTAAGGGATTTCTGTTGCAATCCTCCTTATTTGTCAACCAACAGCCAATGATGTATATCACTGATAACATTAAGATCTCCTTTGTATATTCTTTACTAACTGATAAGGCCTTATAGTGGGCAACGACAGTATGGAGGGAGGATGGATAAGCTTTCCCCTCATTTCACACTTTGTTCAACGCTTCCGAGAAATATTTGATCATCCCGAGGGAGGTAAAAGTGCAGATGAACTAAAGGCGGGCGTACACGGTGCGATTTTTGCTGTCGTACGAGTTCGCATGCAATTTTTTTCAATCGTGTGGAAATCGCGTATTCTCGTATGGTCGCGGCTCGTATCATTTGCGATGAATTACGAGCCGAGCAGAGTGGCTTACGAGCACTTCCCGACCTCCCGATCATTTTTAAACATGTCTAAAAAGTTTGTGAGCTATCGGTTTAAAATCGTGCCATTTGTGCGGTTGAACGAGCCGATTTGTTGATCTATCTGACATTGACCAATCACGAACTAGGAAAACCACTGAAGAAGAAAGACAAAGATGGCAGCGCCACGGCAAATGTGGATTATTGACCAGGAGGATAAATTTGCTGAAGTCTGACAGGAACAGCGAGCGCTGTATGATGTTTCTAGCAACGTATTCCAATGCCTTTTTAGTTCTCTCTCGCTCTCACACACACGCATATGTAGTTTACAGGGACTCTCCATAAACGTAACGGTATTCTATACTGTATATCCCCATACACTACCTCTATCCATCATGGAAAATGCATGTTTAAAATTTCTATTAAACACCGTTTAGAATTTTTTTTAAAGCCATTTGGTTTACGAGGGCACAGGAATTGTCCTCACAAACCATGTTTTCATTGTAATACCTATTTCAGATATTTATAAACCATATACAAGAACACACACACAGGGTAACCAAACGTCCCGGTTTCCTATTTCTGAAAAATAACCTCTACGTGTAGGAAACAGTCACGGCTCGTATCAATATTTTATATGCAGTTATTAGAGAGGGAGAGCAGTTATATTAGGTGCGTTAGCACCTGTCATTAGCCGCGCTCTCGCAGTACTTTTATGTCATCCTTCTGTGCGTGCAGCGGTGCCTCAAGTCGAACGCGTCTATCAACTTCGTGCGATTGCTTCTGGAATTCACAGGTTGTAAAATAGTGTCGTATATCATCTCGTCCGTACGATTTTCAGATAAACTCACTCGTGCCGTGTGCGTAGACATACGATCTTCCGACCATCCGAATTCGCACCGTGTACGCCCGCCTTAAGTTGAAATAAGTTGCCTTATTTCAGGGCAGATATACTGCAGCTGAGCATGTCTTGTCATTTCGCACCCTCAGCGCTCAGACTGATTGGGTTGAAAGCAGGCTGAAATTGCCCTTCTGCAAGGGACTCAGCCTAGAACTACAATCCAAACTAGTGTGCAGGGACATGGGGAGAACGCTCAACCAAAACGATGCTAGCCAGTAATCCTGGAACCCATGCAACTTGAATACACTCACCTATCTCCAGAGGAAGGAGAGCGGTGAATAACTCAATGTCTTTGCCTCTACTGTGGCCAAGCTGCCCATCTCCGAGCCTTCTTTCCCACATGACCGCCTCTTCATAATACCTCTGCGGTGAGTCCATGCTTTCAGCCACTCCAGTACATACATAAATGTACCAATAATACGATCCATAAAGGGAGATAACATACCCACCTCAGCGCTACTGGACTCGGGGCAGCAGGGAATTTCATGTCGCATGAGTTTGCTTGACAACACAACATTCCACTAATCCCTTGCAATTCTATTTTGGCAGTGGAAGTACTGGATGGACTCCTCTTGGTGATGGAAAGGTCATGCTCACCACCGTGGACTTATGTTTTGAAACCAGGAATCTTAACACTGAGAGCATTCATTTCTACATCACTTTACCACATAACCAGTGTTGGGGCTAGTTACTCAAAAAAGTAATATATTACATATTACATATTACTCTCAAAAATAGTAATGCCTTACTTTACTTTATTACTCCCTGGAGAAAGTAACTAGTTATATTACTAGTTATATTACTAGTTACATCTTTTTTTCTTAATTACTCTATGTTTGCCTGAGATGCATCAGATGGAGGGAGAACATACAAAGGAGGAGTGTTCTTTAGGGTCTTTATCAGTGGCGGCTCCTGCCAATTCTCTCAGGGGGGACAAATGTTTACTCTATTAATGAGGATAGGTCACCCATTCAATTGATAAATTAACGGGTAGTTAAAGATGTAAAGGGAACCGAACTACTATAGTATTAATTAAAAATAAACTGACATTAGGAATCAATCTCTTGCACTCCTTATTTTTCTATATCCGTGTTAACACTATTCATCAGCATATGAAGACTAACACTAGGATGTGGTTTTTCCAAAAAATACTTTTTACTTTTCGATTTCAGTTTAATAAGAAATAATTGAAGTCACATAAATCACTGTTTACACAACTCACTTATATTACTGCTCGTCAGTACACCTGTTCTCTAATCAGCGGTTAATTCCATCAGGTGCGTGATTTCACATAGAGCAGCTGTTACTACACAGAGCCGTTATTAACTGAGAAGATGCGCAAATCCACGTTCATTTTCAGCGTTTATTGGCACGGTTGTATGAACATATGGTTCACGCACCTGATGGAATAAACCGCTGATTAGAGAACCGGCTTTACTGAGATGCGCATTAACGAGCGGCCGATCGTGATCGGAGCAATCCTACAAAATAATTACTGAATCTCCACCCGTCGAAACTAGCTTTCTGTTGCTGGGAACCTTCCTCTGAAAAAGAGCTAGCCATTGTTGACGCTTCCATTTTTCCCCATCTGTCTGAGCGTGCCGCTCTGCTGCCGGCTGTCGACCAATCAGTGATGGTAAATGATACCTCGTGCCAAACCCAGACCAATCACTGTTCCATTCACGCCCTCCTTCCCTTCCCTTCTGTTCTCTGTGTTGTGTGCCTTGTGTGTGTGATGAAGGTGCTACTGGCAAATGTAACGCAAGTAACTAGCTTGGGAAAACTGTAATAATATTACCATTTTCAGACGAGTAATGCCTTACACTACTAGTTACTGAAAAAAGTAATATTATTACAGTAACGCGTTACTTTGTAACGCGTTACACCCAACACTGCACATAACCTTGTTATTCTTGGACTTACCTGGTTACGTCAACATAACCCACTCATCTGCTGGAAGGAAGGTTGGTTCATTCAGTAGGATCCTTCATGTCAAGCCAAGTCTCTGAGCGACAAGCCAGCAATCTCTGTTCAAACCGCCAAGCTCACGGACAAATCAGCTCATTCATATACACTTCCCTCAGTATACACTTACCTCGTTTAAGCTTTCAGTAAGTTCAAGGCATCAGAATTACCTCCTCACCTTTTTAGCAACTGTGTTATTGATCTACTACCAGGTGCACTCTCCCTGATCACAAAGTCTGAAGCTATGAAGAAATATCTTTCCCTGATCACAACCCGAGTCTGAAGCTATGAAGGAATATATAAACAAGGAACTGTCTAAGGGATTCATCAGACCATTATTTTCACCTACATCAGCATGTTTATTCTTTGTTAAGAAAAAAGATGGAGGTCTACATCCATGCATCGATTACCGGGGTCTCTCTGACATTAATGTTAAATTCCGATACCCATTACCCCTAGTACCAGCTCCCCTGGAACAACTTTGCAAAGCCAACTACTTCTCCAAGTTAGATCTCTGAAATGCTTACAATCTGAGAGGGTGATGAATGGAAAACAGCCTTGTCCACCTGTATTGGGCGCTATGAATATAATGTTATGCCCTTCGGCCTTGCTATCAGTCCTTGCGTGTGTCAATCCTTCATCAACAATGTATTTTGGGACATGCTGGACCACTGGGTAATCATTTGCATTGATGACATCCTTGTCTACTCCAACACATATGAGGAACACGTGAGGTCAGTTTTACATAGGCTTATTGATCAAAAACTCTATGCCAAAGAAATGTGAATTTCACCAGACCTGTATATTTCTGGGTTACGTCATCAGTCAGGAGGGAACGATGATGGTCTAGAAGGTCAGAGCTGTTTTTGACTGGACACAAGGGCAACATTAAAGGAAATACAATGTTTCTTAAGATTTGCACATTTCTATCGATGCTTCATCAGAAACTTCAGTTCCATAGCCTCTCCTCTAACCTTCATGACAAAGAGAAAAAAACACGTCTCACATGGTCTACCTCCGCATTAGAGGCCTTCACTGAGCTCAAATAACAGTTCACTTCTGCCCCCATTCTTCATCACCTTGATCCTGAAATCCCTTTCATAGTTGAAGTGGACACATGAAATACTGGCATTCGGGGCCATCCTTTCACAATCCATCCAAGCTTCACCCTTGTGCCTACTTTTCCTTCAAACTTATTTATGCCAAAAAAAATTATGATGTCGGAAAAAGGGAACTGTTGGCCATGAAAGCAGCCAACAGTGACAGTGGCTTGACAGTGGCTTGAAGGATCAAAGCACCCCTTCATTATCCTCACTGATCACAAAAACCTAGAATATTTACAATCCGCTTAAAGACTGAACCCCAGACAGGCCCGATGGGCACTGTTCATTACACACTTTGACTTTTCTGTCACATATCCATCCGGTTGCAGGAATACCATGGCTGATGCCCTGTCATGTGTACACAACTGCTTAGACCCTGGTAATTCTGAAGAGAGCATTCTCCCAGAGTCATTAATTGTGCCCCAAATCCAATGGGACATCATAACAAAACTTGAACAGGCCAATTCACAAGAACCCTCTTCTCCTGGATGCCATCCCGATAAGACCTTTGTTTTCAGGAACTCAGACAGGACCCAGCTCTAGTCATCCTGGGATTAATGGGCTCTCCATGAGGGCTGACACTACAGATTTTATCCACTGTTGCATCACCTGTAATGAGACCAAATCTCTTAAACAGCTACCATCCAGCTTATTGCACCCCTTACCAGTCCACCACCAACCATGGTCCCATCTGGCTATTGACTTCATGACTGATCTCCCCAAGTCCAATAACAACACCACAATACTCCCCATCATAGATAATTTTGTGAGATTGAGGTCCTTAATTCACCTCCAGAGTTCTTCCAAATACTAAATGTCAACATCAGCCTCACCTAACAATATTATCCACAATCTAATGGCCACCCAGAACAACTCAATCAGGAGATCTCATGATTCCTCAGATCATACTTCCAACAGAACTAAACAGCCGATACCTCATTTGGGCAGAGTACGCTTAAAATTCAACCCTCAACTGGTCTAACCCCTTTGCATAATGGGTTTTCAACCATCTTTATTCCTGTTATTTAGGAGAACCTACGGAAGTACTTCCTGTCAATGACTGGCTCCAGAGGAGTGAGAATATATGGAACCAAGCTCACACACACTTGCTACATGCTGTTAGGAGGCAAAGGTCAAAAGCTGATCGTCACTGTCACCCTAATCCTACACTCCAGGGCAATGGGTCTGGTTGTCTACCCGAGATCTCCGCCTCAGATTCCCATGCAGGAAACTCAGTTCCAGGTATGTGGGTCCCTATCAAATAATTAAACTAATTGCACCAGTGTTTTACTGTTTGGAATAACCTGCTAATTATCACATTTCTCCCACTTTTCATGTTTCAATATTAAACCTACAGGTGGTCAGAGAACAGAGGAGGAGGAGCAGACCAGTAACCAGGGCACTCAACACATCATGGTTTACAGAGGGAGCACTCTCCTGAGTTTTTAACTTCTATATGGACTACACATGCGCTCACATACTTGGCCCTGATTGCTCCTGCACCTGATTCTCATTAGTGAATTATTTAAACAGCACTCAGACTGTAATCAGTGTAATATCCACGGTATGACCACTTTCAGAAACTGAGAAAATTACTATTTAAAATCAGAGTACAGTTCACATTCAGGCCCTGACTGGCCATTGGGAGCACTGGGAGGAATCCAGGTGTCCTGGCGGCTGATTTGGCCTGCTGCCCTATTTTTATTTTTTATTTTTTTATTATTAATAATATTTTATAGTTATGCCTTCTCTACAGTGTACCAAAGTGATCATTTCCAATTTTTAAAATAAGTCATAGATTGGTTAGTCTTGACTGGCAGCGCTCCGTTATGTGAATCCGCTCACTTATGTTCCACGCTTCCGTTAAATGGTTCTGAACAAAACCAATGCCCAGGAGTCTGAAAGAGAGAAAGTGGCCAAAAGAAGCAGTAAAATATAGCAAGTACAGGTCAGTTTCATCTGTAAATAATCTAATTTGTTTGTCTTTATTAACGTAGTTGAGTATTAAACTGCTAATATCTGTTAGGCTATCAGTAGCACCTCATTTATTATTATCATTCAGAATACTGTGCTAAAGGACATCAATATTGATTGTAAAGTTACATAAAAAAATTGAGAAGAGACATATTGACATGGATTTATTGTACAGGGACGAAGGGAGCTAGTACGGAGCCCCAGCACATGACATGCAGGAAAACATTTTTTTAGGCTAAATCGTGTGCACGGTTACTTTTGCGTTCCCTTAATTTACTATTTCATTCACTCAATTTATAAATTGTGTGAACGATTTACTAATTCATTCACTTGATTTGCTAAATCTTGCGCACAATTTAGCAAATTGAGGCAATGCGATAGTAAATAGAGGGAACGCAATAGTAATCGTGTGCACATTTTAGTAAATTGTTTAGTAAACAAACTACAGCTAGTCCAAAATGCAGCATGAAGAGTTCTTACTAGAACCAGGAAGAATGACCATATAAGCCCGGTCCTGTCAACACTGCACTGCATTTGGCGCCTAAATTCTGGAATAACCTACCTAACATTGTTCGAGAGGCAGACACACTCTTGCAGTTTAAATCTAGATTAAAGACCCATATCTTTAACCTGGCTCACACATAACATACTAATGAGCTTTTAATATCCAAATCTGTTAAAGGATTTTTAGGCTGCATTAATTAGGTAAATCGGAACCGGGAACACTTTCCATAACACCTGATGTACTTGCTAAATCATTAGAAGAATGGCATCTATACTAATATTATTCTGTTTCTCTCTTATTCCGAGGTCACTGTTGTCACCAGATCCAGTCTGTATCCAGATCAGAGGGTCACTGCAGTCACTCGGATCCAGTACGTATCCAGACCAGATGGTGGATCGGCACCTAGAAAGGACCTCTATAGCCCTGAAAGACAGAAGAGACCAGGACAACTAGAGCCCCAGATACAGATCCCCTGTAAAGACCTTGTCTCAGATGACCACCAGGACAAGACCACAAGAAACAGATGATTCTTCTGCACTTCTGCATTCTTCTGCACTCTGACTTGCTGGAGCCTGGAATTGAACTGCTGGTTTCGTCTGGTCAGAGGAGAACTGACCCCCCTACTGAGCGTGATTCTCCCAAGGTTTCTTCATTCTGTCACCGATGGAGTTTTGGTTCCTTGCCGCTGTCTCCTCTGGTCAACCTGGTCTCTCATAACACCTGAGCATTGCCACAGACTGATTGACTCGCCACAGCGCATTGTGCAGTAATTTAGGCAAAAGGAGCCTCAACTAAGTATTGAGTGTTGTACATGCTCATACTTTTCATGTTCATACTTTTCAGTTGGCCAAAATTTCTAAAAATCCTTTCTTTGTATTGGTATTAAGTGATATTCAGATTTTCTGAGATACTGAATTTGGGTTTTTCCTTTGTTGTCAGTTATAATCATCAAAAATATCTATCTATCTTTCTATCTATAGAAAGCTTATAAATATATCAGTCTGTGTGTAATAATAATTAATATAATATGAAAATTGCACTTTTTTAATGGGATTTGTGAAATAAATCAACTTTTTGATACTTTCTGTATGTCTCCCTCCATTCAGAGTACCATAGTCTGAAGATGGCCCTCTAGTGGATTTTGCCATCTTCGTGGAGTGGATGCAAGCGAGAAACAGATCTCTCTTCACTATCGGTTCTAAGGAGGATCTTGCCAATTCCACTCTGGACCCAGAGACCTACAAGCCAACGCTGCAGAGCCGGAGCTGCTGATGACATCAGACCAGATGAAAGAGCTGGCTATGATGCCTGCCATGAGGGAAAGAGCCATGTAAAGTAAGAATGTGGAGAGGAGCTCCACCCATTGCCCCATCGCTGACGGTGAGCTTTTTGAGGAACTGGGACTGTGGAATGCTTAGGGTGATCCCAAATCTGACTTATGCTGACCAGCCCCCTCTCTTCCCTCCTTCCACATCCAGCCCAGAAAAAGACTCTGTTACCGAACTCAGCCCAGAGGGAGCTTCCATTCCTGAGATTGGCCCAGAGAGGGCTTCTGTTCCCGAGTTTAGCCCAGCAGGGCTCCTGTTTCCACGTCTAGCCCATATCAATCAATCAATCACCTTTATTTATATAGTGCTTTAAACAAAATACATTGCGTCAAAGCACTGAACAACATTAATTTGGAAAACAGTGTCTCAATAATGCAAAATGATAGTTAAAGGCAGTTCATCATTGAATTCAGTTATGTCATCTCTGTTCAGTTGAAATAGTGTCTGTTTTTACTTGCAATCAAGGCAGTTCATCATTGAATTCAGTTATGTCATCTCTGTTCAGTTGAAATAGTGTCTGTTTTTACTTGCAATCAAGTCAATGATATCGCTGTAGATGAAGTGACCCCAACTAAGCAAGCCAGAGGCGACAGCGGCAAGGAACCGAAACTCCATCGGTGACAGAATGGAGAAAAAAACCTTGGGAGAAACCAGGCTCAGTTGGGGGGTCAGTTCTCCTCTGACCAGACGAAAACCAGTAGTTCAATTCCAGGCTGCAGCAAAGTCAGATTGTGCAGAAGAATCATCTGTTTCCTGTGGTCTTGTCCCGGTGGTCGTCTGAGACAAGGTCTTTTACAGGGGATCTGTATCTGGGGCTCTAGTTGTCCTGGTCTCCGCTGTCTTTCAGGGCAGTAGAGGTCCTTTCTAGGTGCTGATCCACCATCTGGTCTGGATACGTACTGGATCCGGGTGACTGAAGTGACCTTCTGATCTGGACACAGACTGGATATCGTGGCCACGGTGACCTCGGAACCATGGAGCCCATAGAGGGCTCCTGTTTCCAGGGTTTAGCTCAGAGAGGTGTTCTGTTCCTGAGTATGGCCCAGAGAAGGCTTCCATTACCAAGGTCGCCCTGAGAGGGCTTCCGTTCCCAAGATTGGCCCAGAAAAGGCTTCTGTCCCCGTGTTAAACCCAGAGAGGGCTCCTGTTCCTGAACACTGGTCTGTGCATTCTGTCTTTGTCGGGTCTACATTGTCAAGTCAAGTCACCTTTATTTATATTGCGCTTTAAACAAGAAAGATTTTGTCAAAGCAACTGAACAACATTAATTAGGAAAACAGTGTGTCAATAATGCAAAACGACAGTTAATTCAGTGATGTCATCATCTCAGTTCAGTTTAAATAGTATCTGTACAATCATTTTCAATCAAATCAATGATATAGGTGTAAATGAATGTGTTGTGATACACGTGTGTCTTCTCCCGCTCATGGTTTGGATTACCCCTTGTGTGGATTCATTAAAGGCTGTTTATTCTAATCCTCATTCTCCATCATTCACTGCGACACTGTGCGTGACAGTTTTACACAAATTTTATTTTGTTTTCTGTTCACTTATTTAATAGCGTATATTATACTGTATGTACTGAATTATTTACATTTATATAAAAAATGAGTTTATTAATGTCTGCTGTGACAGGTAATACTTTGCAGAACAACACTTACATATTTTATGGAAATACAAGCATTTTACTGACTTTGACCTTTTAAAAAGTTTTTTTTTTTTTTTGTATTTACATGTTGTAGCAGTAAGCAATTATTTTGTTTTTAGCCCTAATTTTGTGATAACTCTTTGTATTTTGTGTTATCATAAAAGACTGCAAAAAACAGTCCATACAAGTTTGGTTTAACTTATGAATACATTATTATGTGTTATTATATGAACACATTGTGTGTGTTATTCAGTTGTCATGCATATTGGCAGGCAATTGTCAGTCAGTGTTCTGCCATATTATTTGGTGTAGAGCTGTAATCGGGCCTTAAAAGTTAGGCCCGACAGGACCCGAGCCCGACAGGTTTCAGCCCGAGTCCGACAAGTACATTTTGATTGACAGCTTTTTTTAAAGCCCGAACCCGTTTACGGCCCGACATTATTTAAATGTACACACACACACACAGCTCTTTTGCCTTTTGTCAAGAATGAGTCATTTATACATGTTTAAACATAATTTATTCATAACTAACGTAGACTAGACCACTTGGAAGTTGGAATAAAGAAATAAAATAAGTCCTCTGTACAGTGGCGTAGCAAGTCAGCCCCGGGCCCGTTTGCAAAAATATTTGTACATTGTACAAGTCAGAGACGCAAAATGCGCATCCTGTTTGCTTTCCATTCGATTTTTTTTTTTTATTACAAAAGTTTTGTTTTGATGATATTGTGAGCGCACACAAATAAAAGTAGACCCTTTGCAGTTCCGAATGATGTATGAGCAAAAATATTTTTTAGTACACTGTTATTAAGAGAGAGAGAGAGACCTTTAAATACAAATTTATTTTCCCATTAAATTACATTTTCACATACAAAACCATTTCATAACCTACTACCAGTTAAAAAAAAAGATTTCCATCCTCTACAAAAACTAAACCCTTATTTAAACACCATTTATTCTCAAACATCAATTCATCACTATTTACTCGATAATATTCATATTCCAATCGAATCCTAGATTCAACTAAAGCCTTGAACAAATCGACCATATTAACTTCCTGACCCTCCATTTCAATTCTATAAGCTTTCCAAATAGCTAATTTTGCCAGTCCAAGCAGAAAGTTTGAAAAAGTACAAACCTCCTTCTTATTCCGAGAGTATTCACACCCATAAATGAACATTGTTTTTGAAAAAATGTATACCTAACCTGCTGAAAATTCCATTTAAAATGTTGAAAAAAGGAAATAATTTACAACATTCACAAAAATATGAAAAACAGTGTCAGGTACTTTGCACACAGTACAAAGCAAAGAAACTGAAAATTTACATTTAAACAAAAACACTTTTGTTGCCAGTGAACAATGCAAAATTCGCCACTGTAAATCACCAGACCTTTTTGGAAGAGGATTTTTATATAACGCCAAGAAGGTGATTCATTTTCAGATCCAGAAAAACAAGTTCTCCACTTTGTATCTCTCCTCTCTCTTAACTGTTCCACAAAGAATGACTTTACATAAACGTTATATAAATTGTGTTTGCTTGCCATAGAAAAGGGAAGATTTGTAACCCTTTAAAAGACAACAACATATTCTCATTATCAACATTATTATTTTCATCCTGGTCTACCTTTGGAGTTGCATACACTTCTGGAAAAGGAACTTTAATAAAATTACCAGACATAGAATTTGATATAAACTCCTGTAAAGGTTTAGGAAAAGATGTTTTCAAACTCTTCAGAATGTTTCCAACTATTCTCTCTGATCTACTTCCAATCTTCTTAGTAAACACCTGTACTGAAACCCACTGTAACAGATATGCAGGTCATCGATTCATGGGTTGAATTCAGGCATATAAAATGAAACCTTTCTAAACTAAATTTGGATTTAAATTATTTACGATACCCGTGCCTCAAAGGAGAAACGAAACACATTCCACAACACACACACACAAACAAACCTTTCTTAACGTTCTTTACCTTCGTCATTTTATTAATAAGATGTATTTTGAATAGGTTTGTGTATTGCATAAAAATGGTTAATCCTGTGTAAATGGTTAAAGTTGCTGAATTGTAAATGGGAAATGTTTTTGGAATGAATGTTCTCAAATAGAACCGTGGGTTGTAACCCTACCCCTGACCAGCTCATAAAATTTTATGATCCCACTGGGAAACAGGACAGGAAAGCTAACTCTTAGAAAAGAGAATAGTAAAATGTACTTAAATGTATTACTAAATGTATTGAGTATTGCTTTTTGGTGCATTAGATGTTCCCCATATAAATTGGAGTATCTGCCGTTTTATCATGTGTTAATCAAACTTTAAATGTGTATAATTCTGCATTGGAATGTAACTTCATGTTTTGATCATTTATATATGTTATTTTTGGTATCTGTTTAATCGTCATGCTTTGACGGACCCACTTATATAAAGCAAATTAATGAAAATTGTATTAATCTTGAATTACAAACTTGCTAGAATATCACTGCTGAAATCTGATAAGCCCTAATTTATTAGGGTGGGTGTTTCCACAGAGACGAAGGAACTTTTGCCCCGCTTCAGATTGCGGACGTTCATTGGTTGTTCATGCAAACAGAGGCGTGAACATTTCAAGCCATAAGAGCTGACCCAGGAAGTTCCTCGCTCTCTTGTCCTTTTTCTCTGACCATGCTCGTCCTTCTGCGCGGCCTCGGCCTGCGATCCTATCGCCGTCCCTCTCCGCACGGCGGCTGAGAGGACAGCCGTTCTCATGGCTCCTTTGGGAGCTTTCCTTTCCGTTGTTTTTGTTTATTTTCATTACTAAGTTTATTCACCTATTCGCCTCTCCACACGAGGAAGACGAATTCTGAAACATTGCTTTGTTGGACCTTTCAAATACCACGCGATTCCGCAGCAGCCCAGAAGACGAACGAACACTCCTTGCCACAAAGGACCCCACTGCTCCAGCACACGCACGCTGGTATCAAAAGACCACGCTCACGCACGCTGGACCCATGCAAGTATCATTCTCTATGGAGATTTAAATGCTGCTTAAAGTTTGTTCGATGATTTGATTCGTTGTTGTCTTTCAAAGGTTACTGTCTGTGAGTTTGCATAACTGAGCTCATTCTGTGATCACGCTCACCTCCCTCTCGCCCTTTCTCTCTCATTCATTCTCTCTCTCTCTCTCTCCCTCATTTGGATTCCGTTATGTCTTGTACAAAGTTTACTGTCTGTATTGTCATATGTGTATTTACTCTGTGTGATTTGTAGTTTGATGTATTATTAGTTCAATTATTAAAGACCAATATATATTCATGATTGCCTCTGAACCACTCACATTACGAGTCAATGAAGTGTCTGATCTAGCTACACGCTCTTTACTTTTTAGTAAACAATTTCATAATGATAGGATAATGTTTTCATATTAATGTAACTGTCATATGAGATATATATATATAAATATATATATATATATATATATATATATATATATATATATATAAATATATAAATATATAAATATATATATATATATATATATATATATATCATATTCCTGATTAATTATTCAAATTCCCTATATATCATTTGAGTTAATAATTACAACCCAGTACGGCTACATATTATTTGGGGGACAAAAGCGGGCATTTCAAACTTCGTTTTGTGAGCAATCAATCTGTGTATATGGTTATTAATAATTTCTGCACGCACGCTATGAAATTATGTACTTGTGAGATAAGTCGCAAGACGTGAACTCACTCCTAACTGACTGAGGCAAAAAGCTGATCAGTCAGCACGTTAGGTATTTATAGAAACTTAACAGTATAGTCACTGTTATTTTAATGAAAGTAAACTGCAGTATAATGTTAAAAGTCTCTTGTTAAGAAAGATCAAGATCTCTCTGCAGTGAGAACATTTTAATATGAATGATTAAAAGATGATTTATTAGTTGCAACATGTAAATCAGAATATGAGTGATGTTCCTCTGATTTAGTTAAAAGCCCTGGCTTATTAAATATCGTTATTGAATTCGTGGTGAACCACAGTGATATTCAAAAATAAACGATAAAAACTCCTGGTCTAAAATTGGCTTAGCCACCCGATTTTAAACCTAAAACATTTAAATCATAAGTGCTATTTTGATAAATGTTTATGGGAGCCAACAGATGGAAAATTCCTGTGGTTAACAGTTGTGTGTTTGGAAGTGAACGGATCCTTCCTTCACCCTCTGTTTAATATAGCACCGCAGAGGTAAAACCTTTTGTCTTTTTGTTAGTTGTGATTTTGATGCAGAAAATCAGCCTGACAAACGATCAGATTCTAAGTCATATTGAAATGGGCTGTAATTCCGCTGACTAAAAACCAGAGGGGGGCTTTTGTTTAGAAGTTTCAAGTTACGCCCTGCCTTCTGATTCCAGCTTGCATGAGTGCAAGTCCGCCATCTCGTGGCCGTTTCAGATAATGCGCTCTAATTGCTAATCTCTATTTCCCCTGTGATTTATTGAAATAGATGTCTAAATTCTCAATAATTATTTGCATTTACAGCTTTGCTCGTGCGAATATTATTACAGGGAAACAAAATAATTTTCCCTTCCTTTGACTGTTTACATTTACTTTGAATTTGGTTCAAACGTGATTTGAATTAAAAAGTAATTGTTTAATAGTTGAAATCTAGATGTTTCAGGTCAACCACTGATTGACTCACTTAGAAGGTAAGCCATCTAGTGGCAGTCTCCTGTTAAGTCAGTTAACAGCTTGCAGCTCTCTAATCTCTATTTTCAATTCTGTTTTGAATTGCATGTCTACTTTTACCCTTTTGGATTAATTTCATAATTATTAATGACACCTTACTGCTATCATTGGTTATTATAGTTGGTTATTATATATATTATTCAGATTTTCCTTTAATTCTTACATGCTTATTTTGATTTAAACCAGTTTTGAATTTTTTTTTTTTGAATTAAGTTTTCTGCTCACCAGGTTAAGCACAGAGAGGCAGTACTCCCCCTTGTGGTGAAAACCAGCTACTTCTTCTCCCGTGTTTCATTCCTGTCTTTTGTCATTTTAATTTTTTATTCTTTTGCTTCTCTCTTTTGGCTTAGGTTGTTTTGATAATTACCATTATTATCATAATTCCTTTTCTTTGTTTTATCATTATTAGGTAAAGCTGTTACCTCTCATTTCTACATATATAATTTACTCATTAATGTTAAACAAACCAAACCTTAATTAACTTTAAGTTTCCTTTGTTCATCCTTTGTGTATTTGATTGTAGAACTCCCTTGGTGATTGGACAGTATTTCTCTTACTAGCTAAACTGCCTACCTCAGAATCGCTTACGCTGGCTCCGTTTTCTACACAGACCAACATAGTGGACATGCGGGCTTCTGAAACCTCCATAATGACTTTGCTTAACCACCTCTCAGATCCCTCCATCCACCCTGACCAGACTGCCCTGTCCAACCAAAGACAGCCCTGTAACAGAAATGAGTCGAACCAGACAAATTAAAGAGTCTATCAAAGCTGTGCGTTGAAACACGAGCCGAATTCCTCAGGAAGTCATAAATCAGTTCTAGTGCCACAAGAACCAAGCAAGATGACAAACCAACTTGTTCACACAACAGCTTTCAACATTAACACCACTAGAACAATTATTTACAATTTCAATTCGAAGAAGAGAAATTTGGTGTCAAATTTGTTGTTCGTAATTGAAATGCAACGCTGGACATCACATGGAAACCCATGAGTTAAACACTTCCATTGACTTCCCCCACCTAGCAGAGGGGGGGGGGGGGTGGGGGGCTTTAAACCTCTGTCTTCACAGAACATCTCTTTGTCATGAGAATGGCAAAGAAACTGCTTTTTGTACATGTATATGGACCAGAATGAACTCACTAAAGACTTATAAATGAATCAGTCCATCGCTTCACTCCATATTCATTTATGTGTAACCCACACATTTGACTATCATGTTATAATCAGAGCATGTGAGTGGAGTAGAGCGGTGAGAATCTCCGCTCATCGCTCACGGAACTTTTCACCCCTCCGCTCCCCCGCTCAAAGCTACATCAGGCCGCTCCGCTCATTATCGCTCAGCGCTCAACGCAGTTTGCTTCACGCTCCACTCAAATTGCCCCCCCACAAAAAAAATTTATATATGACTTTTAGCTTAGACCACAGCATTATCTCCTAAAGAACTAATAAGCAACAACAACATAATAATGTTATAAATAATAATAATATAAATACAAATTATATAAACAAAAATATACATAAACGTTTTAAAAATAATTGAACTATTAGGCAACATTCTTATAACTGAACTTTTGGGCAGCGTGCAGGATTAAATTTTAAATTGTCTTATATCAATTGTAGGTCTACCCAAAAAAAAAAAAAAAAAAAAACTGCTGTAAAATTAAACGAATAAATGGGCCTAATAATATAACTAAAATTATACAAACAAAAATATACATAAACGTTTTAAAAGTAAATTAACTATTAGGCAACATTCTTATAACTGAACTTTTATGCAGCGTGCAGGATTAAATTTTAAATTGGTTTATATCAATTGTACCAAAAAAAGAAAAAAACTGCTGTAAAATTAAACGAATAAATGGGCCTAATAATATAAATAAAAAATATATAAACAAAAATATACATACACGTTTTAAAAGTAAATTAACTATTAGGCCAACATTCTTATAACTGAACTTTTGGCAGAATTAAAATTTTAATTGGCTTATATCAATTTTACCCAAAGTGGGACACCGGAGACCGACACACCACCCGCCGCTGACCTGAATCCCGAGCCTGAACCAAAAAGAGCTCGTCTCTTCGGGTCATACTTCAATGAGCAGCAACGCATTACCGGAGACGCCAAAGGGAAAGTTGAAAATTACCTCTCATCCCCGAGACAGAACCCGGACGCAGATGTCATTCGATTTTGGAAAGAAAACTCGACTTCTTTTCCCCGCCTGTCTAAAGTAGCGCGCATTGTGTTCAGCATCCCAAGCGGGTCTGCGAGCGCAGAGAGGGTTTTCTCTGCTGCTGGCTTGCTCTCAAGAAACCACCGCATGAATCTGAAGCCTCAGACATTGTCCAAACTTGTGTTCTTGAAGGTGAACTCAAAAGAACTGTAGATAAGGAAAGCAATTCTTTTTTTTTTCTTCTTTTTTTCTTTTAGTTTGACAACAAAGCCAATTTAAATTTGAAATCCACGTGCACTCATGCGCAAAAGTTCAGTTAAGAATTTTGGCCTAATAGTTAATTTTAAAACTTTGATGTAGGCCTATAGCCTGTATATTTTTATTTATATATTTAGGCCCATTAATTAGTTTTTTCTTTGTATAATTGATATAAGCCAATTTAAAACTTAATCCCGCGCGCTGCGCAAAAGTTCAGTTATAGGAATGTTGCCTAATAGTTAATTTACTTTTAAAACGTTTATGTATATTTTTGTTTATATAATTTTTATTTATATTATTAGGCCCATTCATTCGTTTAATTTTACAGCAGTTTTTTTTTTTTTTTTTGGGTACAATTGATATAAGCCAATGTAAATTTTAATTCTGCCAAAAGTTCATTTATAAGAATGTTGGCCTAATAGTTAATTTACTTTTAAAACGTGTATGTATATTTTTGTTTATATAATTTTTATTTAGGCTATATTATTAGGCCCATTTATTCGTTTAAAGGCGCAATATGTAATTTTTCTGCTTTAAAAATAGCAGATCACTATATCTATGTTGTATATATTTTTTAGTTGTGTAACAAATACGAGACGAAGAAGAAAAAGTAGTAGCCTTTATCGAGACTATTATATTATATATTTATATTGTTTATATTCGTATTTAAACCTCAATCAATAACTTAGTTATGGATCATGATTATGCTTTGCCTGCACGTTCCGTGAAGCGCAAACGTACGGATGAAATAAATGACCCGAGATGGTTTTGGGACAAGAGAAGCAACAAGACAAGGGTAAATATTGGAGTTGCATTTCCAAGATAGAGAGAGCTTCGTGACAAGCTGAAACTACAGAGAGATGCTGAACTCGCTTGCATTCTGATAAACAGGTATGCATCCATTCAGCTAACTGTATCTATCCGTATATTTTGTGAAACGATTATATCTTGTGTAAAACGCAGACGGACTAGCTCTCATGTAAATCTACATTTGTTCTATATCTAGCTGAATGAAGTAGCTTCAAATGCAGTTCCCCAACTTGTTCGATATCATAGTATAACGTAATTATAATTATTAATGAAAGGCAGCCGTGTTTTTTAACATATATTACTACTAGCTAGATGGAATATTGATTTGATAGGGGTCTCATAATTCATATAGTCGGTTTCATCGGGCGCACGATCATGTATATCGGTCTGGCTGCGGTGCCTTCTACAAACGCAGTTAAAGTTAAGGTGATGAGTAGACTGAAGTTGGGCTCTGGTGGATGTGCTGCAGGATGTGTTTCCCATACATTTATTTATTTTTTGAGACTCGCCACACTTTTAAAACTGATCTTTTTTCAAAAAGACTTCATTGAGTAATGTTGCATACCGCACGTTTAATAATAATAATGATTCCTTACATTTATGTTTAAATATCAAAGTGAGGCACAGGTGTTTTTATATCACTGTATTTCTGAAGGAGGACTTGCATGTTATATTCCTGTTAGCAGCGTATGAGCGTACCAGCTCTGCTTCGTTTACAGCTGTTACTGGGGAAACCTCTATTTCTGGCGCTTTATGTCTATGCTTTAAAACATCTCCTGTTGGCAAATAATGAATTTGCATTTTCATTAAGTCCGCCTGATCCATGCAGCAAACATTTTGTTTGTTATCAAAAAATATCTACTCTAGAGGGACTTGGCTGTTGTTATTGATTCTATTTGGAAGTCTACCGGAAGTTAAGTTAGGTCCACAAAAGCGCTCATGCGCAGTAACGTTTGTTTATGTTGTTGCCGTTGAAACCGTCTCTCCGTTCGAAAAGACGTTATTGTCAAAATACTAAGTTAGAATGAGTGAGGAATGATAGGGAGCGACATGGCGTGTGTTCCAATGAACAACAACTCCCATGAGCCTTACGCTCTTTCCTGACGTCATCAAAGTACGTCTTATGTTATTATTTTGATTGAGTGACCCCTGGTGGCCAAAAATTCCATACTACACGTTTAATTTTACAGCAGTTTTTTTTTCTTTTTTTGGTACAAATGTCCGCTGACAGAACGAGCCTATCACCATTCTGCAGTAGGTCTCGCAGTTTGGCTTCCATCTCTTCCAGAGCATGGGGCATGAGCGTGTCCCGTACGGTGTTGTTACATGGGGGTGCGTAGCCCGGTTGAGCTGCGCTAGCGAATTGTTGCATCCCTTCGCGTTCTCCTATACTCAGCGGTTCATAGTCCATGTAAATCATTTAAGAAAATGCTACATCCAGCTCTCTTTTTCTCTCCCTTGTTATGGTTCGGGCTTTGCATGCAGTGAATAAACTTTTGAATTCCTTAACCGTTGTCTCTTGTTGCTGCTGCTCCTCCTCTCACTCTATCAAATACAAATTCACAGACGACACAAATGAAATAAAACGAACCATTATGCCTACTTGAATGACAAAACAAATTTTTTTGAATATTACGCTGTATTTAATTTACACTTTGTTACAAGTTACCATATTCAATTTGCTAACCTTTGGCTTCCTTCGCAGCGTGTTCACGCAGCACACTTTCATTCTTTCGGGAATTGTGCCTTTTTAGATTTACTTACTGAAACAATGTCTCCACATTCGTTTTCTTGTACCACATTGTCACTGTTAGTTTGTTTTTTAATAGTACACCTGTATGATTTCTCGTTTTCTTTTTTGAAGTAGGTACTTTTTGAACTCCATTATTGAGCCCAGTTTTGAATGAAAATAGTCTGTTGATGACAGTAAAAGACAGATGGATTGTGGGTCAGGCTTGACTGAGCATGCTTCAGACTCGTGGTGAGCAGAGCGAAATTGGAGCGGGAAATAGAGCGACGCTCCATCCTTTTAAAAATGCCGCTCTGCGCTCAGTCTAAGACCTGCCCGCTCACGCTCTCCGCTCGCTCACGCTCCACTCGGCTCACATGCTCTGGTTATAATCACTTATTGTGTATGTTTTTTTAATAACTATGGGATAGCTGAAGGATACATAGTCATGTCTGGTATGTGTGTGATTGAATCTACTTGCTTGAAATAGCCCTGACAATCATTTATTTGTCACATGTATCATATTCGTGTTAAAGGAATCATGTCCAAAATTATACCCTGCAAGAGCAGGAAAATTCGGACCACATGCTTGGTAAGATAAACAAAAGATTTATGATACCCCCGAGCCAAGACATTATCTGATTGGTCAAGACAACATTTGAGGTGTGGCCAACAGGCCAGTTAAATACTTTGGACACCATAAAATCTTGCTTTTAGTCGGCTTTTAGTCTCTAGCTATGCTGCTGCTATCAGTCATGCCAGTTTCTAGTCTCTAGCTATGCTTCTGCTAGCTTGTAGCTTCTAGCCATGCTGTTTAGTCATCACTGTTCTTTGAGCGTGGTTCCAGCGTGCTTCGGCCTGCAAGCCTGCTGCTACTTAGCCATGATGAGAAGGAACACAACCTTGTCTCGTCAAACTTTATTTCTTTTCTTTTCCGTTTGAGAGTTTCGTGTTCTGAGTTAAGTTTTGTAACGTCGAGTCTCCAACGCCTGACCTCGGGTGCCCGTTCAACTTCAACCAGCGCACACGACTCTGCACCTTCAGCCAACGCCCAACAACCACAGGCTTCCCAAGACGTCACTTCAGCCACTACTGAACTTCCAGCCAATCAGCGACACCGGGATACCCCTTTCAACGGGAGTCCCTTTCATAGGAAACCAAGGCAATGTATCCCCAGATATTTGTTGTGCTGGTGTATCTAATATAATTTTAACCCCATTGAGGAACTCAATGCGGGCGTTAATTAAGTGATTGATGGTTGCTCATGTCTATGCAATTTAACGTATTGCTGTGAACTTGGGATTCCATATTTCCATTCTCTTAAACTCAACTTTCCATAACTTTATATCTTCCTGCAACTTGTGTGAATGTGTGAGTGCGTGCGCTTATGTGTTAGATTAGTTTATATGTCTTAGTTTTATCTAATAAAGCCTTATTCATATTGAAAAGAGAGGTATCTTGTGTTTTGTGCTTACAAGTCAATGTCTTAAACTGCCAATCTTGTTACTGTGCTAATTGATAGTGTTTTACTATAGTTTGGATATTAGTATCCAGCGCAGATTTGATGTTAAACGGCTCGTTCACTGAATCGCAGGGCGTCTCAGTGACCAGCCGTGAAACAGTGATTCTGTTCAAATTCCCTTTAAAATCTTAAATGATTCCCTTTGAGCTAAATTGACCTGTTTCCGTTACAGCCCTCACTTGTTTCTTCCTCCCCTTTCTCTCTCCTTTCTCTCTCTCCCTATTATCTGTACCAGGATGCTGCTGTGGTTTGCCGTGCTGTGCTGTCAGCCAAAGAGAGGACAGCTGCCACTGAGACTCCTGATCACAGACGACAGGGCACACTACCCCAGCACTGTAACAGAATACAGCTGGACAGGGATCCGATGGAGAGAGGACTCCCTCACTCACACTGAGGCCGATGTCAAACACATGTTCAGCCAACATGAGAAAGTGACTGTTACAGGAATGGAGTTAAGTGGACACCACTTGAAACCGCTGTTTACTGTCTTCCAGAATGACTTTACCCAGACTCAGCTGTTTACAGCGTTAACAACAGACATGCTGTGGGAGGTGAGCTCCAGCTGTACCTGGTCCCAAACCTGCACATGTGTACTCTGACCAAAGACATTCATTATCTCTGCCTTAGCAAACCCTTCCTCAGACACAACGCTGAAGGAATCTGTGGGTTGCAACCCCTGGTCAGCGACACACGCTGCCCTGCCGAAGCCAAGCCTCGTACACAAGTCACAGAAATGCAAGCAGAGATTGTAAGTGACAGATGGCTCGTCAACACTCCTGTGCGCTCTGACCTACGACCAGCATGACACCGTCACCCATGTCAACCTGCTTGGCCAAGTACTTAAAGGTGCCACCCAACACATTGACATTACTTCCGTCGACACAGCCCTCCAAGCACTGTCTCGACAGCCAGTTCTGAACCCGTCATCTGCGGTCTGAGCCTGGACTGCTGCCAATAGTTCATCTCCACTGTCATTGGTTTGTGCTTTGACTCTTGGCGTGACCTTCATCTTATACAGGAGACTCAACGAGATGCAAACATCTACAGCCGAACTCCTGACAACTGTGGCTGGAGGTCTCCGATGGAATCCCTGGAAAGGGGGTGCCAAGCAGAGCATGTGAGCGGAGTGGAGCGGGAGCGAGCGGAGAGCGTGAGCGGGCAGGTCTTAGACTGAGCGCAGAGCGGCATTTTTAAAAGGATGGAGCGTCGCTCTATTTCCCGCTCCAGTTTCGCTCTGCTCACCACGAGTCTGAAGCATGCTCAGTCAAGCCTGACCCACAATCCATCTGTCTTTTACTGTCATCAACAGACTATTTTCATTCAAAACTGGGCTCAATAATGGAGTTCAAAAAGTACCTACTTCAAAAAAGAAAACGAGAAATCATACAGGTGTACTATTAAAAAACAAACTAACAGTGACAATGTGGTACAAGAAAACGAATGTGGAGACATTGTTTCAGTAAGTAAAGGTTCCTTTTGGAATCTAAAAAGGCACAATTCCCGAAAGAATGAAAGTGTGCTGCGTGAACACGCTGCGAAGGAAGCCAAAGGTTAGCAAATTGAATATGGTAACTTGTAACAAAGTGTAAATTAAATAAAGCGTAATATTCAAAAAAATTCGTTTTGTCATTCAAGTAGGCATAATGGTTCGTTTTATTTCATTTGTGTCGTCTGTGAATTTGTATTTGATAGAGCGAGAGGAGGAGCAGCAGCAACAAGAGACAACGGTTAAGGAATTCAAAAGTTTATTCACTGCATGCAAAGCCCGAACCATAACAAGGGAGAGAAAAAGAGAGCTGGATGTAGCATTTTTTTAAATGATTTACATGGACTATGAACCGCTGAGTATAGGAGAACGCGAAGGGATGCAACACTTCGCTAGCGCAGCTCAACCGGGCTACGCACCCCCATGCTACAACACCGTACGGGACACGCTCATGCCCCATGCTCTGGAAGAGATGGAAGCCAAACTGCGAGACCTACTGCAGAATGGTGATAGGCTCGTTCTGTCAGCGGACATTTGTACCAAAAAAAGAAAAAAAAACTGCTGTAAAATTATTTTATAAACTGTAAAAATTATATAAACAAAAATATACATACACGTTTTAAAAGTAAATTAACTATTAGGCCAACATTCTTATAAATGAACTTTTGGCAGAATTAAAATTTACATTGGCTTATATCAATTGTACCCAAAAAAAAAAAAAAAAAACTGCTGTAAAATTAAACGAATGAATGGGCCTAATAATATAAATAAAAATTATATAAACAAAAATATACATAAACGTTTTAAAAGTAAATTAACTATTAGGCAACATTCCTATAACTGAACTTTTGCGCAGCGCGCGGGATTAAGTTTTAAATTGGCTTATATCAATTATACAAAGAAAAAACTAATTAATGGGCCTAAATATATAAATAAAAATATACAGGCTATAGGCCTACATCAAAGATTTAAAATTAACTATTAGGCCAAAATTCTTAACTGAACTTTTGCGCATGAGTGCACGTGGATTTCAAATTTAAATTGGCTTTATTGCCAAACTAAAAGAAAAAAAGAAGAAAAAAAAAAGAATTGCTTTCCTTATCTACAGTTCTTTTGAGTTCACCTTCAAGAACACAAGTTTGGACAATGTCTGAGGCTTCAGACTCATGCGGTGGTTTCTTGAGAGCAAGCCAGCAGCAGAGAAAACCCTCTCTGCGCTCGCAGACCCGCTTGGGATGCTGAACACAATGCAAGCTACTTTAGACAGGCGGGGAAAAGAAGTCGAGTTTTCTTTCCAAAATCGAATGACATTTGCGTCCGGGTTCTGTCTCGGGGATGAGAGGTAATTTTCAACTTTCCCTTTGGCGTCTCCGGTAATGCGTTGCTGCTCATTGAAGTATGACCCGAAGAGACGAGCTCTTTTTGGTTCAGGCTCGGGATTCAGGTCAGCGGCGGGTGGTGTGTCGGTCTCCGGTGTCCCACTTTGGGTATAATTGATATAAGCCAATTAAAATTTTAATTCTGCCAAAAGTTCAGTTATAAGAATGTTGGCCTAATAGTTAATTTACTTTTAAAACGTGTATGTATATTTTTGTTTATATAATTTTTATTTATATTATTAGGCCCATTTATTCGTTTAATTTTACAGCAGTTTTTTTCTTTTTTTGGTACAATTGATATAAACCAATTTAAAATTTAATCCTGCACGCTGCACAAAAGTTCAGTTATAAGAATGTTGCCTAATAGTTCATTTACTTTTAAAACGTTTATGTATATTTTTGTTTGTATAATTTTAGTTATATTATTAGGCCCATTTATTCGTTTAATTTTACAGCAGTTTTTTTTTTTTTTTGGGTAGACCTACAATTGATATAAGACAATTTAAAATTTAATCCTGCAAGCTGCACAAAAGTTCAGTTATAAGAATGTTGCCTAATAGTTAATTTATTTTTAAAACGTTTATGTATATTTTTGTTTATATAATTTGTATTTATATTATTACTATTTGTAACATTATTATGTTGTTGTTGCTCATTAGTTCTTTAGGAGATAATGCTGTGGTCTAAGCTAAAAGTCATATATAGATTTTTTTTGTGGGGGGGCAATTTGAGTGGAGCGCGAAGCAAACTGCTTTGAGCGCTGAGCGATAATGAGCGGAGCGGCCTGATGTAGCTTTGAGCGGGGGAGCGGAGGGGTGAACAGTTCCGTGAGCGATGAGCGGAGATTCTCACCGCTCTACTCCCCTCACATGCTCTGGTGCCAAGTCAAAGACAACACCGAACCTCATCAAGCTGAATCCTCAGCTCCAGGAACCACCTGCCATCATGATCCACCTGTCATCTGCCCATCCTGATGATTGCCGTCCGATGTCCACACAGGGACTTCATCCGATGAAAAGGGGGAGATGTAACAGATATGCAGGTCATCGATTCATGGATTGAATTCAGGCATATAAAATGAAACCTTTCTAAACTAAATGCCTGGCGCCAGCCTGGCTGGATTTAAATTATTTACGATACCCGTGCGAGCCTCAAAGGAGAAACAAAACACATTCCACAACACACACACACATAACCACACACACACAAACAAACCTTTCTTAACGTTCTTTACCTTCGTCATTTTATTAATAAGATGTACTTTGAATAGGTTTGTGTATTGTATAAAAATGATTAATCCTGTGTAAATGGTTAAAGTTGCTGAATTGTAAATGGGAAATGTTTTTGGAATGAATGTTCTCAAATAGAACCATGGGTTGTAACCCTATCCCTGACCATTTCATAAAACTTTATGATCCCACTGGGAAACAGGACAGGAAAGCTAACTCTTAGAAAAGAAAATTGTAAAATGCACTCAAATGTATTACTAAATGTATTGAGTATTGCTTTTTGGTGCATTAGATGTTCCCCATATAAATTGGCGTATCTGCCGTTTTATCATGTGTTAATAAAACTTTAAATGTGTGTAATTCTGCATTGGAATGTAACTTCATGTTTTGATCATTTATATATGTTATTTTTGGTATCTGTTTAATCGTCATGCTTTGACGGACCCACTTATATAAAGAAAATTAATGAAAAATGTATTAATCTTGAATTACGAACTTGCTAGAATATCACTGCTGAAATCTGATAAGCCCTAATTTATAAGGGTGGGTGTTTCCACAGAGACAAAGGAACTTTTTCCCACGTCAGATCGCGGACGTTCATTGGTTGTTCAGGCGAACAGAGGCGTGAACCATTTCAAGCCATAAGAGCTGACCCAGGAAGTTCCTCGCTCTCTTGCCCTTTTTCTCTGACCCTGCTCGTCCTTCTTCTCTTATCGCCGTCCCTCTCCGCACAGTGGCTGAGAGGACAGTCGTTCTCATGGCTCCTTCGGGAGCTTTCCTTTCCGTTGTTTTTGTTTCTTTTCATTACTAAGTTTATTTACCTATTCGCCTCTCCACACGAGGAAGACGAATTCTGAAACATTTCTTTGTTGGACCTTTCAAATAGCACGCGATTCCGCAGCAGCCCGGAAGACGAACGAACACTCCTTGCCACAAAGGACCACGCTGCTCCAGCACACACACGCTGGTATCAAAAGACCAGGCTCACGCACGCTGGACCCATGCAAGTATCATTCTCTATGGAGATTTAAATGCTGCTTAAAATTTGTCTATGATTTGATTTGTTGTTGTCTTTCAAAGGTCTGTGTGTTTGCATAACTGAGCTCATTCTGTGATCACGCTCTCTCTCTCACCTCCCTCTCACCCTTGATAACGTGATAACTTTATTGAAAGTTGATTAGTTAATCTTACGGCCGTTTGCTGGACAAACCACTGTTTGATTTGCAGTAATTTACAGTAAGAGATATCACTATAATTGATATAAAGATTGGAAAATTGACATATTAATGAGTAAATTACAGTGCCCTGTAATGAGTTATTGATATATACAATTGAGCTATTTTTCATAATCAATAATATTAATGTAACTGTCATATGAGATATATAATTAATCATATTCCTGATTAATTATTCAAATTCCCTATATATCATTTGAGTTAATAATTATGTACAACCCAGTGCGGCTACACCACTCTCTCTTTGACAAATTCAACAAATTTCCAACTTTAGTTATTCCTGCTGAAACTAAATTAGAGATATCAGTGTTAGACATAGTACAGTTTTGACAAAAACAGGGTGTAACAATGTTCGTATGGCAGAGAAGGAAGGAGACCAGGGTCGGCTTACTGAGGCTCGTGGGAACTTTATTGTACGTAAATAAAGAAACAAAAACAAACTCGCGCCATATGCGCGTCAATAAATAATCCACATTCACTTTGGCTTCTCGCGTTCCGTCTGCTGCGTCCTCCCACGAGCCCTCAGATCTCTCTCTCGTTTCTGGAAAGCGGCCGGCTTAAATACTGCTTAACCACGCCCATCACTGAAATGAGAAGCAGGTGTCACTTGTCTCTCACTTAACCCTCTTACCACCGCTGATCTCTTCACCCTCTCTCCCGTTGCAGACCTCGCTAAACCACGCCTCCCCCGCCACATACTCCCACCGCCCGACTCAGGCCGGGGAGCCACTGGAGGGGAGCGTGGTCCGAGCAGAGGGTGAACTCCAGGCCCAGGAGGTAGTATCGAAGGGTAAGGACCGCCCATTCCTTCTCTATGGTGCTGTACTTAGTCTCTCTCTTAGAGAGCTTCCGGCTAATGTACAGCACCGGGCGATCCTCCTCCCCCACCTCCTGGGACAGGACCGCACCCAGCCCCCTGTCCGACGCGTCAGTCTGCAAAAAAAAAGGGGAGAGAAAAGTTAGGAGAGTGCAGGAGCGGTCCACCACACAGGGCAGCCTTAACCTGGGTAAAGGCCTGTTGGCACCGCTCCGTCCATTGGACCGTATCTGGTACCTCCTTTTTAGTGAGGTCAGTCAGGGGGCTAGTGAGGTCCGAATAACCAGGAATAAACCTTCTATAATATCCCGCCAGCCCCAGGAACTGCCTCACCTCCTTTTTGGTCTTAGGTCTGGGGCAAGTCGCAATAGCTGCCGTCTTGTCAATTTGGGGACGCACCTGCCCGTGACCCAAGTGGAAGCCCAGACACCTTACCTCCACCCGCCCAACTGCGCACTTCTTCGGGTTGGCCGTTAGCCCCGCCCGTCTCCGCGCCTCGAGGACAGCCCTCACATGCTCCATATGCCGCCGCCAGTCCCCACTATAAATGATAATATCACCCAGGTAGGCGGCGGCATATGCAGTATGCGGACGCAGCACTCGATCCATGAGACGCTGGAACGTAGCGGGGGCCCCGGACAAGCCGAACGGAAGCGTCACAAATTGGTGTAAACCAAACGGCGTGGTGAAGGCTGTTTTTTCTCTAGACATGGGAGATAAGGGGATCTGCCAATATCCTTTTGTCAAGTCCAATGTCGCCAATGTCGAATAAAAACGAGCCGTACCTAACCGATCGAGCAACTCGTCAATCCGTGGCATTGGATAAGCATAAAATTTTGACACCGCATTCACCCTGCGATAGTCCACACAAAACCGCACCGAGCCGTCCGTTTTAGGGACCAAAACAATCGGGCTCGCCCAATCACTGTGGGACTCCTCGATTACTCCTAACCCCAGCATCGCTTCTAATTCTGTCTGAACCACTTTTTTTTGTGTTCAGGTAATCTATATGGCCGGCTGCGAACCACCACGCCCGGCTCCGTCTCAATATGGTGCTGAATCAGATTAGTACGACCAGGTAGAGGCGAAAACACGTCTGCAAATTCGGACTGTAATTGTCCAATGTCAGTGAGCTGCGAGGGCGAGAGGTGATCCCCTCCCGGGGCCAGGGCGAGGGATTTTTCTTTAATGACCGCCTCTGGCCCGAGATCCTCCTCTCCGCTCACCGCCGTCGCTAGCAACACTGACTCCTCTTCGCTCCCTCTTTTAAGGAGGTTGAGGTGGTAAATTTGCCTGGAGTCGCCTCTGTCTGTTCGTACTACTTCATAATTGAGATCTCCTATTCACTGTGTGACCTCAAAGGGTCCTTGCCACTTTGATAATAATTTGGAGCTGGATGTCGGCAGTAATACGAGCACTTTATCTCCCGGAGCAAATTCTCGGAGCTTAGTTCCCGTTATACTGCTGGCTTTGTCTGCCCTGGGCCTGGAGTAAATTCTCCATTGAGAGCCGCCCCAGTGTATGGAGTTTTGCCCTCAGGTCCATGACATATTGAATTTCGTTTTTGCTATCTGAACGTCTGTCCTCCCAAGTTTCTTTCAGGACGTCCAACACGCCCCGGGGCTGGCGTCCGTAAAGAAGCTCGAAGGGGGAAAACCCCGTGGAGGCTTGGGGGACCTCGCGCACAGCAAATAAGAGGGGCTCTAGCCATTTATCCCAATTTTTCGCGTCTTCTTGGACGAATTTACGAATCATTGTTTTCAAAGTGCCGACCAGTCCGTCCGTTTGTGGGTGATAGACGCTGGTCCGTACCGCTTTAATGCCCAATAATTCGTATCATTCGCGTAACGTGCGTGATGTAAACGCGGTGCCCTGGTCCGTGAGAATCTCTTTTGGGATTCCCACGCGGGAGATTAAGCGAAACAGGGCGTCCGCCACACTCTTCGCCGAGATGTTGCGGAGCGCCACTGCTTCGGGATATCGTGTTGCAGAATCCACTATGACTAATGCAAAACGATGTCCTCGTGCGGATCGTTCTAATGGCCCGATGAGGTCCATACCAATTCGTTCGAAGGGGACCTGCACTAGAGGTATAGGGCGCAATGGCGCTTTTGGGGTGGCCGGTGGGTTCACTAACTGACATTCCCGACACGACGCGCACCATCTGCGGACATTCTCGTGAATGCCCGGCCAAAAAAATCGGGTCTTTAGACGATTTAGCGTGGCTGTCATACCTAGATGCCCTGCCATTGGATTACAATGTGCCGTCTGGAAAAGCATTTCCCGACGGCTCTTAGGTACTAATAATTGGGTCGTATCTTCCTTTGTCTGAGCGTCATGGGTCACTCGATACAACCGGTCTTTAATAACGGCAAAATACGGATAGGAGAGCGGGCGGTCAGGATGGAGGGCCTGCCCATCGATGGAACGGACCTGCTCGAATGCATGTTTAAGGGTTTCATCCTGGGACTGCTCCAGAGGAAAGTCATCGCGATTGGAAAGGTTTAGCCTGGCCAAATCGCTCGGTTCCTCTGAAGCTTCCCCACTGGGTCCTGGTACAGATTCTCCTACCTGAGCGCTCGCCCCTCCCTCCGGGCCTCTCTTCTTCCCAGAGACATCCACTGTTAAGCACCCCAATAATTGTTCAAAAGCTGGCCAATTGGTCCCCAAGATTAGTGGATGCCGGAGGCGCGGACTAACGGCCACCTCCACATAATGCTTTTGTCCCCTAAATTTGATGCCTATGGTTTTTACAGGGTATTCCACTATATCCCCGTGCACACACCTCACCTTAACCACGCGGCCCGTATCCAATGCCCCGGATTGTATCAGGCTTTGATGGATGGAGGTCTGGTTGCAACCTGAATCCACCAAAGCCTGATAGGTACCCCCCTTAATACTCACAGGTATTTGATACAACCCGGCTTGATCGGGGGCAGCCTGCGGGTCGTCTGGGATCCAGACCAATGTCCCCACCTCCATGACCGGGCACCGGTCCACGAAATGGCCTGGATCCCCGCAACGCCAGCAGGCCGGCCCAGGCCTTCCCGCCACCCTAGTGGTTGGAAGGGGGTTAGGTGATTGACGTGGGGAAGCAGTAGGTAGCTGAACCAGACCCTCCCCGTGTGGCGGCCCCATTCCTCTGGTAGGACCCCGTGACATCGTTGCCGACTCCGCCCCTGTTCTCCAGCGGGGTGCGGCCCTTGGTGGCCCCGCGAACCGGGACCTGGGTAGAGGGACAGGCTTTGCCACAAGAGGAGAGAGAGGGGGGGGGGAGAGAGAGAGAGACAGATGGAAGGGGTTCGCCGCTTCGCCATTTGCGGCACGAGTCCCGGAGCTGCTGGGCTAAGACAAAGGGCCGGCCAGCTTCAGTCAGTTCTGGCGACCGGAAGCATTGACGGTGCTGCTCGGGGCTGAGGCCGACCCTTTGGAGCACTGCTCTTTTTAAGTCTGCATATACCAGGAGGTTCTGGACGGGCAGTTGTTGAGCAGCCTTCTGGGCCTCCCCAGATAGCAGAGGAATTATTCTGACCGGCCAGCTGTCCTCTGGCCACCCACACGCCTCGGACGTCCTCTCAAAAAGATTGAGGAACACTTCCGGATCATCCGTTGGCCCCATCTTTGTCAGAGGCATGTGGGCAGCAGGGCTGGAACTGGGGGAGGCTGACCTCATCCGAACCTCCCGGTCCAGCAGGCTCCGGAACAGCTCGCGGTCCTCCCGCTGGACCTGCATCATTGCCTGGAACCGATGTTCGTGGTCGGCTCGCAGCTCCAGCAGGGCTTGATGTTGTTCCTGATGCAGGCCCGCGAGCGATGTAATGAGCTCCGCAAACAGCGTTCCCGATGCTCCTGACGGGGTTTGCATGGCGGCGGCGTTCTCCTTCCTTCCCGGGATTCGGCATGCCTCCCCCGCCACACAGGGGTTATGAAAAAGTGGTTCATCAAAGCCTAAATGTTCTCTCCACTCCAGCTTAAAATAACACCAAGCTTCAAAAACAGATCCATAAAACTTTAGAACAGTCTTATCTTTAACATCATTTTTTTTAAATTAAAAACATCTGTTTATCAAGCTCCATCTTGCTTTTTTTGTAAAATGGCAAGACCAAAAATAATCCATGGTACAGAGTCTGAAGAATAAAGCAGCTTTTGGGCTGTTTGTAGCCTCATTGCTTTTACCTTAGAGGTCAAATGGATTAACCCTTGACCACCCTCGTTGACAGGAAGACACAGTACTCCAGGGTGAAGCCAATAATGCCCCCCCCCAGAAGAACTCCACAAAATATTTCTGAAGTTTTAACAAGAGATCTCTTGGAGTATCCAATACTGTTAAACGATGCCACAGCATTGAGGCAGCAAGATTATTCACTACTAACACTTTACCTCTGATAGAAAGCCGGGCTTGAATCCATTTCCATCTCTGAAGCTTTCCAGTCACTTTCTCCATAAGTCCTTCCCAATTCTTTTTCATATGTTGCTCAGTCCCAAAAAACAGTCCAAGGATTTTAACACCCTCTTTATTTCAACGGCACTGATTTGGAAGCTGAGGTGGGTTCTGATCTGACCAATTACCCAATAACACGGTATTAGTTTTTTCCCAATTAACCTGTGCAGAAGATGCACTTTGAAAGATATTGAGGCATGAAACCACAGATGTTTAACATCATCTTCAGAACTAATAATAACTGTGATGTCATCAGCATAAGCTGTTAGTTTCACTGTTGGTATATTCAAAAGGCAAGATGGTGGAAAAGTCAATCCTTGTAACTTCTCTCTCAACATCTTTAACAGTGGTTTAATCGAAATTGTGTACAAGAGGCCAGATAAGCTACAACCTTGTCTCACTCCTCTGTGCACCGCAAAAGGTCTTGTTAGAGTTCCATTAACCTTCAGCATGCTGTAAATGTTGTTATACAAAAGCCTTACCCATGAAGTAAACTGTTCTCCAAAGCCAAAGCCTTCCATCATTTTAAACAAATATGCATAGTCAACTTTGTCAAAGGCCTTGTCTAATATAGAACGCTTTGAAATGCAGTAAGACTGGTCTCCATGAATAATTGATGCTAAAGATTTTTTCAGATGATTTGTCAAAGCCTTAGATAAAAGTTTGTAATCAGTTCCTAAAAGAGAGACTGGTCGCCAGTTTTTTAATAAGCCGAGATCTCCTTTCTTAGGTAACAGGGACACCACAGCTCTTCTACAACTGAGAGGCAGAGTTTTTGACTCAAAGCTTTCAAGAAACACAGCACACAGATCTTCTCCTATAATAAACCAAAAAACTTTGTAAAATTCAGAAGTCAATCCATCCAGCCCTGGTGTTTTTCTTGAAGACTGCTGCTGTAAAGCTTCACTTATTTCCTGAAAAGACAGTGGTTTTTCTAAATCAGCTTTATCTTCTTTTCCAAGCTATGGAAGTTCCTCTAGAAGTTAATCCATTGCTTCAGAATTGCAAGGTTGTGCACTATATAAATCTTCATAAAACCATAAAGCTTGTGAAATTATTTCCTTCTTTTCAGTTATTTATTTTCCATTTAACAGTTTGAGATAATTTATATTCCTCTTTTCTCTAACATTCTTCCCCAATGAAAAGAAAAATGTTGTTGAAGAATCCATACTGTTTAACTGAAGAAATTTTCCACGTATAGATGTGCTATGACTCTTTTCTTCATACAATTTTTTTTTAGAAGCAAATTATACTTTTCAAGTGTCCTTGCACTCTCTGTATCTTCAGCCACACCAATGGTGCTACTTAGTTTAAGAATGTGTTGTTCTAAAAGAATGACTTTTTCTCTCATCTCAACCGTACGATTCTTTGTATATTGTTGGCAAAAAAATCTGGATCTGTGCTTTCCCGATATCCCACCACTGGCCTAAAGTTTTATACTGTAACTTTCTCTCTCTCCACTCCTCAGAACTCCGTGAAATTTTTTACAAAGGCTTTATCTTGCAACAATCTATTGTTAAAACGGCAATAATTACGATAAGAAGTACTCTGTGTTATAGACATAGTTACAGCAACATAGTGATGATCAGAAAGTGACGTTGGTGAAATATAACTATTAAAAAATCTTCCTCTATTACCAATTTGAACATGAATCCTATCCAGCCATGCACCAGAAACTGTGTTAGCATTTATTTTTAACCATGTGTATTGTCTGTCACTAGGAAAACCTTCTCTCCATACATCTACAAATTTATGATACTGGACTACGGTTTTGAGAGTTTCAGACGATTTTAAGTGAGGTTCAACATGATTCCGATCGATAGTGTAATCAAGAGTACAATTAAAATCACCAGCTAAAATTATTGTTCTATTATTTGAAATTTCTGAAACAACATCTTTAAATTTTTTGAAAAAACAGACTCTTTCTACACCATCATTTGGAGCATAGACATTAATAAGAGAAAAATGTAATTCATATAACTTAAAATCTAATATTTGCATTCTATCCAATATAATTTCTGTAACCTTAATATCTTGAATTTGTAAATCTGAAGAAATAAGAAAACCTACTCCGGCACTAACATTTGATTTATGGCTAAAGAAAGCTTGGCCTCTCCATTCACTCAGCCACTGAGCCTGATTGTCCATATCTGTGTGTGTTTCCTGCAGAAAAACTATACTTGCTTTCTTCAAACCAACAGTCAAACAAAGCAGCCCTTTTTTCAGCACTACAGCATCCATTAACATTCAAAGATCCAAAATTCAAGAATGTCATAGTGCTTATAAATAAAAAAGTGACTAATATCAATAACCAAGCCATATATTCTTTCTTCCTCATTCTGTAATAATCAGATTTTTTTCCAATAATCACGATTGGTCACACCTTTCACCTTTGTTATTATTTTTTTAAGGCGATACTGCTCTGCCTACTGATTTCATCAAAAGTTGCTTTTCTCATTGCAACCTTGCTAGACACCAAAAATGCTTCAAATCCGGGAAAAATGTCTCAATTTGTGGTTTACGAGCTCATTTAGTTTCATCAAGAAAATCACTTATTTGTTTTACTGTATACAACTTGCGAATACTTGATCCCGTTCCTTCAACATCCTCTCCATCAGATAGACTCTCTATCTCTATATCATCGTCCGAATCATTTTCAGATTGAACATATTCTGAACTCACCGCGGACATCTGAGTGTAGCTTTATTCAGCTGCCTCACTTTCACCATTTACTTCATTATTCTCCATCTCTGTTTGTTCTTTTTCTAATCGTGTGTCATCCTCATTAACATTTGCCGTGGACTTTTCCCCAACACCAGCTTGATTTTCCATCGTTTCAGCACTCTCACAGATCTCTGTGTCTCTATTAACATTATTTTGCTTTGTAGGCACTGTTTCAACTACCGCTGTGTGTTCAATATCTAGTTAAACACCTTGTTCGGTTATTTTCGAACGAGAAGGCTTATCTGTTTGTTTATTTGGGCACGTTTGCCGCACATGCCCTTGTCCCCCGCACAAAAAGCATCTCATTTGATCAGAGCTAATAAAGATTGTATACTCTTTGCCTTCATTAGTTAATTTCACAGCCAAATTAAGCGGATCCTGTTGCTCATTCAATATCATGTACGTATATCGCCGAAAAAGACATGAAGTGTCTGATGTCTGGATTTTTCAAACCTAACGGGATCATCTTAATAGGTCCTGTTAATTTTCCATATCGTTCAAGTACTCCCTGAATAACTGAACGGAGGAACATTCGATAAAACAATTTTCTTTGAAGGACTCGATAACGGCAGTACTGGTAAGAATGTGTCATTAATTCCACGTTCAATCAGATTATCCACCATTTGAACATCTGTAAGAAAAACAACAACGGCTTTATTCATTCTAGAGGCTGACTTGATATTTAGCCCACCAACCTGTTCACTGACTGCAACCAACACGTCTTCCACAGATATGGAGTCAACTGGCGTGCATTTAAATCCATGTCTGAGAGTCAAGCGTGAGAAATCTCCGCTCAATCCCATCTGTTCAAGCTCACCTTCGCCAACTTCCATCAGCGCATAAGCGAATTAAACATTTTTAAACTAAATTCATATAAAATCGTATATATATATATATATATATATATATATATATATATATATATATATATATATAAAGTGAAAGTTTTGGAAGCAAAGTTCCAAAACTCCTCCCACTACCCACAATCCCAAGAGAGAGAGAGAGAGAGAGAGAGAGAGAGCGCTTTCGCCTAAGCCTGCTATAGCTTGCACTTTTGGCACAAAAGACTAGATATGAGCCTAATTGCACACATTTATCTGGTTAAATTTTTTAATTCATATGTTGAAAAGTGTTTTTTTTTTCTAGGCAAGTTGTGTTGATTTTAGAAGAAGTCTAAATTGATCAAACATGCTCATCACACTTCCTGCATCTGGTCACTCAGTTGTTACTACAAAAAAAAAAAAAAAAAAACCTTCCTAAACCATAAATGTTCCAAACATATTTCTAAATTAAATTAATAAAGAAATAAATAAAAAAAAAATACAAATATTACCACTTTGCCTTTAAAAACCAAACACTGAAATATTGTAATGGCTGCAACAGCAGCTATATGTAATGGGGAAGTATAAAGATATGGCCTCCAGTCGGACTCGGGGCGAGAACTCTGAGAAGCTGTTGGATAAGGGCCGGCCCGTGCAGGACTCTATTCATTCCCCCGTTTCAACAAAAAGTTCCCCTGGGCTCGGCAGGCCCCCAAACTGCCCAGGCCCATATGCACCTGCATACCCTGCATGCCCAGACACTACGCCACTGCCTCTGTGACATCGTAACATCTCAGCATTCTAGACATAGGCTCATTTAGCTTATAAATAGACGCACCAATAAAAACGTCATTTTTTACTTATTAAATTAATATACATTTTAAATTAAGATGGGTATTTGGCAATAACGAAATTAAGATAAAGGCTCCGCCAGATTTGCTTCGCACTATCAGCTGACATTTAATAAAAGAATAATGCCAATAAATACTCTGTCCACATTATTCATTTAAGACTCAATGAATGTTTAGTTATCATTTGAAAAACCTTTACTCACAGAGATTAGGCTAGGTCCACATGTTTTTGTGGAGGAAAATAATTGAATCCACTGTAGATGTCTTCAGCGCGTTCCTGCGCTCACTGATGGTGCGTCATTATTCACTCATTATTTTCATTATAAACATGGTCAAAACTTTTCTACACTTCAGACTTTGCTTTAGTTGCTGGTGCAACCAAAACGTAATCACCAGAGGCAAGCCTCCGTTACACATACTCAGCATTCATTTCCACATCTTTCTTGCGCTAATCGAAACACATCACATCACATGACCGCTCGTTTACCTTGCAAATCCGTTGGGTTTGGGCAAAGATCTTCAGCTCTAATTTGGTGGCTAATATTTCATGTTCCACATTATCTTTGTACAATCATTTGCGTTTCTCAAAAAAAAAAAAAAGACCTGAGAAATCTCTACCAAATACATGTCAAATAGTCAGCTGTAACTCTATTCTGACAATCATTTAGTAAAATGTAATCCCTGTGTCTCTGTGTATCCTCCTGTAGATAATCAAACATGTTGAGGAAGGCTCTAAAATTATGCTAGTTGTTAAAAATCATTCCATAATTTACCCTTAAAACAGACTCAGAAATGGAAAAAGTGTCTCCAACTCTTCATTTTAACTCTTTAGTGTTGTGTAATGTAGAAAAGATAAGCACAAAGATCCACTACAGGTGGGTGTATAGTAAGCAGGATGGTAAACTAGTGTGGTTTAGTCTCTGATTGCTGGTGGAGGACTTACCACATGAAAGCAGGCTCCTCCCTCGGGGGAAGGAAATGCAGCCTCCTTCGCAGTGAGAAAAATGTTAAGAACCTTCAACCCCTCCATCAGTGTGGCCCTACACATTTACCGACTTGAGAAGTTGATTATTTCAGTGCCCATATATCAGTTGTGTCAGTTTCAGTATTTCTTGCATACTGAGTTTTTTACACTGTTAAAGAGTTGGATTCCCATGCTAAATTCCCATGCTAAAGTTTTTTTCGAGTATGGCTCTGTGTGACGTTAGATGGAGCGGAATTTCCTTATATGGGTCCTAAGGGCACTTCTGCCAGAAGAGCACGCTCTCGTATAGCAGAGCACTGAGAGCACAACGGACATTCACTGATCAGAGCGAGAGCATCGCGAAATGTCACAAAAGGAGTGTGTTTTTGGTTGCGAGGGCAAGACAACCCTGCACAGATTACCAAAAAAAAAAAAAACAGCATTAAGGGACCAGTGGATGGAGTTTATTTTTACAGAGCATCAACGGAGTTGTGCAAGTGTTTGTGTTTGTTCCCCTGCATTTCGAAGATGCTTGTTTTACAAACAAGGCCCAGTTTGACGCCGGATTTGCACATCGTTTATTTCTTAAGGATAATGCAGTCCCAACGAAAAAGGGTCACGATCGTGTGTTGGAACCGCAGGCGGTGAGTAAAACTGCTTCATATATCTCTGTGTTGTTAACTTAGCTATCAGCGCATAAGCACATCAAGTAAACAACATGCGATGTTGTCATCAAACTGCACTTTCCACATGTACAGCTTAAAAAAAAAAAAAAAAAAAAAAAGACGACAAAGTGGAACTTTTTCCAAAACCGCTAAGCAAATATATACAGTTTCAGTACATACCACATAGAGACTTAGTTGCTGATGCTGCTCTTGTAAAATTTCAGCCTCTGGATCTGATTCTGGATCATAAATATACGCTGAAACTGACTGTTAGCCATGGTTTGTTTTGGTTGGTTTTGTCCTCACGGTAATGTCACAGCTTCCAAACGCTCTCAACGCAAAAGCCTACTGGCGCTCGTGATTCTTTAGCTCCGCCCACACGTCACGCCTCCAGCCGGTTGTGTTTTTCCCGGGAAAAATCGGTACAGACTATCTTTCTCTTATAAATATAATAAAACTAAAGACTTCTAACTCCAACTCATACCTTTTGTTTTTCAAATATGTTGTATAGCCACAATGCTTTTTAGTTTTTGTGTGCATCTAATAGTCTCCCCAATATTTTTTTTATAAATAAATAAAAAAATATTATTATTATTTCAAGATTATCTGTCATAAATTATTTTTATTTTGTCCATGGAACCATCATAGCAAGTTGATGTGCAATCTCATACTAACTTTGGTGTAGATACTTAAAATGTATTAGTCTCTGTAAATTAGAAAAAAAGAAAGAAAGGAATAAAATAGAAAAAAAAACTATTTAAAAAAAATACTTAAAGGTATAATTCACCCCCAAAAAATTTAAATAGCCTGTGATTTACTCCCCCATAAAGGCATCTTAGGTGTAAAGAGCACATGTATGAAAGGAGATTAGAGCAAGATTTGAGGACTGATTTACACTGCTTTACAGAAGCGCCTCTCAAGATTTTTATGCAGCGATCTGTCATGCCACATCAAAGACCGTCAAAACGCCATTTATTATTAGAATTTTCTCCGAAAAAAAAAGTGCATAGTCAAGTCAATTCAAATCACGTTTATTATATAGCGCTTTAAAAAAAAAAAAACTTGCCTCAAAGCAAGTGAACAGCATTAATTAGTAAACAGTGTGTCGATAATGCAAAATGACAGTTAAAGGCAGTTCATCAATGAATTCAGTGATGTCATCTCAGTTCAGTTTAAATAGTGTCTGTGCAATCATTTGCAATCAAGACAATGATATCGCTGTAAATTAAGTGACCCCAACTAAGCAAGCCAGAGGCGACAGCAGCAAGGAACCAAAACTCCATTTGTGACAGATTGGAGAAAAAAAAACTTGGGAGAAACCAGGCTCAGTTTGGGGGCCAGTTCTCCTCTGACAAGACAAATCCAGCAGTTCAATTCCAGGCTGCAGCAAAGTCAGATTGTGCAGAAGAATCATCTGTTTCCTGTGGTCATTTCCCGGTGGTTGGATTAGAAAAAGATCTTTACAGGGGATCTGTATCTGTGGCTCTAGTTGTCCTGGTCTCCACTGTCTTTCAGGGCTGTAGAGGTCCTTTCTGTGTGATGATCCACCATCCTGTCTGGATATGTACTGGATCCAGGTGACTGCAGTGACCCTCTGATCTGGATACAAATTGGATCTGGTGGCTACGGTGACCTCAGAATAAGAGAGAAACAGACTAATATTAGCATAGATGCCATTCTTCTAATGATGTAGCAAGTACATTGGGTGTTATGGGAAGTGTTCTCGGTTCCAGTTTACCTAATTAATGCAGCCTAAATATCCTTTAACAGATTTGGATATTAGAAGCACATAAGTGTGTTATGTATAAACCAGGTTAAAAAGATGGTTTTTTAATCTAGATTTAAACTGCAAGAGTGTGTCTACCTCCCGAACAATGTTAGGTAGGTTATTCCAGAGTTTAGGTGCCAAATAGAAAAAGGATCTGCTGCCCGCAGTTGATTTTGATATTCTAGGTATTAGCAAATTGCCTGAGTTTTGAGAATGCAGCAGACGTGGAGGTTTATAATGTAAAAAGAGCTTGTTCAAATACTGAGGTGCTAAATCATTCAGGGCTTTATAAGTAATAAGCAAGATTTTAAAATCTATATGATGTTTGATAGGGAGCCAGTGCAGTGTTGACAGGACCGGGCTAATGTGGTCATACTTCCTGATTCTAGTAAGAACTCTTGCTGCTACATTTTGGACTTACTGTAGTTTGTTTACTAAGCGTGCAGAACAACCACCCAATAAAAGATTACAATAATCTAACCTTGAGGTTATAAATGCATGGACTAACATTTCTGCATTGGACATTGAGAGCATAGGCCGTAATTTAGATATGTTTCTGAGATGGAAAAATGCAGTTTTACAAATGCTAGAAATGTGGCTTTCTAAGGAAAGATTAAAATTAAATTAAATTTATGCATTTAGCAGACGCTTTTATTCAAAGCGACTTACAGTGCATTCAGGCTATCAATTTTTACATATCATGTGTTCCCGGGGAATCGAACCCCCAACCTTGCGCTTGTTTGCGCAGTGCTCTACCAGTTGAGCTACAGGAACAAAGATTGCTATCAAATAGCACACATAGGTTCCTAACTGATGAAGAAGAATTGACAAAGCAGCCACCAAGTCTTAGACAGTATTCTAGGTTAATACATGCAGAGTTTTTAGGTACTATAATTAACACATCTGTTTTTTCAGAAGACTCTGTGATGTGAGGCAGCTAGCAGACGGTCGGTTTAGCCAGTTTGTCTGCTTCCTGACCTGGGCCCCAGTTAGTCAAGTATAAACTCTAAGACTTTTCTAGAGAGAAGAGCGGAGCCACCCCAGAAGGGATCAATCAATCACCTTTATTTATATAGTGCTTTAAACAAAATACATTGTGTCAAAGCACTGAAGAACATTCATTTGGAAAACAGTGTTTCAATAATGCAAAATGATAGTTAAAGGCAGTTCATCATTGAATACAGTTATGTCATCTCTGTTCAGTTAAAATAGTGTCCGTGCATTTATTTGTAATCAAGTCAATGATATCGCTGTAGATGAAGTGACCCCAACTAAGCAAGCCAGAGGCGACAGCGGCAAGGAACTGAAACTCCATTGGTGACAGAATGGAGAAAAAAACCATGGGAGAAACCAGGCTCAGTTGGGGGGCCAGTTTTCCTCTGACCAGACGAAACCAGTAGTTCAATTCCAGGCTGCAGCAAAGTCAGATTGTGGAGAAGAATCATCTGTTTCCTGTGCTCTTGTCCTGGTGGTCCTCTGAGACAAGGTCTTTACAGGGGATCTGTATCTGGGGCTCTAGTTGTCCTGGTCTCCGCTGTCTTTCAGGGATGTAGAGGTCCTTTCTAGGTGCTGGTCCACCATCTGGTCTGGATACGTACTGGATCCGGGTGACTGCAGTGTTTCCGGTTCCGGTTTACCTAATTAATGCAGCCTAAAAATCCTTTAACGGATTTGGATATTAAAAGCATATTAGTATGTTATGTGTATGCCAGGTTAAAAAGATGGGTCTTTAATCTAGATTTAAACTGCAAGAATGTGTCCGCCTCCCGAACAATGTTAGGTAGGTTATTCCAGAGTTTAGGTGCCAAATAGGAAAAGGATCTGCCGCCCGCAGTTGATTTTGATATTCTAGGTATTATCAAATTGCTTTTGAGAGTTTTTTGAGTTTTGAGAACGTAGCGGACGTAGAGGAGTATAATGTAAAAGGAGCTCATTCAAATACTGAGGTGCTAAACCATTCAGGGCTTTATAAGTAATAAGCAATATTTTAAAATCTATACGATGTTTGATGGGCAGCCAGTGCAGCGATGACAGGACAGGGCTAATATGGTCATACTTCCTGGTTCTAGTAAGAACTCTTGCTGCTGCATTTTGGACTAGCTGTAGTTTGTTTACTAAGCGTGCAGAACAACCACCCAATAAAGCATTACAGTAATCTAACCTTGAAGTCATAAATGCATGGATTAACATTTCTGCATTTGACATTGAGAGCATAGGCCGTAATATAGATATATTTTTGAGATGGAAAAATGCAGTTTTACAAATGCTAGAAACGTGGTTTTCTAAGGAAAGATTGCGATCAAATAGCACACCTAGGTTCCTAACTGATGACGAAGAACTGACAGAGCAACCATCAAGTCTTAGACAGTGTTCTAGGTTATTACAAGCAGAGTTTTTAGGTCCTATACTTAACACCTCTGCTTTTTCTGAATTTAGCAGTAAGAAATTACTCGTAATCCATTTTTTTTATATCGACTATGCATTCCATTGGTGTGTTTCACCGGGCCGCGAAGAAATATAGAGCTGAGTATCATCAGCATAACAGTGAAAGCTAACACCATGTTTCCTGATGATATCTCCCAAGGGTAACATACAAAGCGTGAAGAGTAGCGGCCCTAGTACTGAGCCTTGAGGTACTCCATTGTAGCAACAATGAGTTTTACAGAATAATTAACTCAAATGATATATAGGGAATTTGAATAATTAATCAGGAATATGATTAATTTATATCTCAGATGACAGTTACATTAAATTTGATTGATTATGAAAAATAGCTCAATTGCCTATACCAATAAATAATCACAGGGCACTGTAACTTACTCATTAATGTGTCAATATTCCATTCTTCATATCAATTATTGTGATATCTCTTACTGTAAATTACTGCAAATCAAACAGTGGTTTGTCCACTTAACTCCATTTGTGTAACAGTCACTTTCTCATGTTGGCTGAACATGTCTTTTACATCTGCCTCAGTGTGAGTGAGGGAGTCCTCTCTCCATCGGAACCTTGTACAGCTGTATTCGGTTACAGTGCTGGGGCAGTGTGCCCTGTCATCGGTGGTCAGGAGTCTCAGCGGTCTTCTCAGTGGCAGCTGTCCTCTCTTTGGCTGACAGCACGGCACGGCAAACCACAGCAACAATCCTGGTACAGATAATAGGGAGAGAGAGAGAGAAAGGGGAGAAAGAAACAAACGAGGGCTGTCTTTGGTTGGACAGGGCAGCCTCTTTGCTTAGTGGGCGGCGACTGGGTTTAGCTCGCCCTCGCCCATGTTTTGCCACATCTTGCTGCTGGCATGACGCTTGCCTCAGTGTTTTGTCAGTGGCTCTGGTGCTGCGTGGTGCAGCACATGCTGCGTCATGGAAATATATTGGCCTTATCCCCCTTTTGCTCCGTGGCATTACAAGCCCTGGCATTGTGATGTCAGACGGTGCACAACCCACAATATTGTTCTCTGCACGCAGCATGGTTTGTGTATCATGCAGTGGTCTGGGGCTTTGGTTGTCAGTGACTGTAGACTGGTTGCCAGGGTGGATGGAGGGGTCTAAGAGGTGGTAAAGCAAAGACATTATGGAGGTTTCAGAAGCCCGCATGTCCGCTATGTTGGTCTGTGTAGACAAAGGAGCCAGCGTAAGCGATTCTGAGGTAGACAGTTTAGCTAGTAAAGTTCTTATGCTGTGTTATCACTACAACCTTGAATGTAGGTGGGAGGGTTGGGATTGAATGTTGTTTAGTGTGCCAGTTTTGGCAAGGGTGCCAGTGTGATCTTTAAAGTCCTCGTCTAGACTTGGTAACATCGAGTGTCCTTTTACCTTCTTCCAGTACACGATCACATTGTGTGTTTTTGTGATGTTATCACATTGCTGGAACAGGTGTTGGTGTTTGACATGCTTGTTGTTTGCAAGTGTGAGTCCGAGTTCCACACATTCAGGTGAGGATTGGAAGAAACCCAGCGTGTGGTGTAAGGTTTGACCACATTGCAGGTTGAGCCGAACAGCGACCCCTTTGGTGTAAGCTGGTACCACCGTACGCTGTTTGTTAACTAAGGTACAGAGGCTTGAACTTGGGCCTGTCGTTAGGGCATTGTACTCATGGCTGGCTGCTGGGGTTCCCGTGACCTCTGTGACCTGACCGTCTGGCTCTGTGGGAGTTCCCGTGACCTCTGCGACCTGACAGTCTGGCTCTAGCAACCTGTGTGGCTGGAGAGAAAAAGGTTCTCGCACTTGAGCAAAGTCTTTTAGCTGTTTGAAGTTCAGAAAAGGGTCAAAGTGTTCTAGCAGGTCTTTGTCGATGAGCAATGTATGAGTGTTCATTGGTGGGACATACATGGGATGTATTAGACTCATCGGAACGATTGTCAGATGAATGGAAACAACCTGTTCAAACTGGATGTCATTCTGTCTGTACACCTGTACATTCAGTTCATAAGTTTGAGGTGTAAGAGTTCGATCTTGTCTCTTAGCTTCAAATTGGAGTTTTTTGAAAAGTTGAGATGAGATCACCTTCAGGTTTAATCCTGTGTCGATCAGGTGTTCCCTGTTGACTCCTTTTTGGCCCACCCCCTTTTTGACAAGGCTGCCCAGGAATGTTGGCATCAGGGCAGGTGTGACAATCGGTGGGTGGTGAGGACCGGTCTTGTGTAGCTCGCTGCGAAAGCAGGTAGTCAAAACAGCATTTTCTGGTACCTTGTGTTTGTGGTACCTGGTGTGAGGACCTGTGCTGTCTCGTTCAGGGTGTGCAGCTGTTGACTGTGGAGCTTGGGTGTTGTTGTCACTTTGTCCTGTGACAGTTAGCTCTATGGTCTGTGGATGACGGGCACTGTTCTGGGTGCTTGGCTCATCTTCCTTGCGAGTTTTCATGTGAAGATCGTTCAGCACCCTCAGGATCTCTGCTGTCTCAGACGTGGCTGCACTGTGTTGCCCTCTGCTGGCTTGGAACGGTATTGACTCTCTGTAAAAATGTCTGTGACTGTGGTGTTGTAGGGCGCCATCTAGGGTTAACTCCAAGCAGTGCTCAGAGACAGAGACGTTGGGGTTTTTCACAGTCTTTTCACAAATAGTCTTTTGCTTGGTGCAAGCTTTGTGGGCTAAGTTCCGTAACTCTTGTGTAGTTCTGTTACGTGGACACGCTGGGACTCTGAGATGAAAACTCCAACTGGCATGTAGGTTTAGGAGGAACAGAGTTTTTAAGTTGACATCCTGTTCCATACCTGGTTCATTGCATGCACCAAAGTAGGCTTTTTGTAGCTGACTATAGAAAGTCTGTGGGTTTTCAAATTGGCCCTGTTTGAGGTCCATAGCAATAAGGAGCCCATGGTCTGAGTTTGGATCAGAGAATTCAAGAATCAAAGTCTGTAGCAGTTGCTGGTAGTACGCTTTGACAGTCTCTGGTTGACGATCCAGAAAGCAATGCACATCACGGCTGGACGTGATTTTTAACGGGTACAATGTGTTCACATCTGTCACGTTGGCGACAGTTTGCAAATGAAAGTCAATGGCTTGTAAAGAAGCATGAATGTCATGTCCTCCTGCAGGATCTGGATTGAATGTAGAGATGCTTCTGGCTAGCTTGTGAAGTTCTCTGTGAGCAGTGCAGGGTTTAGTGACATGCGTTCTCTGGAAGGGTTCTCTCCCCTCCGTTGTTGACAGGTGTTCTTGTAAGCTGGCTGGTGATTTCTTTAGAAGTGAGCTTACACCCCCTTTTCCAGCTCTGGGTTCTTGGCTGAAAGGGTTGGAGTGGCGGCCCGGGAGAAATTTTGTGGTGTGCGTTTCTCCGATCCAGCCACTCTGTAATCTGTGAGATTGTCTCAGTTCGGTGTGAACAGTGTCAAGTTCATTTTGGAGCTCATCACTCTGCAGAGTAAGCTTGTTGAATTTAGCTCGGGCCGCTTGCAAGTGTGTTTTGCAGGCCCAGGTTTTATAGTCTCTTTCTTTCAATTCAGTCTCTGCTCTTTTTAGGAGAGCGCCACCTTGCTGGAGTTTTTTGTTGAGGTCTTTTCGGGCTTCTCTCTCCAGCTGTTCTCTTTGATCTGTGTCGAGGCGAAGATCTTGCAGGGCATTGTGAAGTCTTTCAACTCCTTTCTGTAGCTCTGGATCTGTGTCGTCCTCTTTCTTGCGCTGGTTCTGGGTCTCAAGGAGGAGCTGATCAAGATGACTCTGGGTTGGGGCCTGGTCCTTCCAGGCCTCCTCCGCGATGTTACTCCGTTCACTGAGCCGTGCCTGGGCGACGAGAATGTGAACTAGGCTTCCGAAGATCCTGGCGAGTTCTCTGTAGTAGTCGCTTTGGTTTGGATCGCGTGCCATCAGTTCATCTAGCTCGGTGTCTAGTTGCTCTGGGTGCTGCAGGTTACTGGCGTCCATGGGCAGGAAGGGGGTTGTCACTGCTTTCAACCATGTCGAGAGGTGGCCCCGTGGACCGCTGGACTGGATGCCTGGAACATCCTGATTCTCTGTTGGTGAGAGAAGCACACACACACACACAAAAAGACCAATGCAAGTTCGTTCTACGTTTAACGAGCTATATTCATACGGGCTGTGCCGTTTATGAGAATTTTGGGGCTAACTGATGCAAACAGTCAGACAGTTAAGTAGCCAATTAACTTGGGTCAACGAAGGACCTGAAATAGAGATTTGACAGGCAGTAGCCTAGCGGGTCGTGTGATGACACCGGCTGCTGGTTACTCTATGATTTAACTTCGTGTTGGTGGCTCACAGGTTACTGTCTCTATGTGAAATGAAAGAAACAAATCACAACAGAACAGAGGGTAGAAAAAGATCAAAGTGAAACAACACTTGAAATGAGCTAAAAAAAACTATAGAAACACAATGTGTTAGTGAGAATGAGGAGGCCTAAGCCTACTGCTAGGTTTTAAGATAGGGCCAACAGGTGTGTGGGCTATCTGGGTAGGAAACCTAGAAATATGGTGTGGCTTAAGGAAGCAAAAAGGGTCAAACACTTAAAATATATCCGGGGGAATATCTAATATTCTGTGGCTTATAATAAGTGGATGGGTTTTATCACATTTGTTCACCTGGGTGAATTGAAATCATTAAGGTGGGAACCAGTGGCTTGGTCAACCTCTCCGGTGCTCCACAAACACTCAACCGCAGTGTCCCCGGTCCTCCGTCACTCTGGCGTGGCGCTGTCTCGAACGGCTTGTGACTTTTAGCACAACCTTTGGAGTGCAAAAATTGTTGATGTCTCCACTGCGTGCCGCTAACGGACAGAGACAAGAGGAACCGAGTTTCACTCGCAGCCAGTATCGGTAACACCGGTCGGGCAGCCTTGCTCACTGGAAACCTGAGATTACTGTCCAATCACAGAGGGAGTTCTACAATCAAATACACAAAGGATGAACAAAGGAAACTTAAAGTTAATTAAGGTTTGGTTTGTTTAACATCAATTGAGTAACTATATATGTAGAGAGGAAAGGTAACAGCTTTACCTAATAATAATAAAACAAAACAAAGGAATTATGATAATAATGGTAATTATCAAAATAACCTAAGTCAAAAGAGAGAAGAAAAATAATAAACATCAAATTAAAAGACAGGAATGAAACAAGGGAGAAGGAGTAGCTGGTGGGGGGGGGGGGGGGAATTACTGCTTTTCTGTCTTTAACCTGCTGAGCAGAAAACTTAATTCAAATTAAAAATTCAAAACTGGTTTAAATCAAAATTTAAAATAAGCATGTATGAATTTAAAGGAAAATCGGAATAATATCCTATAATAACCCATGATAGCTTGTAAGTTATCATTAATAGTTATGAAATTAATCAAACAGGGTGAGATTAATCAAAAAGGGTAAAAGTGGACATGCAATCCAAAACAGAATGGAAAAGACAGAGGTCTGTTAGTCGATTTAACAGGAGACTGCCACTAGATGGCTTACCTTCTAAGTGGTAGAATCAGTGGTTGACCTGAAACATCTAGATTTCCACTATTAAACAATTACATTTTAATTCGAATCATGTTTGAACCAAACTCAAAGTAAATGTAAACAGTCAAAGGCAGGGAAAATTATTTTGTTTCCCTGTAATAATACTCGCACGAGCAAAGCTGTAAATGCAAATAATTATTGAGAATTTAAGCATCTAATTCAAATACATCACAGGGGATTATAAATTAGCAATCAGAGCGCATTATCTGAAACGGCCACAGGATTGCAGCTTTGCACTCATGCAAGCTGGAATCAGAAAGCAGGGCGTACCCTGAAATTTCTAACCCACGCGTTCCCTCTGGTGTTTAGATAGCGGAATTACAATTTCAATATGACTTAGAAATTATCTGATCGTTTGTTAGGCTGATTTTCTGCATCAAAAATCACAAGTAACAAACAGAAAGTTTTGATTCTGTGGTGCTATATTAAACATAGGGTAAAGGAAGGATCCCGTTCACTTCCAAAACACAAATGTAACAAAAACAGGAATTTTCCCACTGTTGACTCCAATAAACATTTATCAAAATAGCACTTATGATTTAAATGTTTTAGGTTTAAAAATCGGGTAGCTAAGCCAATTTTAGACCAGGAGTTTTTATCGTTTATTTTTTTGAATATCATGTGGTTTACCACAAATTCAATAACGATACTTAATAAGCAAGGCCTTTTTAACTGAATCAGAGGAACATCGTTCATGTTCAGATTTACATGTTGCAACTAATAAAAGATTTCTTTATCTTTTAATTATTCATATTAAAATGTTCTCACTGTAAAAACATTTTGGTCTTTCTTAACAGGATACTTTTAACATTATACTGCAGTTTACTTTCATCAAAAATAACAGTGACTATACTGTTAAGTTTCTATAAGTGCCTAACTGTGCTGACTGACCAGCTTTTTGCCTCAGTCAGGAGTGAGTTCGCGTCTTGCGACTTATCTCACAAGTAACATTACATAATTTCATAGCGCACGTGCAGAAATTATTAAAAACCATATACACAGATAGATTGCTCACAAAACGAAGTTTGAAATGCCCGCATTCTCCACCAATTCTGTAGCAACAATGAGTTTTACAGAATAATTAACTCAAATGATATATAGGGAATTTGGATAATTAATCAGGAATATGATTAATTTATATCTCAGATGAGTTACATTAAATTTGATTGATTATGAAAAATAGCTCAATTGCCTATACCAATAAATAATCACAGGGCACTGTAACTTACTCATTAATGTTTCAATATTCCATTCTTCATATCAATTATTGTGATATCTCTTTCTGTAAATTACTGCAAATCAAACAGTGGTTTGTCCAGCAAACCACTGTTAACCCATCAATTTTCAATAAAGTTATCACGCCTTATAATTCAAGGAAAAATATTCTCTGGCCATGAAAACATTATCCTATCCTTATGATAAATTTAGTTTCTAAATTTAAAGCTTGTAGCTAAAGATCAGACATCTCAGTGACTCGTAATGTAAGTGGGGTGGAGTCCAAGCCAATCGTCAGTATATGGGTTTTTAATAAATCAACTAGTAATACATCAAACTACAAATCACACAGAGTAAATATGCATACGACACTACAAACAGTAAGCTTTATACAAGACATAACGGAATCCAAATAAAAGAGAGAGAGAGAGAGAGAGAGAGAAAATAGAATGAGATCACATAAGGAGCTCAGGTATGGAAATCATAGTCAGTAACTTTTGGAAGCCAACAACAATCAGATCATAGCAACAATTTAAAGCAGCATTTAAATCTCCATAGAGAAAGATACTTGCATGGCCCAGTGTGCGTGGCGTGAGATCGGCGTCGCGCATGTGAGCTTTGCGCGCTGTTCCTTTTAAAACAGCGTGCGTGGTCCTGGAGGCCATGTGACGCGCGTGCATGCTGCACTGGATCTTGACGTGGTCCTTTGTTCTGTCCTCGCGCGAATAAACTTAGTAAAGAAAAGAAAAGAAACAACAAAAACGAAAGCTTCCAAAGGAGCCATTAAAATGTCTTTTTCTCTCAGCCCCTGTGCTGAGGGGGAGGGGGGGGCTGCGCTATGAGCGCGGCCCAAGGCCGTGCGGAAGCAACGTTGGTCGCACAGGAGAGCAGCGTGTCCGGGGACCAAGAACGAGAAGAAGAGCAGAAGAGAGCGGATCTTGTTTGGTCGATTCTTATAGCTTGAAATGGTTCACGCCCCTTTTCGAGGGAACATCCAATTAACATCCGCGAACTGCAGCGGAGGGAAAAGTTCCTTTGTCTCTGTGGAGACAACCCCCTGATGATTTAGGGCTTCTCCGAATTCATCGGGGAGTTCTAGCAAGTTTGAAATTCCAGATTAAAATACATTTTTCATTACTTTGCTCTAGATAAATGGGTCTGTCACAGCATGACGATTCGAAGAACACCAAACAGTACATATATATAACTGATAGAAACACGAAGGTACCTTTAAATGCAGAATTACACACATTAAAGATTAACACACACTGCTAAATTGCAGATAGTCCCAATTTATATGGGAAACATCTAATGTACCAAAAAGGAATACGTAATACATTTATAAAACATAAAAACAAAAAGGTAATGAATACATTCCATAGAATGCATTGGGGAAAAGAAACCAGTGATTTGGCTTCTCTCCTCTCCTGTTGTCCAGGGTGGTCGTAAAGTTTTACGACCTGCAAAGGTGGGGGTTACATACACATGACTATTTGAGAAAGAGTTAGGCTGAGGAGAACATTTCCACTTATAAGTCAGCACTTTAACCATTTACCCAGGATTAACCATTTTTATGCAATACACAAACATTAAAAATACATATTAATAAAGACTTACAAAAGTAAGGAACTTTACGAAAGGTTTCCTTTGTCTCCAGTGTGTTTGAGGAATTTGGGGGGGTTTTCAGGTCTCCTTTGAAGCTCGCATGGGTATCGTAAAATAATTCAAGTCCAGCCAGGCTGGCGCCAGGCCAGGCACTTTTGGTGCACAAAGGGTTTCATGCCTGAATTTAACCCATGATCTGCATATCTGTTACACCATACTGCACTTGTGATCGATATGATACATCTTCATTCACTGCTACGAACTGATGGCGGTCATATAAATACGATTTAAACCATGCTAATGCACTTCCACTGATGCCAACAAAGTGTTCAAGTCTATGCAAAAGAATTCTGTGGTCAATTGTGTCAAACGCAGCACTAAGATCCAATAAAACTAAAAGAGAGATATGCCCACGATCAGATGATAAGAGCAGATCATTTGTAACTCTAAGGAGAGCAGTCTCAGTACTATGATACGGTCTAAATCCTGACTGGAAATCCTCACATATACCATTTTTGTCTAAGAAGGAATATAATTGTGAGGATACCACCTTTTCTAGTATCTTGGACAAAAAAAAGGGAGATTCAAGATTGGTCTATAATTAACTAGTTCTTTGGGGTCAAGTTGTGTTTTTTTTTTATATGAGAGGCTTAATAACAGCCAGTTTGAAGGTTTTGGGGACATATCCTAATGACAATGAGGAATTAATAATAGTCAGAAGAGGACCTATGACTTCTGGAAGCACCTCTTTTAGGAACTTAGATGGTATAGGGTCTAACATACATGTTGTTGGTTTAGATGATTTAACAAGTTTATACAATTCTTCCTCTCCTATAGTAGAGAATGAGTGGAACTGTTCCTCAGGGGGTCTATGGTGCACTGTCTGATGCGATACTGTAGCTGACGGCTGAATGGTTGCAATTTTATCTCTAATAGTATCGATTTTAGAAGTAAAGTAGTTCATAAAGTCATTACTGCTGTGATGTTGGAAAATGTCAACACTTGTTGAGGCTTTATTTTTCGTCAATTTAGCCACTGTATTGAATAAATACCTGGGGTTATGTTTGTTTTCTTCTAAAAGAGAAGAAAAGTAATCAGATCTAGCAGTTTTTAATGCTTTTCTGTAGGATATGTTACTTTCCCGTCAAGCAATACGAAATACCCCTAGTTTTGTTTTCTTCCATCTGCGCTCCATTTTTCGGGCTGCTCTCTTTCGGGTGCGAGTATGCTCATTATACCATGGTGTCAAACGGTTTTCCTTAACCTTCCTTAAGCGTAAAGGAGCAACTGTATTTAAAGTGCTAGAAAAGAGAGAGTCCATAGTTTCTGTTAAATCACCAAGTTGTTCTGAGGTTTTGGATATGCTAAGGAATTTGTATACATCAGGAAGATAATTTAAAAAGCAGTCTTTTGTGGTAGAAGTGATGGTTCTTTGATACTTGTAACAACAAGTAGAATTTACAATTTTGGCTATATGAAGTTTGCACAGAACTAAATAATGATCTGAGATATCATCACTTGGCTGCACAATTTCAACATTATCAACATCAATTCCATATGACAGCATTAAATCTAGAGTATGATTTAGACAATGAGTAGGTCCTGAAACGTGTTGTCTAACACCAATAGAGTTCAGAATATCTATAAATGCTGATCCCAATGCATCTTGTTCATTATCGACATGAATATTAAAATCACCAACTATTAAAACTTTATCTGCAGCCAGAACTAACTCAGATGTAAAATCACCAAACTCTTTAATAAAGTCTGTATGGTGGCCTGGTGGCCTGTATACAGTAGCCAGTACAAACATAACAGGGGATTTATCATTAACATTTGTTTTTCTGGATAATGTTATATGTAGCACCATTACTTCAAAAGAGTTATACTTGAAGCCTGCCCTCTGAGAAATCCTGAAAACGTTGTTATAAATTGAAGCAACTCCTCCCCCTTTGCCTTTTAGACATGGCTCGTGTTTATAACAGTAATCTTAGGGGGGTGGACTCATTTAAAATAATGTAATCATCAGGTTTTAGCCAGGTTTCTGTCAAACAGAGCACATCTATATTATGATCAGTTATCATATTATTTACAAAAAGTGTTTTCGTAGAAATGGATCTGATATTCAATAAGCCAAGCTTTATCATTTGTTTATCCATATTGCATTTGTTTTTTATTTGTTGAACCTCAATTAAATTGTTAACCTTAACTTGGTTTGGACGTTTTTTGTATTTTCTAGTTCGGGGAACAGACACAGTCTCTTTGGTGTGATATCTAGGTGAAAGAGTCTCTATGTGCTGAGAATTAACTGACCTCTGTGAGGGGAGGCAGAGAGCTCTTGCTTCCGGCTTTGCTACCGTTCGGACGTTCTAGCTTAATGCTCTGCGCTTTGCTTCTTATTTCTGTACTTTTTTATAATTTTTCTAAAATTTTTACTTCAAGAGATCAGCACAGTGCTCAAACAACAGATTTTTGGCACAAACGCTAAAACTAAAAACATTGGGACTGGAATAATACTACAAAAAGAAGACTTTGTCTCCCACTGCTAACAGCTTACATTCCTGTGACGGGATAACAACTGCCTACATTCAAACAGAAGAGAGAGAAAATGCCTCCTGTTGGATCTACTTGTTGCATGAACTGCTGCAAACTTCTACAAAGGATTGTGATTCTTGAAACAAAGTTACTTTCTGGACTTCCAAAACATTCAAAGTATTCTACAAACCCCTATACTTCTTGAGAACAGATTTCAAGCATTTATGAATGCGGGTGAGGAATCCCCAAATGTATTTAAACATGGATCTGATCAGCCAGCAGCTAACACCGCTACTAACAGGCGCTCAAGGACGAGCAGACAGCGGCATTTAGCTCAGAGCGCAGCCGAGCCAAGGACTCTGATAGTGGGTGACTCTGTTATCAGAAACATTAGTAGCAGGACTACAACAACATGCTGCCTTCCTCAAGCAACAGTCTCTGATGTGAACAAGGAACTTCAGAACATTCTGATGAAGCACAAGACTACAAATCGAATCATCATCCATGTGGGAAAGAATGATATTCGGAAAGAGCAGTCAGAACTCCTTAAGAAGGACTTCAGTGAACTCTTTGAAACACTTCGAAGACTCAAAGTTCAGTCGTTCATCAGTGGACCACGCCCAGCAAGGGGAACAAATATGTTTTCACGGTTGCTTGTTGCTGAACACATGGCTACAAAGATCTTGTAATACAAAAGGAGTGAATTTCATTGACAACTTCAATCTTTTCTGGGGCCATAGACAATTGTTTAAACCAGATGGCCTCCACCCAAACAAACTTGGTGCCAGATTGCTTAAGGACAATATCTACTTCTCACTCCGTCATTCTTCAGCAGAGTGCGTCAATCCATTCAGCACACACACACCAGGTCCAAGTCATCATGTGGTTGACATATCCCGCAAGGACACTGATAACACCACGCAGCCAAAACAATCACTGCTGATGGACACTATCCCTGCTGAGCCTTGCCCACAGAGCTCCTCACACACTGACTGTGATGTATCAAAACAGCTACAAGATTCAGCACCCAGGGATGACTTTCTGGAAAACAGCCAGGGAAGCCAGGACAACACATCACAGCCACCGGAAACACCAGAGACACAGCCCATCTCACCAGACACATTATCACTCTCTTCAGCATCTCCTCTTCTGTGCTTCTCGCAGAAAATGGAGGAATTGGTGTATGCTGGGACTAAACTCTCTCACTCATTTGCTGCTAGCCCCCAGATATCAACAAAAAAAACGGCGGGCCCCCCAACAACCAAAGACTGTGGGCCCTGTCCCTGTGAGAGCTCTCCGACCGCTGCCACAACGCCAGGGCCCAATCCCTCTATCTGCTCAAGGTGAACCAAAAACAACTGATAGCAGCTCTCAGTGATATGTGTCGGGTCCCCGCTATAATAGCAGCAACATTCACAAATGCTTACAGAACAAGCGGGAACCCAGTGTGCCTGTAGCTTTCCCTATTTCAGTTTTATCACGTGATAGAAAGTCTAAGGCCATCTCAAGCCGAAGGGCAAACTCATCTAATCTGCGGCCTATTATGCATCAAACTAAGATTGATATAAAGACACAAAGCACTGCCATCAAGTTAGCACTTTTAAACATTCGCTCACTAAAAAATAAATCATTTCTAATCAATGACTTTATAACCACAAACAATTTGGATTTTATATTTCTAAATGAAACATGGCTTGAAGACAGCTGCAGTGCAACAGTCCTCAATGAAGCAGCCCCTCCAAACTTCACTTACATGAGTGTTTGCAGGACTGTTAGGAGAGGTGGGGGTGTAGCTGCTCTATTTAAAGATGTCTATCAATGCAAGCAAGTGTCATTTGGTCAGTACTTGTCTTTCGAATATCTAGGGATTGTGCTGAAAGGTGCTCCGCGCATTCTGTTTATTATTATTTACAGGCCTCCAAAATACATTTCAGCATTTGTTGAAGAGGTCACAGAAATGTTATCAATGATTTCCTCAGAGTTTGACTGTTTTGCAATAGCAGGGGGTTTTAATATTCACATAGATAATGCAGAAAACAAAACTACAAAAGAAATGATAACGGTTTTAAACACTTTTGACTTGACTCAGCATGTGCATGGACCCACACACAAAGGTGGACACACTCTAGACTTAATCATCAGTAAGGGTCTAAACATTTCATCCATTGTTATTAAGGACGTAGCACTATCTGATCACTTCTGTATTTTCTTTGATATATTGATCTCTGCTACCACTGAATCTAGATCTGTCTCTGTCAGAATGAGATGCATAAACGAGAACACACGTGTACTATTTACGGAGGCTATAACTTTAACACCAAGCATTTCTGCAGACTCTGTTGATATTCTCCTTGATTCCTTCAACTCAAAAGTTAAGAATGTTATTGATGATATTGCTCCAATAATAGTCAGTAAGAAAACAAACAGACAGAAATCAGTTTGGAGAAGATCAACAGCAGTTCAGACTATGAAAAGACAATGCAGAAAAGCAGAGAGGATGTGGCGGAAGACAAAACTTGAAATTCACTATAGCATCTATAAAGACAGCCTTCACGCTTATAATGTTAAACTAGCCACAGATAGAGAGAATTTCTTCTCAAACCTTATAAACAGTAACTTAAATAACACTTGTACTCTTTTTGCCACTGTTGAGAGACTGACAAACCCCCCAAGTCAGATTCCCAATGAAATGCTATCAGACAGCAAATGCAATGAGTTTGCTTCCTTCATTTCTGAGAAGATCATCAATATCAGGAAGGCGATTAGCACATCCTCAAGTAATGCAGAGGTCAGACAGATTCGGCCGCAATATCAAAAAGATACTATGTCTATTTTTGAAACAATTGATAGCAAAATTCTGGAAGACATAGTGCAGCACCTAAAATCATCAACCTGCTGTCTTGACACACTTCCCACATCTTTTTTCAAAAGTGTGCTTAACTGCTTAGAAGCAGATCTTTTAGAAGTGGTGAACGCCTCACTTCTTTCTGGGACATTTCCGTATGGAAGCATATGGGTAGCATTATTCAATTTGGGATGTAATATGCAAAATGACAATGCAATTTGTAAAATGGCAATGCATTTCTGTATTTACATTTACATTTTCCAATACATTTGTGCAACGTTTGGTGCAAAATGAAAATGAAAATTAAATTACATAAGTTTAATTTGCCATTTCATAGACCAGTTTTAATATGTAAAATGAATACTAATTTTAACGCTTTATAAGTTGCAAAATTAAAATGAAAATGTATTACAGAAATGATTAGATATGTCTAACACGTTCAAGCAAAAACTGTGGCAAAATGATCTTTAAATGCTATTTTTCTTAAATGCATTAACACTCACAGTCAAGACACTTACGATTGCATTTTCATTCAATGACCCGCAATGAATGTAGCAAAATTCAAAGTGCACATTGAAAATGCATTACGAGCCGATCACATCTCCGCCCCCTCCCGCCCTGTCAATCACTGCTTGAACAAGGCGGAACTTACAGAAGGTCAAGAGACTGAAGTGAGAGAAAATGGACAAGACAGTTGGCCCGTGTACGTTTTGATCATTTCGGTTTATGGCTTCAATATTTCATTCGCACTTGTGGGCGGAGCTGAAACGCTGCATTCATCTGATTGGTCGAATCGCTCCGCTTTCAGCTTGGTCTTTTTATTCTTTCAGACAAGAATAAGAATCAGTGCGAGTGAAGCACTGAAATGTCTGAAACTACACTCACTGTTAATTAGCATAATATTTTAATCAGATGTAGCTGGGTACATAATTTGTGCTGCTGAGACCTGCAAGAGACCCCGTTAAATTATTGTCTGAATATTTTCCCACTGATAAATACAGTGCAAATAGTTCTGTCTCCTTGGATAACAGTGAAGTGGAAATAAATATAGTTGAATATATGAAATAAAATTAAATAGGATTTTTTGGGAAGGTAAATCTGGCCATCTGGTTATACAAGCAACACGAGTCGGAAGAGTCTGAAGATCTGAGCTGAATTGGGTGAAACATTTAAGTTCTAGTCTGTGTCAATTACTCTCATAAATAATAATAATAATAATGTTAACTGTATTTTTCGGTATAAGTTACATCAGTCCAAAAATACGCCATGACGAGGAAAAAAAACATATATAAGTCGCACTGGACTATAAGTTACATTTATTCAGGACCAAGAGAAACATTACCGTCTACAGCCGCGAGAGGGCGCTCTGGGGTAGGCTACAGGAACACTGAGCAGCATAGAGCTAATTTTACTATTTTTATTTAGAAATTTAACTATATTAATTTTTACAATTATTTATTAATGTCACACACACACATACCTAGTGCCTTATGACTTAAAATATGAGAGTGGTAAATGTTAGAGACATGGAACTGTTTAGTCTATTATTGATTTTTATTTCCACTTCACTTTTATCCAAAGAGAGAGAACTATTTGCACTGTATTTATCAGTGGGACAGTATTCATACAATACTACAACCTAGAAATAATTTGCAGGTCTCAGCAGCACGAATTATGTGCCCAGCTACATCTGATTCAAACATTATGCTAATTAACAGTGAGTGTAGTTTCAGACATTTCAGTGCTTCACTCGCACTGACTCTTATTCTGCCTGAAAGAATAAAAAGGCCGAGCTGAAGGCGGAGCGATTCGACCAATCAGATGAAAGCAGCGTTTCAGCTCCACCGACAAGTGCGAATGAAATATTGAAGCCATAAACCGAAATCATCAAAACATACACGGACCAACTGTCTTGTCCATATTCTCTCACTTGAATCCTCTTCTTGAGATTTGAGTCTCTGACCTTCTGTAAGCCCCGCCTTGTTCAAGCAGTGATTGACAGGGCGGGAGGGGGCGGAGATGTGATCGGCTCGGAATGCATTTTCAATGTGCACTTTGAATTTTGCTACATTCATTGCGGGTCATTGAATGAAAATGCAATTGTAAGTGTCTTGACTGTGAGTGTTAATGCATTTAAGAAAAATAGCATTTAAAGGATCATTTTGCCACAGTTTTTGCTTGAACATGTTAGAGATATATAATAATTTCTGTAATACATTTTCATTTTAATTTTGCAACTTATAAAGCGTTAAAATTAATATTCATTTTACATATTAAAACTGGTGTAGGAAATGGCAAATGAAAATTATGTAATTTAATTTTCGTTTTCATTTTGCACCAAACGTTGCACAAATGTATTGGAAAATGTATAGGTAAATACAGAAATGCATTGCCATTTTACATATTACATTGTCATTTTGCATATTACATCCCAAATAGAATAATGCTACCCATATGCTTCCATATTTCCAAACTCCCTAAAAACTGCAGTTGTTTAGCCCCTCCTGAAAAAGAGCAATCTTGATAACACAATTTTGAGCAATTTCAGACCAATATCTAATCTTCCTTTTATAGGCAAAATTATAGAAAAGGTAGTTTTTAATCAGATGAACAAATACTTAAACTCAAATGGATACCTGGACAATTTTCAATCTGGTTTTCGGCCGCATCACAGCACAGAGACAGCACTCATTAAGATAATAAATGATATTCGCTTAAATTGCGACTCTGGCAAAATATCTGTGCTGGTATTGCTAGATCTCAGTGCTGCGTTTGACACTGTCGATCATAACATACTACTAGAGAGACTGGAAAACTGGGTTGGGCTTTCTGGGATGGTATTTAAATGGTTCAGGTCATACTTAGAAGGGAGAGGCTATTATGTGAGTATAGGAGAACATAAGTCTAAGTGGACGTCCATGACATACGGAGTCCCACAAGGCTCAATTCTTGCACCGCTCTTGTTTAGCCTGTATATGCTTCCACTGAGTCAAATAATGAGAAATAACCAAATTGCCTATCACAGCTATGCTGATGATACCCAGATTTACCTAGCCTTATCTCCAAATGACTACAGCCCCATTGACTCCCTCTGCAAATGCATTGATGAAATTAATAGTTGGATGTGCCAGAACTTTCTTCAGTTAAACAAGGAAAAAACTGAAGTCATTGCATTTGGAAACAAAGATGAAGTTCTCAAGGTGAATGCATACCTTGACTCTAGGGGTCATACAACTAAAAAACAAGTCAGGAATCTTGGTCTGATTCTGGACACAGACCTTAGTTTCAGTAGTCATGTCAAAGCAGTAGCTAAATCAGCATACTATCATTTAAAAAACATTGCAAGAATTAGATGTTTTGTTTCAAGCCAAGACTTGGAGAAACTAGTACATGCATTTATCACCAGCAGGGTGGACTATTGTAATGGGCTCCTCACCGGCCTTCCCAAAAAGACCATTAGACAGCTGTAGCTCATCCAGAACGCTGCTGCCAGGATTCTGACTAGAACCAGAAAATCTGAGCATATCACACCAGTCCTCAGGTCCTTACACTGGCTTCCAGTTACATTTAAGATTGATTTTAAAATACTTTTACTCGTATATAAGTCACTGCATGACCTAGGACCGAAATATATTTCAGATATGCTCACTGAATATAAACCTAACAGAGCACTCAGATCACTAGGATCGAGTCAGTTAGAAATACCAAAGGTTCACACAAAACAAGGGGAGTCCGCCTTTAGTTACTATGCTGCCCGCAGTTGGAATCAGCTTCCAGAAGAGATCAGATGTGCTAAAACACTAGACACATTTAAATCTAGACTTAAAACCCATCTGTTTAGTTGTGCATTTATTGAATGAGCACTGTGCTATGTCCAAACTGATTGCACTATATCTTCACTGTTTTATTTTATATAAAATCAATTTCTAACTGTTTTTAAATTTATTTTAAGTAAACGTTTTAATTGCTTGTTTTATTTTTTTCTTTTCCTATTTTTCATGATTATTTTACTTTCTTTGATGTAAAGCACTTTGAATTACCATTGTGTATGAAATGTGCTATATAAATAAACTTGCCTTGCCTAGCAGACGGTCGGTTTAGCCAGTCTGTCTGCTTCCTGACCTGGGCCCCAGTTAGTCAAGTATGAACTCTAAGACTATGTGCCATATTTCTAGAGAGAAAAGTGGCGCCACCCCAGGAGGGATGAAGACCATCTCTTTTAAACAGGTCTGCTCCAAAAGCTTGTCCAATTGTCTATGAAACCTATGTTATGCTGTGGGCACCACTTAGACATCCAGCCATTGAGTGATGACAATCTGCTATGCATCTCATCACCACGGTAAGCAGGGAGGGGACCAGAGCATATTACAGTGTCTGACATCGTGCTTGCAAGTTCACACACCTCTTTAAAGTTATTTTTAGTGATCTTCGACTGGCAAAGTCGAACATCATTAGCACCGGCATGAATAACAATCTTACTGTATTTACGTTTAGCATTAGCCAGCACTGTTAAATTTGCCAAGATGTCAGGCGCTCTGGCTCCCGGTAAACATTTGACTATGGTGGCTGGTGTCTCTATATTCACGTTCCGTACAATAGAATCACCAATAACTAGAGCACTTTCATCAGGTTTCTCACTGGGTGAATCACTGAGTGGGGAGAACCTGTTTAATGTTTTGATCAGAACAGAAGAGCGGTGTTTTGACCCACGACTACGCTGCCTCACCATCACTCAGTTGCCCTGCTGCAGGGGCTCTGTTGCCGGAACCGGACAATGTACAGGAATCCCTGAGCTAGACGCATCCAAAGTCGTATCTAGAACCCTAACATTCTTACTGTCCTCAGATGAAGACCATCTCTTTTCAACAGGCCAGGTCTGCCCCAAAAGCTCGTGCAATTGTCTTTGAAACCTATGTTATTCTGCGGGCACCACTTAGACATCCAGCCATTGAGTGATGACAATCTGCTATGCATCTCGTCACTACGGTAAGCAGGGAGGGGACCAGAGCATATTACAGTTTCTGACATCGCGCTTGCAAGTACACACCTCTTTAATGTTATTTTTTAGTGATCGTTGACCGGTGAAGTCGAACATCATTAGCACCAGCATGAATAACACTCTTACTGTATTTATGTTTAGCATTAGCCAGCAAATTTGCCAAGATGTCAGGCGCTCTGGTTTCCAGTAAACATTTGACTATGGTGCATGGTGTCTCTATTTTCTACTGCTTCACATCCTTCATCAGAGGACGTATGTTAATAAAGAGCACCCTGTGGGCTGTGGCCACATGCGCAGAGTCGAGCGAAGATGCTTATTTTATGAAAAACAATAATTAACCAGCAAATTATTATGAAACCAGTGCACTGCATTTTCAAGCACTTTATCTAAATCCAAGCATTAAAAAAAAAAAAAAAAAACTTGAAAACACTGCATTAAATTTCAAGCATTTTCAAGGATTTCAAACACCCGTACGACCCTGTATGATGGCCAACGCGACAAGTATAAAGCCTTGACCATTTGGGAAGGTGCACGCACAGTCATCGGAGGCTGGCAAATGGAGCCAGGTGAAAACATAAATCCCACTTATGCAACGGCAGGTCTAGCATGATATGATACTGGACACTAAATAAGCCTCAAGCAGTTCCAATACCCTGATAGCTTTAAGCAAAGACCTTCTGAAGTGCATAGAGTGGGGCGGCATCCCCTTACGGAAGATAGAAGTAGTGGGGGTGCTCTTTTATAACAGCTAAAAAGAGCAGCATGCCTCTTTAGCAACAGCATTAGCTCTTTTCCAGATAACATACGCATAAATACGAACAAAATTTACGATCCGTACATTTAAGTATCAAGCACTTTATCGATACACCAGTTAGCTTGAGAAACAGCATATCACTGATTAAACACAGTGTCTTGGAAATAGTCGGATAAGTTTAATGAAAGCATCCCCAATAGATGAGCCTGAATTAGCAGCTTCTTCCATTTTGACAACCTTGACGACAGATTAACAAGGCTCGTTGGTATATATACCTGGTAGTGTTATCGGTGTGGTAATACGATAGCATGCCTAGCAAACATAACTGAACAATTAGCCTTAGACAGTAATGTCTGAAGCAGGTTCACCAACTTAGAAACTTTGCTTAGCTTCGTGAAGACATCCAGAGATGAAATAAAGGTGAAATGGCCAGTTGTTTGTGGATGCTTTGATTCTTTTTGAATATCTTGCTTTTTCCAGCGGGAAAGCAGCTCTTGTGTAAAGTAGTTGGGTCAGTCGTATTAGTACAACTTTGGCGATGAATCGCGGACAAAGTGTCTATATCAACTGAGAGGAGTCGTGCTTTCTCAGATCACTTCCGACCATCGATTCACAAACAACGCGGCCAATTCGCTTAAATTCACAACTTGAAATCTTGTGAGATACTCAGTGGGAATCCTGTCAAAAAGTCCTGATTTAATGCTTCCTATGGAGATGGATTCACCATCTGATTTGTTCCTGAGAGAGCGATACAGTAGCTCTTGCGAGCAGTTTGAGCATTGTGAGCCATTTGAGCAGACTTGCCGAGCAGTAGTGCCACCTATATATGTCCTATGTCTAATAGGAGAATGGTAGTGATTAAAGCTATTTGACTGCTGACCCGCATCAGCTGGTCTCAGCCTATGCCTCCGTGGCCTGACTGAACTAACGCTGTGCTCGATTTGTACACATATTTGTGACCCGTCACGGAAACCAGTGACACAAGTCGGCAGCACAACTTTCGAGCAAAATGAGAAAGAAGCGTTTTTTTTTTTTTTTTTATTGGTGATTTTCTTTTTTTGCAGAATCTGTTAGTTGAGATCACAAAGAAGCCTCTCCGTGTTTGCGATAACAGTATTGGTATATTTAAAAGCGTACATTTTGAGGTTGAAATCAGGTTGTTTGTCAGAGATTCTAGCACGCAGTAGGGGCGTTTCATTTCCATACTGGATATTTCCATACTGGATAAGCCGGCTTTTTTTCTTTTGTAATTGCCCCTGCCCTCCGAGGGAAGCATGGCTACTTAGTATGCAGCGCTCTGGCCGGCTCTAGCGAACAAGCGCTCACTGATTCTGAAGACGATCTGAGCGAAGATGAAAGCGGCATAATAAGACTGTATAATATCCCTAATCTACAACTGAGCAAAGATGACGACGAGGAAGAATGTATTGGACTGGCGTCAGACGAGTTGGACCGTAAGATATCAGAGGCTATATCGATAGTAACATTTGATGGGGATAAAGACAGGGAAATGAGGAAAATCCGTAACATTTAGAGGCAAACAGACACACAGTGCAAACTTCGGATCTGCAAGAATACTTTTCTGTTTCTTATGGGGTGAGTTTCCATAAACATCAAAGTTTGTCGTTTTGTGTTCATTCTAAGAACACACGTTATCTCATGTTTAGTCCATGTGTAGACCTTCCCATATCTACCTATTGTTATTAGCTAGCTCATCGGTTATCACAGAATCCTGTTAAAAAAGTCCTAATGCTACACAATGAAATCAATTCACCAATTTTTTTATGTAAAAACCAGCAAATAACAAATAAAATTAGCATCAATATGTACTTTTTGTTTACATAAACATTAAAATAATAACATTAAAAATGATGGCCACATTTGAAAGATTAAAGATATTTTATAAAAAGATAAAACTCACATATTTCAGCCTCTAAATCATTTTTATAAAAGTCAAAAAAGATAAATTACTGACATTTACAATGCACATTCTCCTTTATTATTAATAGTATGCGGTCCGATTTTTCCCGTTGTGTCTGTCGTTGCTATGCAGGGGGTATGGCTTATCTAAATGAGATGTAAATGAGCCCCATTGTCACTTGCAGCAGTGAGAACTGTACGGAAGTTCTAAGCGGCCGTGCATTATAATTTTTTTTCCTTTTCGTTTTCTCGTTATAACGACTTATTTTTCTCGTTATCTCGACATAACGAAAGTTTGTTTTCTCGTCATAAGGACATGACAGTTTTACTGTTGCTATAGTAACGAACTCAACTTTGACAGGCATCTGATGGACAACCATGCAGGTGCTCTTACTGTAGCCTATATTTCAGCAAATTTAGTTTCGCCTAGGTAATAAGGTCTACAATACTGTACATAAATAAAGGCTGATCATTCACTGTTGATTTTTCCAGAGACAGTACAACGAACGTTTTGTTTTTGTAATTAACATGTTTAAATGGCAACACCGTGAAATTAGAGCTGCTTGGATTAAACTCACTTTTCATTTTCCCTTTATTTGAAATAAAATTATATATAATTTGTAATTTGTAGTAGTCATTATATGATGTGGCAGATATCATGTGTGTTACAAGCTTCTGTTTGAAAAGGGCGTCCATGTGTAGTGTATGTGTGTGTGTGTGTGTGTAGTGTGTGTGTGTGTGTGTAGAAAAAAACGATTACAACATTATAGAACAAAACTGAATTGAATTAGCCTATGAATTTTACATATACATCACATTTCTCATCAATATGGTTAACAATAAAGATTAGTAATAAGGAAAAGAAGCACATCACCCTGCATCGTTAAATCCCGTCCTACTGTAGATAAACAGAATACAGTGACTTGGTTTTGATAAGCAGTTATTTTATGACACAGAACGCGTTGGTGAAACTCATGCATCTAGCAGGAACTTAATACACAAAATATTCATATTGATTCAAGCATTTAACATTTATGAATTAATTAAATGTCAGTAATGAAGACTGCACAAATTATATTGATCACGAGGAAGGTCCGTGTACAGTAAAGTGGCGCAGTTTTGTAACTTCTTAGAGAAAATTAATTCGTTATAACGAGAAAACGAACTTCGTTATGTCGAGAAAACGAACTTCGTTATGTCGAGAAAACGAGAAAATTAAGTCGTTATAACGAGAAAACAAGAAGAAAAAATATTATAATGCATGGCCACTAGGGGTGTCACGATTCTCCAAATCCTCGATTCGATTGCATTTTCGATTTTAAGGTCACGGTTCAATTCGATTCTGGATTTTTACATTTATTCTCTTTAAAGCACAGATTGTCATTTTTCAAACTAGACTTTTATGTAATATAATATCTGACCTTTGTTTGCAATGTACCACATTACACTGTCAAATTTAAAACTTTTATTAACAACATAATGTAACAATAACTTATATCTTTAGTCAATTGAAAACTTAAAATAAACTGCCATCCAGTTTCTCTTTTGTAAGTGCAGTCTTCACAAAAGATGACATTCAAGTTCATAACAAAACAAACAAAAACAATAAAAAATGACTAAACTAACCTTCAAATATTACGATGTATCTATTTAAAAGATTAAAGATAAAACACTTGTTAAACACTTCACTGTCATTCATTTAGATTTATATATATATATATATATATATATATATATATATATATATATATATATTATGTATGTATGTACAGTATGTGTGTGTGTGTGTGTGTGTGTGGTGTGTGTGCATCATTACAGTCTGTAAAATATGTGTATCTCTTATTACAAGACTGCAATCACTAGCAATCAGAAGAATTCCAGTTTATCAAGTATCTACAAAGGATTTACTCTATAAACAATGCATTAAATTACATTAAAGACAAAAATAAATTAAACAAGCCAAAGAAACGATTACTCGCATGTATCTGGTCCACTGATGAAGTCATGGGTCAAGTCAATTGAATTATTACTCATTTTCTATCAGGCGTCGAATACTGACTTTAGGAAAAGGGGAATAACCAATGACATTTGAGATAACAACTAAAACAGCAAGCCCCGCCCCACGACTGACAAAAATAAAATTGTTCACGCGAGCAGAGGTGAGATGATCGAGCGTGAGGATGTGGGGAATGAGCATGCGTGCGCGAGGGCTTTTATTGCGCGCAGAGTACATATCACGCACGCGCGAGAGTTTGAAATGAGCTCGCAGGCTCCCGTTTCTTCACATCCGATTCAGTTTTCCTCTCGTGGAAGCCATATAGCGCGCTCGCCAGCATCAGTTGAATGCTCGGTTATTTTTGTCATTGATTTGCCGTCATACAACATGGGGGCGTGGCAGCATCGACGATTCCATTTTTTAATTCGAAGTTCGAGACTGTGACTTAATTTCGATCGATTTCGATTTAAAATCGAAATCGTGACACCCCTAATGGCCACTTAGAACTTCCGTAGAACTGCACAATCTTCAGAGGCTATTTTCTGCTTTTTCAGCTTTTTTGAGTGCCTACCTTCAAATGGCCACAACTTCTCCAAATATTATCAGATTTCCATGTGTTACACATCGTTGGAAAGCTTGGAAACTACACTTTCAGAATCTGTGAATAACTCAAAATGCCCCAGAACCGACCTTTGTCCCTACTTTCCGTGATTGGTCACATTTTATCTTCATTAAAAATCTTGTTTGGTTTTATTTTGTATAATTGCATATGCAAAATGTGAAACTGCAATCTTATTTGCATTCTGTAACATTTTATAATTAAAGGCAAAGCCTTCCTTATATGGTATCAGCCCATATATGGTATCATTTTAAAGCTTTGAGTGTCTTCTTTACAAAGAATATTAACCATTACTTTTGGTTTTATGATATATAGAGCAGTAAAATTAAGCTTAGAAATGTATTCGTCCCACAAAAAAAGTTCAGCCTAATAATTGTAAATATTTTTTACGAAGAATGTGTATATTTTATATTTTTCACAAAACAGTCAAGTCATGTATCACAAGAAAGCTCTCATTCTCAAGAATTTGTCTCTTTAGTCATTTTGACTAACGATCTTCAATAGAATCACAATGTGAAATTTGATACCTCTGAGGAAACATTTAAATGCATCACATTCCTATTAGTACAATTACTTCAGTCAGCCACAAAAAGCCTAAAACTCTATATTATGTTTTAGATTAGGATATTTTCTTTCAAATAAGATCATTTTCATGTTAATATTTGCTTGCACTGGTGAGAAATCCACTGTTTTGTCACAGTAGTGCACCTGAGGGAAAAAGATGCTCTTTGTCAAACATGCGCTATAGCAGCTACGTACAATTGTATCAGGAGCTTTTCCCCCCAGACCTGTTGCTTTCTGCATTTCCACAGCGGTCAAAAGTACAGTGAAGATTAGACAAATACAGGTGCATCTCAAATTAGAATGTTGTGGAAAAGTTCATTTATTTCAGTAATTCAACTCAAATTTGGCAATTTTGGATTAAATCAATTCAATGCACACAGACTGAATACGCCTAAGTCTTGGGTTCTTTTACTTGTGATGATTCTGGCTTACATTTACCAAAAACCCACCAATTCAAAGCAAATTAGCAAATTAGAATATGGTGACATGCCAATCAACCTTCAAAGGTTTCCTGAGCTTTTCCAGAGGTCTCAGATCCCACGACCAGGCGCTGCTGGTAGTCCCTCGTGTCAGACTTAAGCTTAGAGGGGAGCGTGCTTTTGCGGTGACAGGGCCTTGTCTGTGGAACACCATGCCTCTAGAGATCAGAACGGCTCCCAACCTCTCTGTTTTTAAGTCTCTGGTCAAAACTTATCTATTCTCGTTAGCATATTGATTACTTATCTTAGACTGTTCTTAGTATTTTACATTTGCTTCTTGATTTTATAATTAATCTTAGCTTAGTTGTTCTCTATGTGCTTAGGTGTGTTTTGCTGCTTTTATTTTTATATGCTTGTTCTGTAAAGCACTTTGGTTTGTCTAGCGGCTGTTTAAATGTGCTATATAAATAAATGAACTAGAACTTTAACTTGTTAACAGAAAGTTGAATGGAAGGAAAAAGTGTGGAAGAAAAAGATGCACAACCAACCGAGAGAATCACGGTCTTATGAGGATTGTCAGAGTGAAAAGAATTTGAGTGAACTTCCCAAGGAATGGACTGAGGCTGGGTTCAAGGCATCGAGAGCCACCACACAGAGACGTGTCAAGAAATTTGAATAATAACTGCATCTGTCTCTATTGTAGACTTGTGAAGATTTATTTGTAATAACCTAAAAGAAATGTGCTCTATTACTATTCATATTCAAGGAGGAAAAATATTAATTAATACAGGGAGGCACCCTCGTGATCACTTGAATTTCTTCCTGATAATTAAATACTGTTGCTTAAAATGGGGGTGCCTCACATGAATGAAAAATACAGTATATCAACAGAAAAAATGAAATGTCTACTTTTAAAAGAACCAATTTAAAAGGAAGGCAAATACTCCCTGATTATGCAATCTGTGAAGATTGCATTTCTCTCGAAAGGTGCGTGTGTCCATGTGGAGTGAGTTAGCACCATAAATGTCAAATTGCAGCTGACAAGAAATCAAGTCAAGTCACCTTTATTTATATAACACTTTAAACAAAATACATTGTTTCAATATGCTCTGGATTCTGCATTCTGTAATATGCTCTGGTCCCCTCCCTGCTTACCGTGGTGACGAGATGCATAGCAGATTGTCATCACTCAATGGCTGGATGTCTAAGTGGTGACCACAGAATAACATAGGTTTCATAGACAATTGGACGAGCTTTTGGGGCAGACCTGACCTTGTTTAAAAGAGATGGTCTTCATCCCTCCTGGGGTGGCACCACTCTTCTCTCTAGAAATATGGCAAATAGTCTTAGAGTTTATACTTGACTAACTGGGGCCCAGGTCAGGAAGCAGACAGACTGGCTAAACCGACCATCTGCTAGCTGCCTCACGTCACAGAGGTCAGCTAATTCTCAGCACATAGAGACTCTTTCACCTAGATATCACACTATATAGACTGTGTCTGTTCCCCGAACTAGAAAATACAAAAAATGTCCAAACCAAATTAAGGTTAACAATTTAACTGAGGTTCAACAAATAAAAAACAAATGCAATAAGGATAAACAAATGATAAAGCTTGGCTTATTGAATATCAGATCAATTTCTACGAAAACACTTTTTGTAAATAATTTGATCACTGATCATAATATAGATGTGCTCTGTTTGACAAAAACCTGGCTAAAACCTGATGATTACATTATTTTAAATAAGTCCACCCCCCCAAGATTACTGTTATAAACATGAGCCACGTCTAAAAGGCAAAAGGGGGAGGAGTTGCTAAAATTTATAAAAAAGTTTTTAGGATTTCTCAGAGGGCAGGCTTCAAGTATAACTCGTTTGAAGTAATGGTGCTACATATAACATTATCCAGAGAAACAAATGTTAATGATAAATCCCCTGTTATGTTTGTACTGGCTACTGTATACAGGCCACCAGGGCACCATACAGACTATATTAAAGAGTTTGGTGACTTTACATCCGAGTTAGTTCTGGCTGCAGATAAAGTTTTAATAGTTGGTGATTTTAATATCCATGTCGATAATGAGAAATATGCATTGGGATCAGCATTTATAGACATTCTGAACTCTATTGGGGTTAGACAACACGTTTCAGGACCTACTCATTGTCAAAATCATACTCTAGATTTAATACTGTCACATGGAATTGATGTTCATAGTGTTGAAATTATTCAGCCAAGTGATGATATCTCAGATCATTATTTAGTTCTGTGCAAACTTCATATAGCCAAAATTGTAAATTCTACTTCTTGTTACAAGTATCGAAGAACCATCACTTCCACCACAAAAGACTGCTTTTTAAGTTATCTTCCTGATGTATCCAAATTCCTTAACATATCCAAAACCTCAGAACAACTTGATGATGTAACAGAAACTATGGACTCTCTCTTTTCTAGCACTTTAAATACAGTTGCTCCTTTAAGCTTAAGGAAGGTTAAGGAAAACAGTCTGACACCATGGTATAATGAGCATACTCGCACCCTAAAGAGAGCAGCCCGAAAAATGGAGCGCAGCTGGAGGAAAACAAAACTAGAGGTATTTCGTATTGCTTGGCGGTAAAGTAACATATCCTACAGAAAAGCATTAAAAACTGCTAGATCTGATTACCTTCTCTTTTTTAAAAAAAAAAATAAACATAACCCCAGATATTTATTCAATACAGTGGCTAAATTAACAAAAAATAAAGCCTCAACAAGTGTTGACATTTCCCAACACCGCAGCAGTAATGACTTTATGAACTACTTTACTTCTAAAATCGATACTATTAGAGATAAAATTGCAACCATTCAGCCGTCAGCTACAGTATCACATCAGACAGTGCACTATAGACCGCCTGAGGAACAGTTCCACTCATTCTCTACTATAGGAGAGGAAGAATTGTATAAACTTGTTAAATCATCTAAACCAACATGTATGTTAGACCCTATACCATCTAAGCTCCTAAAAAAGTTGCTTCCAGAAGTCATAGATCCTTTTCTGATTATTATTAATTCCTCATTGTCATTAGGATATGTCCCCAAAACCTTCAAACTGGCTGATATTAAGCCTCTCATAAAAAAAAAAAACACAACTTGACCCCAAAGAACTAGTTAATTATAGACCAATCTCGAATCTCCCTTTTCTGTCCAAGATACTAGAAAAGGTGGTATCCATACAATTATATACCTTCTTAGAGAAAATTGGTATATGTGAGGATTTCCAGTCAGGATCAAGACCGTATCATAGTACTAAGACTGCTCTCCTTAGAGTTACAAATGATCTGCTCTTATCATCTGATCGTGGGTATATCTCTCTAATAGTTTTATTGGATCTTAGTGCTGCGTTTGACACAATTGACCACAGCATTCTTTTGCATAGACTTGAACACTTTGTTGGCATCAGTGGAAGTGCATTAACATGGTTTAAATTGTACTTATATGACTGCCATCAGTTCGTAGCAGTGAATGAAGATGTATCATATTGATCACAAGTGCAGTATGGAGTACCTCAAGGCTCAGTACTAGGGCCGCTACTTTTCACGCTTTATATGTTACTCTTGGGAGATATCATCAGGAAACATGGTGTTAGCTTTCACTGTTATGCTGATGAAAATCAGCTCTATATTTATTCGCGGCCCAGTGAAACACACCAATTTGAAAAACTAATGGAATGCATAGTCGATATAAAAAACTGGATGACGAGTAATTTCTTACTGCTAAATTCAGAAAAAACAGAGGTGTTAATTAAAGGACCTAAAAACACCGTGTAGCAGAAATGAGTCGAACCAGACAAATCAAAGAGTCTATCAGAGCTGTGTGCATTGAAACGAGAGCCGAACTCCTCAGGAAGTCATAAATCAGTTCTAGTGCCACAAGAACCAAGCAAGATAACCAACCAACCAACTTGTTCACACAACAGCTTTCAACATTAACACCAATAGAACAATTATTAACAATTTTAATTCGAAGAAGAGATTGTCAAATTTATTGTTCGTGATTGAAATGCAACGCTGGACATCACATGTAAACCCAGGAGATCAAGTTAAATACTTGCATTGACTTCCCCCATCAGGCAGAACCAGACTGAAATTCCTAAGGGGGAAGGGCTTTAAACCTTTGTCTTCACAGAAAAGTCCCTTTGCCAGAGAATGGCAAAGAAGCTGCTTTTTGTACATTATATATGGACCAGAATGAACTCAAAAAGACTCAAATGAATCATTCCATTGCTTAACTCCATATTCATTTATGTGTAACCCACACATTTGACTATCATGTATAATCACTTATTGTGTATGTCTTTTGATAACTATAAGATACATAGTTATGTCTAGTATCGATATAATCGAATTTTCTTGCTAGATATTGTCCTGACAATCATTTATTTGTAAAATATATCATAATCGTGTTATAGGAATCATGTCCAAAATTAGATCCTGTGAGGCAGGAACCACATGCTTGGTAAGATAAACAAATGATTTATGATCCCCAGACCCAAGACCATATCTGATTGGTCAAGGCAACATTTGAGGGGTGGCCAACAAGGAAGTTTAAATACTTTGGACCCCATGAAATTTTGCTTTTAGTTCGAGCATTGCTTGTGCTATCAGTCATGCCTTGCTTTTAGTCTGCTTTTAGTCCCTAGCTGCTGCTATTAGCCATGTCGGCTTTTAGTTCCAGCCTTGCTCGTGCTATCAGTCATGCCTGCTCTTAGCTTTTAGCTTGTAGCTTTGCTACCTAGCTTTAGCTTGTAGCATCTAGCCATGCGGTTAGTCATCATTGTTCTTTGAGCGCGGTTCCAGCGTGCCTGCCTGCTGCTACTATGCCACAATGAGAAGGAACACAACCTAGTCTCGTCAAACTTTATTTCTTTTCTTTTACGTTTGAGAGTTTCGTGTTCTGAGTTAAGTTTTGTAACGTCGAGTCTCCGACGCCTGACCTCGGATGCCCGTTCAACTTCGACCAGCGCACACGACTCTGCACTTTCAGCCAACGCCCAACAACCACGGGCTTCCCAAGACGTCACTTCACTACTGAACTTCCAGCCAATTAATGACAGCGGGATACCCCTTTCAACGGGAGTCCCTTTCACAGGAAACGAAGGCAACGTATCCCCAGATATTTGTTTGTATTTGATATTTGTTGTGCTGGTGTATCTAATATAATTTTAGTCACATTGAGGAACTCAATGCAAGGGCTAATTACGTGATTGATGGTTGTTCATGTCTATGCAATTTAACGTATTGCTTTAAACTCGGAATTCCATATTTCCATTCTCTTAAACTCATATTTTCCTAACTTTCGATCTTCCTGCAACTTGTGTGAATGTGTGAGTGCGTGCGTTTATGTGTTAGATTAGTTTATATATCTTAGATTTATCTAATAAAGCCTTATTCATATTGAAAAGAGAAGTATCTTGTGTTTTGTGCTTACAAGTTAATGTCTTAAACTGCCGATCTTGTTACTGTGCTAATTGATAGTGTTTTCACTATAGTTTGGATATTAGTATCCAGCGCAGATTTGATGTTAAACGGCTCATTCACTGAACCGCAGGCGCGTCTCCGTGAACAGCCGTGAAACAGTGATTCTGTTCAAATTCCCTTTAAAATCTTAAATGATTCCCTTTGAGCTAAATTGACCTGTTTCCCTTACATCCGATTGTAATAACCTAGAACACTGTCTGAGACTTGATGGTTGCTCTGTCAATTCTTCGTCATCAGTTAGGAACCTAGGTGTGCTATTTGATCGCAATCTTTCCTTAGAAAGCCACGTTTCTAGCATTTGTAAAACTGCATTTTTCCATCTCAAAAATATATCTAAATTACGGCCTATGCTCTCAATGTCAAATGCAGAAATGTAAATCCATGCATTTATGATCTCAAGGTTAGATTATTGTAATGCTTTATTGGGTGGTTGTTCTGCACGCTTAGTAAACAGACTACAGCTAGTCCAAAATGCAGCAGCAAGAGTTCTTACTAGAACCAGGAAGTATGACCATATTAGCCCAGTCCTGTCATCGCTGCACTGGCTCCCTTTCAAACATCGGATAGATTTTAAAATATTGCTTATTACTTATAAAGCCCTGAATGGTTTAGCACCTCAGTATTTGAATGAGCTCCTTTTACATTATACTCCTCTACGTCTGCTACATTTTCAAAACTCAGGCAATTTGATAATACCTAGAATATCAAAATCAACTGCGGGCGGCAGATCCTTTTCCTATTTGGCGCCTAAACTCTGGAATAACCTACCTAACATTGTTCGGGAGGCAGACACACTCTTGCAGTTTAAATCTAGATTAAAGACCCATCTCTTTAACCTGGCATACACATAACATACTAATATGCTTTTAATATTCCGATCCGTTAAAGCATTTTTAGGCTGCATTAATTAGGTAAACCGGAACCGGAAACACTTCACATAACACTTTATGTACTTGCTACATCATTAGAAGAATGGCATCTACGCTAATATTTGTCTGTTTCTCTCTTGTTCCGAGGTCACCGTGGCCACCAGATCCAGTCTGTATTCAGATCAGAGGGTCACTGCATTCACCCATATCCAGTACGTATCCAGACCAGATGGTGGATCAGCACCTAGAAAGGACCTCTACTGGCCTGAAAGACAGCGGAGACCAGGACAATTAGAGCCCCAGATACAGATCCCCTGTAAAGACCTTGTCTCAGAGGACCACCAGGACAAGACCACAGGAAACAGATGATTCTTCTGCACAATCTGACTTTGCTGCAGCTTGGAATTGAAATACTGATTTTGTCTGGTCAGAGGAGAACTGGCCACCCAACTGAGCCTGGTTTCTCCCAAGGTTTTTTTCTCCATTCTGTTACCGATGGAGTTTTGGTTTCCTTGCTGCTGTCGCCTCTGGCTTGCTTAGTTGGGGACACTTCATCTACAACAATATCGTTGACTTGATTGCAAATAAATGCACAGACACTATTTAAATTGAAAAGAGATGACATCACTGAATTCAATGGAGAACTGCCTTTAACTGTCATCTTGCATTATTGACAAACTGTTTTCCTAATGAATGTTGTTCAGTTGCTTTGACGCAATGTATTTTGTTTAAAGCACTATATAAATAAAGGTGACTTGACTTGGCTTGACCTCAGAAAACACAACAACACCAGCAGATGACATGGCAGCGCAAACCATCACGGTCTGTGGAAACTTTACACTGGACCTCAAGCAATGTGGATTGTGTGCCTCTCCTCCCTTCCTCCAGAATCTGGGACCCTGATATCCAAAGGAAATGCAAAAAATTACTTTCATCAGAGAACATAACATTACTAAGCAAACAGTCCAGTCCTTTTTGAAGTGAGATGCTTCTAACGCTGTCTGTTGTTTCAAGAGTGGATTGACACAAGGAATGCGACAGCTGAGACCCATGTCTTGCATATTTCTGTGCGTAGTTGTTCTTGAAGCACTGACTCCACTTGCAGTCCACTCTTTGTGAATCTCCCCCACATTTTTGAATGGGTTTTGCTTCACAATCCTCTTCAGGGTGCGGTTTTCCCTATTGCTTGTACACTTTTCTACCACATCTTTTCCTTCCCTTCGCCTGTCTATTAATGTGCTTGGACACAGAGCTCTGTGAACAGCCAGCCTATTTTGCAATGACCTTTTGTGTCTCGCCCTCCTTGTGCAAGGTGTCAATGGTTGTCTTTTGGACAACTGTCAAGTCAGCAGTCTTCCCCATGATTGTGTAGCCTACAGAACTAGACTGAGAGACCATAAAGGCTTTGCAGGTGTTCTGAGTTCATTAGCTGATTGGAGTGTGCCACCACCAGCTTTCTTCAATATTGAACCTTTTCACAATATTCTAATTTACTGAATTTGGGATTTTTTTTAAGTTGTCAGTTATAAACATCAAAATGATTCGAAATAAACATATAAAATATATCAGTATGTGTGTAATGAATGAATATAATATACAGGTTTGAATGGAATTAGTGAAATAAATCAATTTGTTGATGATATTCTTATTATATGACCAGCTCCTGTGTGTTGTCTCCCAAAAACCCTGGTGTTATTTGTCAAATCAAAGCATGTTTATTTCCTAAATCTAAAATAGCCTGTAAAACACATTCATAGATGGAAACTTTTCTGATGACTGGACTGATGTTTGGGATTTAGAAAAAAAAACATAAAGAGATGGTTCAATCTATTGGTAATGAATACATTCTGTGAGGATTTATATTTCAGGTTTTGACTGAATGTCACATCAGTAATGCTGGATTTGCCCAATAATGAAACTAAAATGATTAGGCCTAAATGATGTCTCAGTCACAATTTCTTTTTACTGCATAAAGCAGCATACATTAAGAAAAATTTTTTTTTTATCTCTTTGGCAGATGCTCGTGTCTTTTGGACAGTTTCTTTGTCTCTCTAAGAGGTGTATTGTGTCTCCTAAGAAAAAAAAATCCATATTATATTGTATGTAATACTCTGTATGCAGTTGCAAATTATGCAAAAGCCAAACCAAACAAAGCATCTTTCCTAAAATAGACACTTTTCCTAAACCTGCTCAAGTTTGAAATACTCATCAGATAGTAGCCATATGAAAGAGCAAGAGATTCACACCTTTATTTCAACTCCTATAAACTACACTCAAACCCCTCCCATCTGGACTGAATTCAGTCACACTACTGGTTGCTTAGTGTAAAATTGACATGCTCTATCTAAAAGTCAAGTCAAGTCACCTTTATTTCTATAGCGATTTAAAGGGGGGGGGGTGAAATGCTATTTCATGCATACTGAGTTTTTTTACACTGTTAAAGAGTTGGATTCCCATTGTTGCGAGGGCAAGACAACCCTGCACAGATTACCAAAAAAAACCAAAAAAAACATCAAGGGACCAGTGGACTGAGTTTATTTTTAAAGAGCATCGACGGAGTTGTGCAAGTGTTTTTGTTTGTTCCCTGCATTTCGAAGATGCTTGTTTTACAAAAAAGGCCCAGTTTGACGCCGGATTTGCATATCGTTTATTTCTTAAGGATAATGCAGTCCCAATGAAAAAGGGTCACGATCATGTGTTGGAACCACAGGCGGTGAGTAAAATTGCTCCAAATATCTCTGTGTTGTTAACTTAGCTATCGGCCCGTAAGCACATCAAGTAAACCTTGTACACCTTTAAAGAAAAAAAAAGACGACATAAAGTGGAACTTCATGTCATTTTCCAAAACCGCTAAGTGTAACGGAGGCCAGCGAGTAGTGCTGTGCAGGTAAACCTCCCCGATCTTAAGAAACGCACTAGCAACAGAGGCTAGTGGCTGTAGCCATTTAGCCTCCTTGTTAGAGGAGACCTGGGTTCGAGCCCCGCTCGGAGCGAGTGCGAGGAGAGAGGGGTTACATGAGCAAATATATACAGTTTCAATACATACCACATAGAGACGCTGTTGTAGTCGTTGCTGCTGCTGCTCTCGTTCAGTTTCAGCCTCGGGGTCTGATTCTGGATCATATATAAACGGCTCAATCTGACTGTTAGCCATGGTTTATTTTGGATGATGTTTTTTTTTTCCTCACGGTAATGTCACAACTTCCAAACACTCTCAACGCAAAAGCCTACTCGCGCTCGTGATTATTTAGCTCCGCCCACACGTCACGCCTCCAGCGGCTCGTATTTTTTCGGAAAAAATCGGCACAGACTATTTTTCTCTTATAAATATAATAAAACTAAAGACTTTTTGGGGATGTGAACTACTACTCTATAGGCACTCAAGATTAATAGGAGATTGAGTGAAAATTTGCATTTCACCCCCCCCCCCCCTTTAAACAAAATACATTGCGTCAAATCAGCTGAACAACATTCATTAAGAAAACAGTGTGTCAGATTAAATAGTGTCTGTGCATTTATTTGCAATCAAGTCAACAATATCGCTCTAGATGAAGTGACCCCAACTAAGCAAGCCAGAGGCGGCAGCGGCAAGGAACCGAAACTCCATCAGTGACAGAATGGAGAGAAAAACCTTGGAAGAAACCAGGCTCAGTTGGGGGGCCAGTTCTCCTCTGACCAAATGAAACCAGCAGTACAATTCCAGGCTGCAGCAAAGTCAGATTGTGCAGAAGAATCATCTGTTTCATGTGGTCTTTTCCTGGTGGTCATCTGAGACAAGGTCTTTACAGGGGATCTGTATCTGGGGCTCTAGTTGCCCTTGTCTCCGCTGTCTTGTAGAGGTTCTTTCTAGGTGCTGTTCCACCATCTGGTCAGGGTACGTACTGGATTCGGGTGACTGCTGTAACGGAAACTGGTCAATTTAGCTCAAAGGGAATCATTTAATAATTTAAAGGGAACTTGAACAGAATCACTGTTTCATGGCTGATCACTGAGAGGCCCTGCAATTCACTGATCAAGCCTTTTAACATCAAATCTGCGCTGGATATTAATATCCAAACTATAGTGAAACACTATCAATTAGCACAGTAACAAGATCGGCAGTTTAAGACATTAACTTGAAAGAACAAAACACAAGATACTTCTCTTTTCAATATGAATAAGGCTTTATTAGATAAATCTAAGACATATAATCTAATCTAACACATAAACGCACGCACACATACATTCACACAAGTTGCAGGAAGATCGAAATTTAGGGAAAGATGAGTTTAAGAGAATGGAAATATGGAATCCCAAGTTTACAACAATATGTTAAATTGCATAGACATGAACAACCATCAATCACGTAATTAGCCCTCGCATTGAGTTCCTCAGTGAGGTTAAAATTATATTAGATACACCAGTAAAGGTCACAGTCTGGAGGTAAAGTTACTTGCGTCTCCTGTGAAAAAGGAGTCCCGGTGAAAGGGCTATCCCGAGGTCGTTGATTGGCTGGAAGTTCAGTCGCTGAAGTGACGTCTTGGGAAGCCCATGGTTGTTGGGCGTTGGCTGAAGATGGAGTTGTGTGGCTGGTTGGAGTTGAAACGCGCAGACGAGGTCGACGTTACAAAACTTAACTCAGAACACGAAACTCTCAAACAAAAACAAAAGAAATAAAGTTTGACGAGACGAGGTGGTGTTCCTTCTCATCGTGGCTAAGTAGCAGCAGGCGTGCAGGCTGAAGCACGCTGCAACCGCGCTCAAAGAATAGTGATGACAAACAGCATTGCTAAAGGCTAAAAGCTAGCAGAAGCATAGCTAGAGACTAAAAAGCCACATGACGAATAGCAGCAGCATAGCTAGAGACTTAAAAGCTGGCATGACTGATAGCAAAAGCAAGGCTAGAACTAAAAGCAAAGATTTTATGTTGTCCTAAGTATTTAAACTGGCCTGTTGGCCACACCTCAAATGTTGTCTTGACCAATCAGATATTGTCTTGGCTCAGGGGGGTATCATAAATCATATGTTTATCTTACCAAGCATTTGGTCCGAATTTTCCCACTCTTCCAGGGTCTAATTTTGGACATGATTCCTATAACCGAATATGATAGATTTGACCAAAAATTGATTGTCAGGACAATATCAAGCAAGCAGATTCGATTATATCAATTAGTGATGGGAAGTTCGATTCTTTTCCGCGAACCGGTTCTTTCGGACGGTTCGATTCAATAAACCGGTTGAAAAAACCGGTTCATCGGTTCTTTCACGCTCGACGTAATGACGTCATTGGTGATGACGTAATGGCGTCACGTCTATCAAACATTCAAATATATAAAGTCAGTAATCATAACTTTAGTCAGTTAAAACCTCATAATCATGAAAAGTTTACATTTGAGCTTTGCAACAACACCTAAATACAGTAACAGCAAAAATGTGCATATGAGGATTTAAGTCTTGAAGATATAAAGTAAATAAATTAGGTGTCATCAGCGCAGAAACCATGATCCACTTACTAAACATAATCCATTGCGATGTATTTGTTATTAAATGAATTTTCGTTTCGCCAGATTGCCCTTCATCCAATACCTCGAAATACCCGCGCTCATAACATTACTAGTACAGAATCAGAATCAATCACCAAAAGAATCCCTTCGGTTCAGACATGCTGTGAGTCAGTTGGCTTCACACTGAATCGCGCATGCACAGTATCATCAGTTCATCGGTTCTCAATTCGGACGCGTCCGACAGAAACGATTCTCGGTTGAGTGTACTGATGATCCGAATACCGATGCAACCGGTTCTTGACTCGAGAACGAGAATCGCTCTAACCGGCACATGCTGCAGTTCAGTGTCATCAGCTGCTCTTACTCGTGTTCATGTTCTGTTTACTACAAACTCAATTTGTGAATGTGTCATCATTAACTATAAATACAGTACAGATATCTCATAAATCATCCCTTATTCCTATTAAACATAAGAGTCTTTAGAGTCTTAATTATTGTCCAACTTCCCTGAAAACCCATTTGGCCTATACATTATATACAATATACAGATTGGAAACATTAATCTAAAAAAATATATCGTTATTTTATCACACTTTCCGATGTTTAACAAAATACTTTTAACAAAATTACACGCATGAGCAGTATCATCAGTTCATCGGTTCTCAATTCGGACGCGTCCGACAGAAAGGATTCTCGGTTGAGTGTACTGGTGATCCGAAAACCGAAGCAACCGGTTCTTGACTCGAGAACGAGGATCAGCTCATCGGTTCTCAAATCGGACGCGTCCGACAGAAACGATTCTCGGTTGAGTGTACTGGTGATCCGAAAACCGAAGCAACCGGTTCTTGACTCGAGAACGAGAACTGCTCCAGCAGTGGGCGTGTTCGTTCATTATCTGGCTCGGCTCAGTGTTCATCTTCAGTTCGGTCTTCACAGCATTTCATTAAGTGTACTGTTTGAGTAAATGGATTACCCCGGGATATTGGTTTATTCTGGATTCTGGATTTATGCTTATTGGAGACGTGAACCGTTTCAAACGATTCAGTTCGATTTGGTGAACTGGTTCAACCGGTTCACTAAGAAGAACCGGTTAAATTGAACGATTCGTTCACGAATGATCCTTAGATGTCCTTAGATGTGCAATCGTTGGTGTACAGGGAGAAGAGCAGTAGGGAGAGAACACAGCCCTGGGGAGCTCCGGTGCTGATTGTACGGGTGCTGGATGTGTATTTTCCCAGCCTCACTAGCTGCTGCCTGTCTGTCAGGAAGCTGTTGATCCATTGACAGACGGAGGTGGGCACGGAGAGCTGATTTAGTTTGGGCAGGAGGAGGTTTGGGATGATCGTGTTGAAGGCCGAGCTGAAGTCCACAAACAGGATCCTCACATAAGTCCCCGGTCTGTCTAGGTGTTGCAGAACATAATGCAGTCCAATGTTTACTGCATCGTCCACAGACCTGTTTGCTCTGTAGGCAAACTGAAGAGGATCCAGCAAGGGCCCAGTGATGTCCTTCAGGTGGGCCAGCACCAGTTTTTCAAATGACTTCATGACTACAGACGTTAGAGCCACAGGCCTGTAGTCATTTAGTCCTGTAATTTTGGGTTTCTTAGGGATGGGGATGATGGTGGAGCGTTTGAAGCATGAAGGGACTTCGCATATGTTTTCGTCGCGAATGTTAATCTTCCTTCAAAACAGCCGGTAAAAGAGTCGCGCGATAACGCGCATCATCACTTCGATACGGAATTAGATCTGGCTTTTGTTCACACAGCGCTCGTTCCGGATCGATTACCGCAATGTTACTAGGTCCCCGACCCGGGTTCGATTCGGTAATCAATTCCGGGACGTGGTTGCTTTCACACAGAAGGCGACCAGGCAATGTTACGGGAATATTGCGGGTCCGACGTGCAGTGTGAAAGGGGCTTAAGAAGAGTGGTCTCAGTACTATGATACGGTCTAAATCCTGACTGGAAATCCTCACATATACAATTTTTCTCTAAGAAGGAATATAATTGTGAGGATACCACCTTTTCTAGTATCTTGGACGGAAAAGGGAGATTCGAGATTAGTCTATAATTAACTAGTTCTTTGGGGTCAAGTTGTGTTTTTTTGATGAGAGGCTTAATAATAGCCAGTTTGAAGGTTTACATTTACATTTAATCATTTAGCAGACGCTTTTATCCAAAGCGACTTACAAATGAGAACAAAAAAGAAGCAGTCAGGTCAACAAGAGAACAAAAACAGAATACAAGTGCCATGACAAGTCTAAGTTAGTCTAGTATAGAACGCATAGCCAGGTGTATATATATATTTTTTTTTTTTATGAAAAAGACAAGAAAAGGAAAAGTACTTGTGTTAGTAGGTTAAGTGCAGGCGAAAAAGATGAGTCTTTAGATGTTTCTTGAAAATGAGTTTGAGATTGGGAGGTCATTCCACCAGCTGGGCACAGTCCAGGAAAAGGTCCGTGAGAGTGATTTTGAATTTCTTTGGGATGGCACCACAAGGCGTTGTTCACTTGCAGAGCGCAAGCTTCTGGAGGGCACATAGGATTTAACCAGTGAGTTTAGGTAAGTTGGTGCCGTGCCAGTGGTTGTCTTGTAGGCAAGCATCAGTACCTTGAATTTGATGCGAGCAGCTACTGGTAGCCAGTGTAACCTGATGAGGAGAGGAGTAACATGAGCTTTTTTTGGCTCATTGAAGACAACCCTCGCTGCTGCATTCTGGATCATTTGCAGAGGCTTGACAGTACATGCAGGAAGGCCCGCCAGGAGGGCATTACAATAATCCAGTCTGGAGAGAACAAGAGCTTGGACAAGAAGTTGGGTTGCTTGCTCTGACAGGAAGGGTCTAATCTTCCTAATGTTGTATAAGGCAAACCTGCAGGACCGGGTCGTTGTAGCAATGTGGTCAGTGAAGCTTAATTGATGATCCATCACAACTCCTAGGTTTCTGGCTGTCCTCGAAGGAGTTATGGTTGACGAGCCCAGCTGTATAGAGAAGTTGTGATGAATCAATGGGTTAGCTGGAATCACCAGTAGTTCAGTCTTTGTAAGGTTAAGCTGAAGGTGATGGTCATTCATCCAGCTAGAAATGTCACTCAGACAGGCTGAAATGCGAGCAGCTACCGTCGGGTCATCAGGCTGGAATGAGAAGTAGAGTTGGGTGTCATCAGCATAGCAGTGATAAGAAAAGCCATGCTTCTGAATGACAGATCCTAAAGATGTCATGTAGATGGAGAAGAGAAGTGGTCCAAGTACTGAGCCTTGAGGAACCCAGGTTAGACAACATGTTTCAGGACCTACTCATTGTCGAAATCATACTCTAGTTTTAATTCTGTCACATGGAATTGATGTTGATAGTGTTGAAATTATTCAGCCAAGTGATGATATCTCAGATCATTTAGTTTTGTGCAAATTTCATATAGCCAAAATTGTAAATTCTACTTCTTGTTACAAGTATGGTAGAACCATCACTTCTACCACAAAAGACTGCTTTTTAAGTTATCTTCCTGATGTATCCAAATTCTTTAGCATATCCAAAACCTCAGAACAACTCAAAGTAACAAAAACTATGGACTCTCTCTTTTCTAGCACTTTAAATACAGTTGCTCCTTTTACGCTTAAGGAAGGTTAAGGAAAACCGTTTGACAACATAGTATAATGAGCATACTCGCACCCTAAAGAGAGCGGCCAGAAAAATGGAGCGCAGCTGGAGTGAAACAAAACTAGAGGTATTTCGTATTGCTTGGCGGGAAACTAATCTATCCTACAGAAACATAACATAACCACAGGTATTTATTCAATACAGTGGCTACATTAATGAAAAATAAAGCCTCAACAAGTGTTGACATTTCCCAACACCACAGCAGTAATGAATTTATGAACTACTTTACTTCTAAAATAGATACTATTAGATATAAAATTGCAACCATTCAGCCATCAGCTACAGTATCGCGAGGAACAGTTCCACTCATTCTCTACTGTATTAGAGGAAGAATTGTATAAACTTGCTAAATCATCTAAACCAACAACATGTATATTAGACCCTATACCATCTATGCTCCTAAAAGAGGTGCTTCCACAAGTCATCGATCCTCTTCTGACTATTATTAATTCCTCATTGTCATTAGGATATGTCCCCCAATCCTTCAAACTGGCTGTTATTAAGCCTCTCATCAAAAAACCACAACTTGACCCCAAATAACTAGTTAATTATCTCCCTTTTCTGTCCAAGATACTAGAAAATGTGGTATCCTCACAATTAGATTCCTTCTTAGAGAAAAATGGTATATGTGAGGATTTCCAGTAAGGATTTAGACCGTATCATAGTACTGAGACTGCTCTCCTTTAGAGTTACAAATGATCTGCTCTTATCATCTGATCGTGGGTGTATCTTTCTATTAGTTTTATTGGATCTTAGTGCTGCGTTTGACACAATTGACCACAAAATTCTTTTGCATAGACTTGAACACTTTGTTGGCATTAATGGAAGTGCATTAGCATTGTTTAAATCATACTTATATGTCAGTTCATAGCAGTGAATGAAGATGTATCATATCGATCACAAGTGCAGTATGGAGTACCTCAAGGCTCAGTACTTGGGCCGCTACTCTTCACTCTTTATATGTTACCCTTGGGAGATCTCATCAGGAAACATGGTGTTAGCTTTCACTGTTATGCTGATGATACTCAGCTCTATATTTCTTCGCGGCCCGGTGAAACACACCAATTTGAAAAACTAATGGAATGACAGTTAAAGGCAGTTCATCATTGAATTCAGTGATCAACAAATCAAAAACACTTGTTGATGCTTTATTTTTCGTTAATTTAGCCACTGTATTGAATTCCACCGTATTCTTCTAAAAGAGACGAAAAGTAATCAGTTCTAGCAGTTTTTAATGCTTTTCTGTAGGATAGGTTACTCTCCCACTAAACAGTACGAAATACCTCTAGTTTTGTCTTCATCCAGCTGTACTCCATTTTCAGGACTGCTCTCTTTAAGGTGCGAGTGTGCTCATTATATCACGGTGCCAGACTGTTTTCCTTAATCATCCTTTAGTGCGAGGGAGCAACTGTATTTAAAATGCTAGAAAATAGAGATTCCATAGTTTCTGTTACATCATGAAGTTGTTCTGAGGTTTTGGATATGCTAAGGAGTTGAAATACATCAGGAAGATTACTTACAAAGAAGTAGGGGTGACCCTAAATAGTCGACGAATCAATGCCTCGATTCGAGGAGCCTGATTCGACTACCAATCTCAAAGTCGAATATTCACAGGTGTTATTGATTTATGCCATTCTGACTATATGGGGGAGCTCAAATGTCTGATATCACATAGAACTTTTAGAAGTTAATATGCAGCCATAGAAGTTAATATGCAGCCTATTATGATAAAGCCGTGAATAAGAATCTGAAAAGAAAGAAGCTTCAAATAAATATTTTAAAGTGCATGAATAAATCCAACCACCCAATAGATTTGTGTTTCACTTTACAGTCCGTGACCGACAGAGGAGCATCTTGGTGGCAGGGATTTAAAACTTTACCAACACTCAAACTGACACAAACAGAGACTGGAACCGGTAGGGTACAAGTGATTTCAAAACATGCATTTGGTTTTGAGTCAAGCTCTTCATTGTAGTACCATGGTGATTATCTCTTTACTGTGCAGCACGAGCAGGTCAAACTACAATGCAGAATATAAATAACTATGACTGGACTGTCACACCCATACCATTATAATGAGAACAACATTATAATAAAACGCTGTGAGATTTTAGAGTTTAGCTGCTGTATTTCTGCACATTGTTTCGTGAAGAACGCGTCCACAAAATCAGTTCATTCAGAGCCGCGCAAAATTCATTTGCATTTGGGCGCTTTTTGCAGATAACCTATAAGTCCTAATATTAATATTATGTTGTATAAATAATGAAGCGTATTCTACATTAAATTGTGAGTTTAATCCCATTGATTAAAAATGTGCTATCAAACGCTCACTCTATTGGTCATCTTCAGCACCCGCTGCTCACTCTATTGGTCATCTTCAGCACGCGCAGCTCAAAAAAGAAATGCAGAACATTAATAACTACTGTCATATAGGCTAACTTTATAATGAGAGCACTATTGTAAAAATTGTGAATTGAGTTTCGCTGATGTTTAGTGTAAACTATATTTTAATCGAAATATAAAAACATTATTTACCCTGTTTTTATCTGCGTGGCATTTGTTACACATTTTCCCTCTGTGTTAATATCAGTAATTATGACATTCAATTATGGCTGGTGAATGTCTGACTTGACTCGATGCATTTTGCTCCGCCCCCAAACATATGATTCAACTATCAGTCAATCATATGTTTGGGGGATTGACTGATCAGATTTCTCTTATCGATCCACTAGTCCACATTCAAAGCTTTGCATGTTTGCAGAGTAAAAAACATGGGCCGATTTTTTTTTATTTTTTTTTGCATTGGTTTAAACATACTGGATGCCTGTGATCTTCGGGCCCTTAGACCCATACAGGAATGCTGCTCTAATGGAAATCACAACATTAGAAATACTTCCAGAAAACATTGTCAGTGAACACAATCCTCCGTGCCATTCGCTGTTGCCGGCTTAGACTCTATAGATCAAAAAAGAAGCCATATGTAAACATGATCCAGAAGTGCAGGCATTTTCTCTGGGCCAAGGTTCATTTAAAATGGACTGTGGCAACTAGAAGCTTGTATTAGAAGAGCAACTTGTCTCCTCAGTCCCCAGACATTTGCAGACTGTTATAAAAAAACAAAAGGGGATGCCACACAGTGGTAAACATGGTCTTGTCCCAACTTTTTTGAGATGTGTTGATGCCATGAAATTTAAAATCAACTTATCTTTCCCTTAAAATTATACATTTTCTCAGATGACTTATCAAATGTTCAAACTATGTTGTATTCTGAATAAAATATTGAAATTTGAAACTTCCACATTGCATTGTTTTTATTCACAATTTGTACAGTGTGCCAACATTTTTGGAATCGGGTTTGTTCAATAAGACTTTTTAAGGGCTTAAATTTGATACTACTTAATTTAAGCCTTTTTTAAGACCCGCGGAAACCCTGGTTAGTGTGTGTGTGTGTTGGGTTGTGTTTGGATTATTATGTGCAAAATAATTTTGTATTGTTCTCTTTGCCTTTTTTGTATTTTGTGTGCGACATCTCAGTGTCCACATAGAGTGCTGTGCTTAACAATTTTGCTGTGCTTTCACAAGTGTGTTGGGGTATTGAGGCTAGGGTCTGAGGACCACTTATCTTTACTGTATTTGTATGTATAATTGATTTATTTATTTATTTTTTTTGCTATTTTTTGAGACCTTGGATGGAATTAATATATTGTTTCTTTTAACTTTTGTATTCTATTAAAGTGATTGTTGTCTTTATCATTACGTCCGATATCTCCATGCTCACTCTATCTTTGGCAGCAAACCCGTGTGCCTTTTGGTTAGCTAATTTTTCCTGGTGTATTCCGGGTGACAGAGTCGATTTATAGGTTTAAAAAAAGTTATCTTTGTTTTGTAATCTTTCCCTACCTGACCACACTTCTAATGTAATTTGTAAATTCAATGTAAAATGCTCTTTTGTGTGTGTGTGTGTGTGTGTGTGTGTGTGTGTAAAAAAGGCCTTATAATTAATCTAACTGACAGACACATACTTAGATTTTTGGGGTATATTGCTAAGCATTTCTAGAATGTTCTAGTTGTTTAAGAGCATTACTATGGTGTTTTTATGTGGTTATTAATGTTGTCTGAGTGGTTGACAGATCTCATCTAGATAGATGTTTTAGGAATATAGCTTGAAAGTTCTTGGACATTTTTTAGGTCTCATGTGAAAAAGGTTAAGGATTTAAATTAAAAATAATAAATGAGATGATTTTATCTTTGCTAAGATGACAGTTAGGCTTTTGTGCACATTTATGGTCTCAGTTACTGCACTGAATTTATTACAGCACTGTTTCTTCGTATAGGCAGTGAGCAATGATTATTTAGACCGGATACAACAGCACTTTTCACCCCAATCACAGATCTCACTGTTGTCCCCTGGGCTTACTACACACACCCTACTTTGCTCATTCTCTACATATCTACTTCCTTCTCTCTCAGTCTCAGCTAGATCTCTTTCTGTCTTCCTCCTATTTTTTCCACCCCCTTCCTGCTTGCTGTCGTAGATGTGACGTTGGTCGGCCTGTCGTGGGAAGCGAGCAGAAATTCTTGGAGGAGCTTGTAAAGAATCTGTGCATGGTCATCTCTGGGTCTCAAAAATTCCAGCGTGCCTTTCTGCTGAGACTCTCTCATGTGGGGTCAAACAAGAGAAATATATGGATTCAGTTGTTTGTTCACTTTAGTCTCTTAAAGACACATTTCCTGAAATGCTGAAGAGATTTCTCAAGAGGTGTGTGAACCACATTGGAAAACACTCCACACCCACTATAACAAGTAGCAATGACTAAGACTGTTCATGTACAATAACAAGATCAAATCAAAACCATGGCTTTTCGTATCTTTATTGCTAAGCAGATATTTACATTCTGCGTTGTTGATATTCAGTGGGTCCATTTATCCGTGCAAGCCAGCTAATTCTCTTAATTGAAAAACTTTGGAAAGGTACACTCATTCTCTCTCCTTTCTTATTTGGCTTGCTGTTTAGCAGTTGGTGAGTAATCACATTCTTTGCCTTTTTCCTAGAATGCCATGATGTTTCTCTTCCCTGCAATGTATAACACACTGCTGGTAGCAATAGTTTGCCACTGGATGGCCTAGGTTATTCCCAGCAGCCTGTGAACCCAAACCAAAGCTTTTATCAGCAGGCTCCAGCAGTATTGTGAAGCCCCCCTCCCTGAAGGGAGTGTTGGAGGAAGTCGTAGGATGAAAAAAAATGGACCATTAGAAGTCCTTCACAGGCCCCATGGGTTCATTAAACTGCCTTAATCTTGTACATCAAGGCACTGACCATCTCAGAACTTAGTTTGGTTACAGAGGGATTGCTGTGTCCTTCCCCTAAATGTCAGATTGCAACAGCTTTATTACCTCTGCATTTCCTTTCTGTTAAAAATACCAGGAATTTGTTAGTGCTCTAGTGGCTAATGATACCAATAAGTAGAATTTGGCTGTCAGTCCATTATAGGATTGATTTTTTTAAGATTTTGTTGTTAGTTTAATAATTTTTTAATGGCCTGCATATCTAATGTATGATATAGTGAGTACTTTAAAACACTCAATCATTTTTGATACTCCACATACTAAAATTCTCTCCAGTGTGTGTTGCAAGCACCTGTAGTTAAAGTTTTTCTAAACACAAACCAAAGGTCATACCAATGAAAAAAGAGCATATATGTGACCAACAGCACAGAAAAATCAAAGCAGTCTGAAAAAAAGAGCTCATGACAGCAGACCACAGAATAATAAGTGAGAGATATAACGAAAGAGAGTGAGAAGTGTTTAATATATTGTTTTGTTGTTTCTAGGTTGTCTCTAGATTACTGGCTCAAGTAAATACGTCAACCTCCTTATGTAATATACTAGTCTCTAGATACGGCATGGAGAGTAAGGACCCTTCTTAAATGACACCTTCACAACAAACCACATAATTTGAACTCTCATTAATTTGCCTACCACAAATGGTCCCTAGTAAAAAAGTACTATACTTAATAATAATAATAATAATAATAATAATAATATATTTTAAAATATTTATTTCATACTAAATATATTAACATACTGATATCATTTAAGACTTACTGATATAACACTTTATTTTAGGGTCTCTTAACTACTTGCACATTAGCATGAATATAACTAGAATATTAGCCATTTAACAATAATAAAGCACACTGATGCCTTATTCTACATGCCCTTATTCAACATCACTAATCGTCCTACACAATAACTAAACTTAACAACTACATTACTAACTATTAATAAGCAACAAATTAGGAATTTACTTAGTGGAAAGTCATAATTAATAGTGAATAAGTGTTCCCTATTCTAAAGTTTTCCAAAAATATATAATTCAACTTAATAACACTATAACTACTTTCATTAATAAATCATTAACCAACATGGTAACACTTTACAATAAGGTTGTATTTGTTAATGTTAGAATTCGCAAAGAGATGCGCGAGCTTGTCGAGTGAATATATATTTCATCACTGGCAAGTTTGTAGTTCCGTCCGTTGTCAAAAATAAATAAATAAAACAATGCACAAGTTACTTAATGGTAGGGAGGGAGAGAGATTGAGCACGCACTCTTCTGTTGTGTGATCTTTGTTTTTTACTCACTTAACACATGCATCTTTTTTATTAAAACTAAATTGTAAAAATACAACCATTTATAGGGGCATTCACTAAAATAAAATCATTTATTTATAACCTAAGGCATACACAACTCTCTGGCAAAAGTGAATCTAGCAGCCTGTGTGAAATGTGCTACACTGAAACATTTTGCAATTTGAGTTAAAAGATTTAGAACGAGTGGTTCCCTGCATCATTACAGCAAAGCACGCTTACCAGAGGTGTAAAAAGTACTCAAAAATTCTACTCAAGTGAAAGTACAAGTACTCAATGAAAATTTTACTCAAATAAAAGTACAAGTATCTGGTCAAAATCATACTTGAGTAAAAGTAAAAAAAGTACAACTTTAAATCGTACTCCAGTACTAAATAAGTAGAAGTACTTTTTTCTGACAGACAACACAGAACAATGGTTAAAGGGAGAGAACGGAAAAAAATGCAATGGCACAGGTCAAACATATATATTTAGTTCAACAACAATTAAAATGAAACCCAGAACACCAAAAAAAAAAGAAAAAAAAAAAAGACAAGGGATTCAAAGGAAATTCCATCATTTCCACCCTCATGCCAATCCCATATGACTTTCATTTATCAGATGAACACAAACTAAGAGTTTTAGAAAAAGAAAAAAATATATACATTCAAAAACTATACACAAAGAGAATATGACATTAACTCATGACATTTCACTTCTTAAGTGAAACGATGGCATATGTAAGAAAAATACAAATACCAATATTTTAATCTTCACCGTCATGTTCACTTTGTGTGGTTTCTGACATGGTCATATTCCCTTTCATTATATAGACTAAAAATCTTTGTTTGTGTTCATGTGAGGAAATAAAGTCATAAACATCTACGATGACACAGGTTCAGTAAAAGGAGAGAGAATTTTCATATTCGGGTGAACTATCCTTTTGAAGAGCAAGATGTGATGAAGAGGCTAGAAATATATTCCAGACCGAATACAAGAATGTGTTGACTTCATGAGGAGAGTCATAGAATTAATTCAAGTTTATTTGTATAGCGCTTTTTATGATACAAATCATTACAAAGCAATTTTACAGAAAATTAAGTTTCTACAATATTTAGTAGTAGCTTGTGGTGACTGTCAGTTTGTGCACACATGACAGGATTATTATTTTTTTTGTATTAATAAAAGACGTAGTCAGCCAGACGATGAACATTATTAACAGCAATTATTATATGATGCAGTCACACTTGTAGCAATATTTGTTACTTCCGTTTGTTGATTCAGCATCATCTGGGATCCTCTGAGGGGTTCAGCATCATCTCTTCTCAGGTGTTCTGGATCCAGACTGGAGCTTGTGTATAGCCTAGTTGTGTAAATCCCGTGGCAAAACAGAGAAACAAATAGAGACATCTTTAGCATAGCTGCTGTTCCAACAAAGCAAAATTAATTAATTTAACCCAAGCTAAAGAATAAGAATGTGCATTTGATCAGATGCAACTGCAGTCACAATTTAAAGGCCATGTTGCAGGTTAACCACCACTTTCGATTAATGGGGACATAAATCACTCAAGATATGTATATAATTTTTAAAATGTCTCAAAAATGGGCTTAAAGACCTATTTTTTAAGTTTTTGGTATCAACGGTTTTTTCACGCAACTCGGTGATGACGTCATGTTGGGGAGATGTCTAGGAAAGGTAGCCTCAGTCTAGTATGATGCCGCGTTCCAGGCAACCCGTAACCCATTTTTTTTTCAACCTTAAACCCGTGAAAGTGCACTGGAACGGCAATCAAACCCGTGACTTCCCACCCGTGAAGTCGTGTCTCGTACTAGATCCATGTACTCCGAGTTCCGAGGCACGCGAAACAATGATGACAGCCCCTACGAATAATACTGCCTGCTGATGCAGTGTTTATGCAAGTAGAACACATTGAAAAAACGATTTTAGGTCAATGCAACGTTGCAATAAAATAAATCATCTAGTTTACACAGAGCCATAGTCCACCGACAAGTTACACAAAATCGCTTTCAAAACCGAGTAAGAATTACCTCTGATTTTGAAATCGATTTTGTGTAGATTGTCAGTGAACAAAGGCTCTGTGTAGTAAAGGCCAACCAGTGTTGCCAAGTCTGCGGTTGCTTTTCATGTCAGCAGGTCGAAGCAACCCCAATACAAATAACGTGATGTTTAGCCCCTAAAATGTGTCAGCCAGATGATGAACGTGCTGGAGATATACTAGTATATACTAGATATACTACAGAAGAATAAAAAAACAGTGAAGAAATGACAAAAAGAATTGCAAAAGAATTAAGAATTAATGTGAAGATTAATTTTTATTCAATTCTGCAAGACAGACTTTTCAGGATAGGAGATGGAATAAAAATAAGCTCCTAAATCTAATGCCAGATTCTGGAAGATATATTCCTCAAAGCGTTGTACAAGAGTCACTCAGAACCCATCTGTTCATAAAGCCTATATATAAAGTCTTAATATATAGTATTTCACAATACTTCATGCTATTTTAATTAAGTCATTTTTGGGATATTTTAAGTCTCTCAGAACCTGACACCTTGTAATTCTGGAGACTCCAGGAAAGTTGCAGCTCTGAAAAATTGTGGTACTGTAGACTAAATGCTCCCTGATAGTGTCACACCTAATTCTTCACTTTAATTCTTAATTATTTTCCAGTTAATGTGTTTCTGTTCTTCTCCACTTGTTTTTTTCTGACTCCTGTGACCCAGTAAGCATTTTGCTGTCCAGTGGTCATGTCTTAACTCTGCAATTACTGTACTGTACTTATTTTGAATATTTCTCATGGGGATCTAATAATTTTGGATTTTCAGTCTGAGTTAAACCTTTGTTTTTGGCTAATTTTATCAGTAAAGGAAAAATGACTAATAATTTTTCACACCTGAATATGAGGAGTTTTTTTTCTTTTCCAGTCTTCATGGTCAACTATGTATATATCACACTTGTTGCCTTCTCTAGTGCAGCTCAACCAATTTACATCCCATTCGTCCGTATTTGTGATATCAAAAATCCTGGAAAATATTTGTTGTAGTCCAAACAAGTTGTTTGTTGTTATTTTCTAAAATGTGATTTTTGTTAAATAAAATTTCTCCTATTGAATTGGACTTTGAGCTTTGAATCTTTGCAGAACTTTTTTATGCTGAAACAGCAGCATTACAGACTAACTAAAGTTGAAAGTGTGAAACAGCATAATGGCACTCCTTTAACAGGCATTATTAAGCATTTAATAAATACAGCTATAAATGTTTTGTTCTTGAGCACATCTATAAAGTTCAATCATTGTATTTTCATACTTTTTTAAGTATCTTTTTATCATTTATAAATTATTATGTTATTTACAAAAATGAAATATAAACAAATGCAATTTATATATATATATATATATATATATATATATATATATATATATATATATATATATATATATATATATATATATATATATATATATTAGGGCCGGGACTTTAACGCGTTAATTGAGATTAATTAATGACACAAAAAATAACGCGTTAACTAAGATTAATTAATTACAGCAAAAAAAATTCCCGCGTTTTTAATAACTTATTTTTGCACCGCGGAACGTTTCTCACTGGATGAGTTTCGGCGGGACCGATTATACTGAAGCACCAACTAGCGTTCGCATATCACCGCAGCAGCACATTGAGCCTCAAGTATCACCTCAACGCAAAACATATAGCAGCTAGCGTGGACTTTACACTTTATGTTGAACTATGTATTATTTTGTTGGTGCAACAGTTTATGTTGCACTCTTTATTGTTTTGGCCAAGGTTATTGAGAGTTGGAATTAGTATGTTATGGCCTCTTGAGCAACAGAGAGATGTTTTCTAATAGTCAGTGTTTCCAATGTTCTGAATGTAATTGACAGTATTGTGTTTAACTTAAAAAAAACACTTTACAGAAGGTTCCAGCACCTATAAGCTTCCTGAATTTCTGAAATGTAATATTTCTAAATTGCTTCTAAATATGCTATTGCTACACTTCATGGCAAAAATTGCACTGGTCTGGCTAGACTTGGTTGAACAAAAATAAACAATATTTTGTTGCTTAAGCTTATGTATTCAGTCATTATTCAATGGTATACTATAAATCCATGTGAAAAAAATTACTTCTCACTGTTCTCAGGTCAAATATTTATATGCGATTAAAATGCGATTAATTTCGATTAATTAATTACAAAGCCTCTAATTAATTAGATTAATTTTTTTAATCGAGTCCCGGCCCTAATATATATATATATATATATATATATATATATATATATATATATATATATATATATATATATATATATATATATAAAATGTACTGGCTTTCCAATGCCGTTGCCATTGATAATAGGAGTAAGCAAGTTAAGAACACCTACAAACAAGAGTCCATGCAGACGGATGTAGATGCATAACTCTTAAATTCAGATAATTGTCATGTCATGTCACAGGATGTCATAGGTCAGTATCAAATGGTTTTGAAATTATTATTTGCAGCACAAATAAGGATTCTTAGGATGTTTTTAAATCCCTAAAACTGTCAGAAAAGGATAAGGCCTAAGATATTTCTTAAGCTGTAATGAAAGGGGGAAAAACACCACCATTAGCAACAACAAAAACAATAAACATTTAAAATACTGATTTTTTTTCCCCCACTGATGATTAAAGAGATGATTAGGTCTCTCTCTCTCTCTCTCTCTGTCTCTCTCTCTCTGCCAGATAGCCCCTCCCCTCCCTACAATCCACACACACTGTCAGTCACCAAAAATTCAGTCAGTCACAAACCCCCTCACACTCCCCCTCCCTCTCCCCCTCCCTTCCCTCACACAGACATAGTGGCCAGAGTGAGATCATGTCAGTTAAGAAGTCTGACAGTTTTTTTAATTTTCTGTTGTCCATACAGTGTTGTAAAGTCATGAAACTATGCATATTTCTTAAGAATGATTTGATCTCTGCATGAAAAAATTCTTTGAAATGTTTGGAAGCTGCAATTTAAAAATACAAGCCAATTAATGATTCCCTTTTTACTGTCATTTCAAAAAATCGCCACGACAAAACCGTTCAAGCTAACCAAAATCCGTTCGCAAGTTCCTCAATGTTTTTTCTTCATGTAGACAGAGTTTGGTGTGTTTAGTGTACTTCCCCTGTGAGGAGTATGCATTAATTCACAAAATAATTTTCCCAAAAATCCATATTCAAATCAAAATAGCGGACTTCCTGTTGGTTGTAGCTTATGACTGTGAATTAGAAAGTTGTCCGTCTTGATAAGAACAATTTACGTACCAAGTTTGGTGTCTGTAGCTAAAACTAAATAAAATGCATTATTATTATTATTATTATTATTATTATTATTAGCTGTAAACTTGATAAAAAATAAATAAATATAAACTTATGCAATTGTATATATATATATATATATATATATATATATATATATATATATATATATATATATATATATATATAAATTCAAGTGTACAGTTTTCTTTTATTGCATCTTGAAATAAATATTTCTGAGTTCTGTGTTTGTTTATTTATTTTTTTAATTTTAGGAAGATTACAGCCTTTAATCTCCTCAAAATAAATGTGCATATAAACCATGAACAATTTAATTATAGCTGTCACACACCTGGACTCATTTAGTGTTTTTGCCCCAGTGACCCAGTTTCTGTCTTCCGTGTTTAGTTTGATTAGTTCCCAGGTGTGTCAATTCTATTCCTCATGTGTTCCATGTCCCTGTTAATTTAGTTATTCCATCCACCTGTGTTTCCCCATTATCCTTTGTACTTAAGCCTTGTCCTTTCAGTTCTGTTTTGTCGGGTCTTCACTTGCTACTTACGTGTGTCTACCTCTGTGCTCCATGTTGGATATCCCCTGTGTTGGATATATTAAAAGCCTAATTCCGTTTATCCTCGACTCCGTATTCCTTCAGGCAGCGTAAAACCGTGACAGAAGACCCGACCTAAAGAAGAAAATAGAAAACTGCGTGTTTTTTTCCTCCGTTTTGTTTTTGTGTTTTCAAAGTCTTTTTGTTTCGTAGTGTTCTATGGATCCCCTCTATCGTCCCGAATTCCTCATCCTTCTGCTGAAGCAGGAAGGACGTTCTCTCGAGGACCATACCAGACAGTTTATTCTATTAGCTAATGCCACCAGCTACCCGGACAACGCGCTCTGCACCTTCTACAACACCAGCCTGAACTCCAAATGCAGAGCGTTGTCGTCCGAAGATGGTCCTCGAGAGGATTTCGCCGCATTCGTGGAGTGGACTCTGGCGAGAAATGGCTCATCTTTCACCATCTGCCCCATAGAGGACCTCGCCAGCCCCACTCCCGACCCAGAGACCAGCCAGCCACCATCACGCCGCACGGAGCCAGAGCCCACCGCAGCCGCAGAGCCCGAGCCATCCACTGACAGGGAACAGGATCTCGAGAGCGCGACTGACCAGGTGTGTGAGCCGGCCACACCGTGCATCGTGGGAGTCCTCGTGGAGATCGAGGGCATGGAGGAAAGCCCTGCCCACACTCCTGCGACTGAGGGTGAGCTGTATGCAGTCTCTGAAGATCATATGGAGCAAGTTCTGGATCTGATTGACTGGTCTATGGAGGTAATCCCTAATTTTCCTGTTTCCCCGCTGGTTCCGTCCAGCCCTGATTCCCCTGTATACCCTCTCAGTCTCCCACTCCTACCTCCTCCAGTCATTTCCTCTGCTCCATTTCCGCTGGTTCCATCCAGCCATGAATTTTCTGTTTCTCCGCTGGTTCCGCCCAGCCCTGAGTTTTCTGTTTCTCCGCTGGTTCCGCCCAGCCCTGAGTTTTCTGTTTCTCCGCTGGTTCCGCCCAGCCCTGAATCTTCTGTGTCACCGCTGGTCCCGCCCAGCCCTGAATCTTCTGTCTCTCCGCTGGTTCCGCCCAGCCCTGAATCTTCTGTGTCACCGCTGGTCCCGCCCAGCCCTGAATCTTCTGTCTCTCCGCTGGTTCCGCCCAGCCCTGAATTTTCTGTTTCTCCGCTGGTTCCGCCCAGCCCTGAGTTTCCTGTGTCTCCGCTGGTTCCGCCCAGCTCTGAATCTCCTGTGTCTCCGCTGGTTCCGCCCAGCTCTGAATCTTCTGTGTCTCCGCTGGTTCCGCCCAGCTCTGAATTTTCTGTGTCTCCGCTGGTTCCGCCCAGCCATGATTTTTCTGTTTCACCACTGGTTCCGTCCAGCCCTGAATCATCTGTGTCTCCGCTGGTTCCACCCAGCCCTGAATCTTCTGTGTCTCCTGTATTCCCTCCCAGCCTCCCTCTCCCGCCTCCTCCCAAACCTGCTGGTCCCTCTACTCCTCTTTCGCTGGTTCCGTCCAGTCCTGATCCTCCTGTCCTTCCTCCCATCCTTCTCCTCTCTCCTCCTCCTAGACCAGCCAGTTCCTCGCCATCCCTGCTGGTGCCAGTCAGTCCCGCAGCTCACCCTCAGTCCGCGCCATCGGGGCGCGGTGGTTCGCCGCTGGACTGCCAGTCTCCAGCTCCGCCTTGGCGTGTTAAGGCCCTGTCTCCGCCTCCAGCCTCCGAGCCCTGGACTCCTCCTCGGTCCTTCGACCCAGCGGCTCCGCCTTGGCTCTTAGCTCCCTCGTCTCCACCGTGGCCTGTCATCCCACCTGCTCCACCGGGCTCCCTCGTCCCTCCGGCTCCACCTTGGTCAGTCGTCGACCATCCGCCGCCTCGGGACTCCTCTCCTCTGGTTCCACCTCGTCACTCCATCCCTCCGGCTCTGTCAGGCTCCTCCTTCCCTCCAGTTCCACCTCCATCCTCGGTCACTCCGGCTCCACAGCGGTCTGCCAGGACCCCGCCTCCGCCTTGGTCGCCTGAGCCTTCAGCTCCACCTAGGCCCTCCGGATCCTCGACGTCACCCTGGCTCTGCGGCTGTGCTGCTCCATCTTGGGCTCCTCACCCACCGGTGCAGTCTCCGCCTGTCGGCCCCCTGGTGTCGTCGACCCTTCCTTCACCATGGCTCCTCCCGCCGTCGACTCCACCTTGGATCTCCGTCCTGGCTGGTTTCTGGTGGACCATCTGGCTCCTCCTGCTCCTGTCTCCTCCCTGGCTCCTCCCTCCGTCGTCTCCTCCCTGGCTCCTTCCTCCATGGTCCCTGTCTGCTGGCCCCCTCCTGGGAGTCCGTCCTCCACTGGAAACTCCTCCCTAGTTCCCACCCACGCCTCCCTCGGTTGTTTCTACGGTGCGAGGACGCACCTACCGGGAGGGGGGAGTACTGTCACACACCTGGACTCATTTAGTGTTTTTGCCCCAGTGACCCAGTTTCTGTCTTCCGTGTTTAGTTTGATTAGTTCCCAGGTGTGTCAATTCTATTCCTCATGTGTTCCATGTCCCTGTTAATTTAGTTATTCCATCCACCTGTGTTTCCCCATTATCCTTTGTACTTAAGCCTTGTCCTTTCAGTTCTGTTTTGTCGGGTCTTCACTTGCTACTTACGTGTGTCTACCTCTGTGCTCCATGTTGGATATCCCCTGTGTTGGATATATTAAAAGCCTAATTCCGTTTATCCTCGACTCCGTATTCCTTCAGGCAGCGTAAAACCGTGACAATAGCTGTATTTATAAAATGCTTACTAAAATATTAATTTTGGGAGAAGGCTATATAAAGCATGAACTGACTATTTACTAATGCTTAGCTAAGGAGTGCAGCTATTATGAAGTGGTACCAATGCATTTACTAATGTTAACAATTGAGACATTATTTTAAAGTGTTACCAAATCCTTAAATAATTTAAAAGTGTTTTGTTATGATTTCATTAACCTATAAGCATTTGTGAAATAGTTCTGCTTGCATCACAGCTTAGTCTTCATCTGTGAGCTGAACAGTTTTACTGTTAAATCCATGAGATTATGTAAATTCAAATAAATGTCATGTCACAGGGTGTCAGAGGTCAGTATCAAATGAGTTTGAAATTATTATTTGCATCACAAGTATTTTTTGATTTTTTTTTTTTAAATCCCTGAAACTGTCAGAAAAGGATAAGGCCTAAGAGATTTCTTAAGCTGTAATGAAAACAGCACAATTAGCAACAACAACAAAAAAATAACAATTTAAAATACAGTTTTTTTTCTGGTGATTAAAGAGATGTTTAAGTCTCTCTCTCTCTCTCTCTCTCTCTCTCTCTCTCTCTCTCTCTGTCTGTCTGTCTGTCTGCCACTCAGCTCACACCCCTCCCCCACTCACACTCCCCCACACAGTCAGCACACATACATTCCTCACACAGAGGGACAGAGTGAGATCAGATGTCTGACAGTTTTTTAATTTTCTTTTAATCATACAATGCTGTAAAGTCATGAAACTATGCATATTTCCTCAGAATCAATGGTTTTCTAAATGAAAAATGTTTTTTTAAAGGTTTGGAAGCTGCAATTTAAAAATACAAGACGATTAATGTTTCACTTTTTACTGTTATTTCAAAAAATCACCACGACAAAACCGTTCAAGCTATCCAAAATCCATTCGCAATTTAAGTTCCTCAATGTTTTTTCTTCATGTAGACAAAGTTTGGTGTGTATAGTGTACTTCCCCTGTGAGGAGTATGCCTTAATTCACAAAATAAGTTTCCCAAAAATCCATATTCAAGTCAAAATAGCCAACTTCCTGTTGGTCGTAGCTTATGACTGTGAATTAGAAAGTTGTCCGTCTTGAAAAGAACAATTTATGTACCAAGTTTGGTGTCTGTAGCTAAAACTAACCCCCCCACTTTTGACAAAAGGTGGCGCTATAGAGTGCCTCTTCCACGCCCTTTTAAAAGCTTTTGCCATAGTTTAGCTATCTTTAATCCTGATATCTTTTTCGAGTTTCATGTAAATCTGAGCTTGTTATCTGCCTAAAAATCACCAGAACAGAACATTCAAGTTTGACACGTTGCCATGGCAACACTATATTAGATATAAATATCCCCACAACAGATTTTTTTCGGCCGTGTTTTGTCATTATTCTGATGAAGTTTGAAGCAAATCAAGTAAAAATAAGATGCTGAATTCAAAGCGTTTTGAAAATGATTCACTTCCTGCTGCCAGTTGGTGGCGCTATAACTTTGGCTCCTAATAGTCACATATATACGATCGGTATCATACAACGAACAAACCAATTAAGTTTGATCAAATTCAGGAAATGTATGTGGATGTTATTAGACATTTCCTGTTTTTCATCTCTCGCCATAATTTTAACGCCTCGCCACGGGCATACCGTTCGAGATATCAAAAATCTCTTCGCAATTTAGCATCCCCAATGTCTTGAGATCGAGTTTTGTGGTGAACGGGTGGAGTTCCTCAGAGGAGTATATCAAATTCCAGAGCATGTGTTTTTCATAAAACCCTAAATAGCCAACTTCCTGTTGGGCGGTGCTTATGACATGCAGTGTGAAAGCTGTTTGGTTTGATGAGTTATATATATGTACCGAGTTTCATATATATATATATATATATATATATATATATATATATATATATATATATATATATATATATATACGTGCAAGTATGCATGATATATGGCCCTCAGTACTACAGGGGGCGTTGTAGAGCCCTGTGCCACGCCCGTGTATCAGACTCTGCCCAGCCCTAATGGCCACAGGTTCCAAGGTGTGTGCCAATTTTCAAGAGTTTTTGAGCATGTTAAGGACCCCAAAAGCCCCCGAAACCTTGGAAAAAAAATTTGAAGAATAAAAAAATAAAATAAATAATAATAATCCTAAGGAAAACAATAGCCCTCCAGGCTTGAGCCCTAATAATGCATGGTCGCTTAGAACTTCCCTAGTTCCCAGGAGGTTATTTTTAGACTTTATTTTTATAACCTAGGGAACGTTCCTGGAAGTAATTTTTGTATTTTTGTATTTTTTCTATTTATAGCATAAATTTTCATTATAAGTACAAATCGCATTATAATGATAATATAATTCCAACTTTAAAGATGAAATTAAGCTAAGGTTAAGCTAAGTCTGAAAAGCATATCTGAAGCAATGGGTTGGTTTGTATCTTTCTTTACCGTGGGCCTCTAATCTTTACGCGCTTCTCCAGCACGCGGCTTTTCTCCTGTCTTCCACATAAAGCCACGCACTCACATAACTTAAAAATTAACGGTGATTTTGTTTTACTGACTGACTAGCATTTGTTGATTGTTCTTTTTATTGAAGAAATACTTATAAATAATATATACGAGAGTAAATATTGTGATTTCAGGTAGATTTGACAGGACTAACTGAAGAGAGCGTTTTTTTATTTTGTTGTATTGACCATAAGAGAGAAGCACATCTTCATTAATTCAGTGGTAAGAAATTAATTAAATATTATCTTACTTGAAGTCATATAAATGTTATTCAAAATCTGGGTTATTATAAGGTACATGGTTAAACAGATAAAAAAGGACGGATAACTGAATAACATTTAATGCTCCTTATTATTATTAAATGTGGTCTGATTATATTAAATGATCAAACAATAGTTTAAAACAAGACACACTGATTATTGATGTACATATCCTGTCTTCCATGCCGCATACTCTACCGGACGTGGGAGTGGTGGATGATTACTCACTGTACACAGCAGTATCTAAGTAAAATTAGGAGAACATTCTGGGAGCCTTAAGAGAACTTTATGGGAACTTAAAATATTCTCTTTAGGTTAGGGAAACGTTCCCGGAACCTACCGAAAAGGTTTTAGAATCAGAAGATTCAGAATCAGAATCAGAAAGAGCTTTATTGCCAAGTATGCTTGCGCATACAAGGAATTTGTTTTAGTGACATAAGCTTCCAGTACACAGAGACACCAACACACAGACAAAAAAATATATATAAATATGTAGGCAAATAAATAAGTGTATAAACAATTGTGCTATAAATGATAATGGAATAGGATTGAATAAGATGCAGGGATGTACTAGGATGGAGGGGTAACAAATAAATATAGGGATATTGCACTTTTTTTGCATAAGCATAAGTGGGGAACATTTAACTGTTCATGAGGTAGATTGCCCGGGGGAAGAAACTGTTTTTGTGCCTTACTGTTCTGGTATTTGCGGCTCGGAGGCACCGGCCAGATGACAAAAGTTCAAAAATGGGTTGACTTGGATGCGAGGGATCCAGAGTGATTTTATGAGCCCTTTTCCTCACTCTGGATGTATACAGTTCTCGAAGGGTGGGCAGGGGAGCACCAATAATCCTTTCAGCAGCCCAAACAGTTCTCTGTAGTCTTCTGATGTCTGATGACTCCACTGCAGCCACAGTGCTGTTCATGATGGTGAGTGGGGAAAGTGCAGGGGGGTTTCTCCTAAAGTCCACGATCATCTCCACTGTTTTGAGCATGTTCAGCTACAGGTTGTTAAGACTGCACCAGACAGCCAGCTGCTCAACCTCTTGTCTGTAAGCAGACTCATCACCATCCTGGATGAGGCCGATGACTGTAGTGTCATCTGCAAACTTCAGGAGCTTGACAGAGGGGTCTTTAGAGGTGCAGTCGTTGGTGTACAGGGAGAAGAGCAGAGGGGAGAGAACACATCCCTGAGGGGCGCCAGTGTTGGTGGAGCAGCTGTTTGACATGAATTTCCCCAGTCTCACTAACAGTTGCCTATCTGTCAGAAAGCTGGTGATCCACTGACAGATAGAGCTAGGAACAGAGAGCTGGGTCAGTTTGGTCTGGAGGGTTGTTGGGATGATGGTGTTGAAAACCGAACTAAAGTCCACAAACAGGATCCTCACATAAGTCCCTGTTTTGTCCAGATGTTGCAGGATAAAGTGCAATCCCATGTTGATTGCATCATCCACGAACCTGTTTGCTTGGTAAGCAAACTGCAGGGGGTCCAGTAAGGGCCCAGTGATGTCCTTTAGATAACCCAGAACCAGTTTTTCAAAAGACTTCATGACGACAGACGTTAGAGCCACAGGCCTGTAGTCGTTAAGTCCTGTTATCTTGGGTTTTATTTACGTTTATTTATTTACATGTATTTATTTACGTTTATTTATTTATTTATTTACGTTAAGAAAACTTTCCTGGCTAACCAATGGAATGTACCAGACCCTCTGAGTAAAAAAAAAAAAACGAAAAAAACAATATCCCGGAGTAATTAATTTACTCAAACAGTACACTGACTGAACTGCTGTCTGAAAATGAACTGAAGATGAACACCGAGCAGAGCCAGATAATGAACGAACGATTTACTCGATTGATCAGTTGGGTGAACTAACCGTTTAAGGATTACTCCAGAGCACTACAATGATTTTCAAGTGCTACTTAAGTTACAATGCTTTTGGGAAACAGACCGTAATATTAAGATCAGTCGTACCATAGTTTTTACAAACTTCTTAGGCTTACGAAGCTTTTGGGCAACTCAGCCCAGAACTTTCTGGAAACAAGAAAGTTAGCTGGAACTCTATTTTTAAACATTTAGACATAGATAATTTTTGGAATAGCAAATTATTATTATTATTATTATTATTTTCTGGAGATAAAAATTTAATGTTATGCTATTAAGCTTGTGTAACAAGTCACAGCAGATTTGAGTGTCACTGCTGTGGGTATGTATGATTTTTCACGCTCTGTCTCATTATCAGATTAATAGTAATAATAATGTTTTAAGTGGATCTTTTCGATGCAATTTCTTTCATACATGTATTTGAATGTATATTGAATCCATTTAATGCTTTAACACGATTGTTGAGGTTGTTATAATAAGTACTGAATTTCCACATGCATCATACCAGTGTGATCAAGTTCAATTAGAGCAGTTATGTCTTAACATTTATGACAAATATTTGTATTATGAGTTAGGTGAATGTGTAATTTCTATTTCTCTAGTCTTGAATGTCTGCAGTAGTTTATCTTCAGCCAAAGTGATTTGTGCAATTTTATTTCCAAAAGGTATGTTGCTTCCATGTATTAGTTATAAATGTTAACAATTTATGTTTTCCTGTTATCTAATTATTGTCCTGTATGAGTACACTGTATTAATTACAGGGATATTGTTTCAGTTTTCATGTATACTGTTACAGTATATATTTAATATGAATCATACGAGTTTGGCCGTACTCCAGCAGATTTGAGTGTTGCTGCTGTGGTCTTGATTTTCTACAGTAGTTTTTCTTCAGCCAAAGTGATTTGTTCCATTTTATTTCCAAAAGATAAAGGCTAGCACAAGGAAACCCACGTGTAAGTGTGTTTGTTCACGTCCGTTACACTGGTGCCGTGACTCCTTGGACCCTTAGATCAGCTCGATGCAGATCAACCGTGATTGCTGTGTGCGGGTCAAGCTCAGCGATGGACCAGGTCTTCATCGCTGGGTGCAGGTCAAGTTCGTCAGTGGGTCATGTGCTTTGGATGAGGACAGTACATACACACACTCACTCAGTTTTTGGGACTGTGCATTAGTTTTCCAAATATACAACTCAGACACATTTGACATAGTACTGCTTTGACTGTCATCGAGTTCAGGACAACTTCAAACAGTGATTTTTTTTTTTTGCTTTATTTTTTTTAATGTACAATTTTTAATATCATTATGGCTGAAAAACACGAGTATGATGGTTACCTGGATGCATCATGCTATGGTAACATGGGTTTCCCCAGAGGAAGGGGTACATGGTTAATTGGTAGCTCTGAGGGTGGTATTTTCAGTGAAGGCGTAAGCCAGGGGGTTGGATGACCACAGTTACATGGTGCCAACGGTAGGGGTATTGGGTTAAGTCTGACCCTGGGTGGTACCCCTGCTGGGCAGGTTCCTGCTGAGGGTCCATACACTTCAAAACCTGGCGTTGATAGAGTTGCTTTCGACCACCTCACAGACATGGTAGGCCAGATAGGTATGCATATTGGTGAGTCAATAGTTGCAAAATTAGTGTCTTCTGGTTTAGTTAATACAAACACTTATTGCCAAACCAATTCATTCAGTTGCACTCAGACACCGGCGCGCACAGAACAGTGCACACATACTTTAAAGTGAAGTGACATTCAGCCAAGTATGGTGACCCATACTCAGAATTTGTGCTCTGCATTTAACCCATCCGAAATGCACACACACAGAGCAGTGAACACACGCACACACACTGTGAGCACACACCCGGAGCAGTGGGCAGCCATTTATGCTGCGGCGCCCGGGGAGCAGTTGGGGGTTCGATGCCTTGCTCAAGGGCACCTAAGTCGTGGTATTGAAGGTGGAGAGAGAACTGTACATGCACTACCCCCACCCACAATTCCGTCCGGCCCGAGACTAGAACCCACAACCCTTCGATTGGGAGTCCAACCCTCTAACCATTAGGCCACGACTTCCCCTACACAAGTGATGTCACCACAAGTATCAGTTCACATGAAGTCAAAGCATGACATATTCCGAGGTGATGGCTCTGATAAGTATGGTATTGAGGAGTGGATAGACAGGACAAAAGCTTGCTTAAGAAAGCAAATGTGCCCTGTTCAGGATCAAGCCGAAGAAATAATGAGTAGACTGGCTGGAAATGCAAGGGAAGTTGTCAAGGTCAGCCTGCCCATTGATAGTATGCTCAACTTCAGGCGGAACCCTGAGATAATTTATGATATTCTTATGCAATACTTTAGTGAAGCTCCCTCTTGCCTTCCACTCACAGATTTGTATGCCACTCTCCCCAGAGCCAAAGAGAATCCTGTGGACTACTGGACTCAAATTAACAAAGCAGCTGATCTGGCCGATGAGGTACTGTGAAGACAAGGCAGACGTTTTGACAACATAAGAGAGGAGATGACATGGATGTTTGTTAAATTCTGTCCTGACCCCAGTTTAATGAGCATATTCAGATGCAAGCCGATTCAAGAATGCAGTGCGAAAGAAATCCAGAGCAGGATTGATGATTACCAGAGGGAATTCAGGAGCTGAGGAAATAGAAGCATGAGTTTACAGTGTCACACAACTGCAGTGTTCGGCAGTGATTATCGTATGTACGATGGCCATAAGACAGAATCAGCTGCTGTCCCTGTCCAATCATTTTGTTCTTTGACTAATGAGCAGGTATGCCGCTAGCCAGAGCCTGTGTCAGTGCCAAGTCAGGCACAGCATCAGCCCTCCTCCTGCTCAACTTCTACCCCAGAGTTATCTCAACACACACAACAGGCTGAGAATGATGGAGAAGATGGTGCAGCTCATGGGCAGGGTGCAATTTTGTGATGTTTCTAGTCCTAGACGTGGCTCTAGACAGCAGCGCAGTTTTGCCAGAAGTGCCTGTAGAGTCTGTAACGACAGCAAACACACCACAGTGACAGACAAACTGTGTTTTGCATGCTTCTCCCCTGGGCACACAAAGAAGGAATCCCCTAAACATTCCTTTGACCAGGCACAGCATGAAGGAAACTAGCAGACCCGTATTCAGAGGGAGGCAATGCGGGTCATCATAGTAACTCCCAAGCCATTGATAATTGTGAAATTGAGAATGCATACCTGTTAGTCAAAGGAAGTTGTGATCATTCAGAAGTCATTTATCAGAACACGCATGTTGTGGGTGGACGTGACAGCCTCTTTTATACGCCAGTGAAGATTGGAGAGATGGTGACACTGAATGCAATGTTGGACAGTGGTTTGATGGCCTGCACTATAAACAAGTCTGCTGAGATGAGACTGAGATCAGCTGGTGCAGTGGATGAATGTGGTGAGTTTAAAACTGATGTCACCCTTGTAGGATGTGGAGGGTTGCACATAATACCTAAATCATCTTTCAATCTTACCATGGAAGTTTATGGAATAAATATTGTAGTACCCACTTTAGTAGTTTCTGGACAACTTGATGAGCTGACACTTGGGACTAATGATATTAAACACATTCTCAGATACTTCAATCTGTGTGATGGATTTTGGCAGGCTGTGTCTAGACCGACTTCAGCAGACCCTGAATGTGAAAGCTTCCTGTCAATGCTTGCTGGATTGAACCGGTGGAGAGGAGAGGAGATACCTGGGAAGATAGGAACAGTAAGATGTAACTCTGCTGTCTACCTTGAGCCGGGCCGTGAGTACCTAGTATGAGGGAACCTTGAAATCTGCTATTGTATCCCCAGGAAGTGCAGTTATGACTGAGCCTATGTCAAGTCAAGTTACGTCATCTTTATTTATATAGCGCTTTAAGTAAAATACATTGTGTCAAAGCAACTGAACAACATTCATTAGGAAACATTGTGTCAATAATGCAAAATGACAGTTAAAGGCAGTTCATCATTGAATTCAGTGATGTCATCTCTGTTCAGTTTAAATAGTGTCTGTGCATTTATTTGCAATGAAGTCAATGAAATCACTGTAGATGAAGTGTCCCCAACTAAGCAAGCCAGAGGCGCAAGTACATTGGGTGTTATGGGAAGTGTTCCCGGTTCCGGTTTACCTAATTAATGCAGCCTAAAAATCCTTTAATGGATTTGGATATTAAAAGCATATTAGTATGTATGTGTAAGCCAAGTTAAAGAGATGGGTCTTTAATCTAGATTTAAACTGCAAGAGTGTGTTTGCCTCCCGAACAATGTTAGGTAGGTTATTCCAGAGTTTAGCCGCCAAATAGGAAAAGGATCTGCCGCCCGCAGTTGATTTTGATATTCTAGGTATTATCACATTGCCTGAGTTTCGAGAACGTAGCGGACGTAGAGGATTATAATGTAAAAGGAGCTCACTCAAATACTGAGGTGCTAAACCATTCAGGGCATAACATCAGCAAAACAGTGAAAGCTAACACCATGTTTCCTGATGATATCTCCCAAGGGTAACATATAAAGCGTGAAGAGTAATGGCCCTAGTACTGAGTCTTGAGGTACTCCATACTGCACTTGTGATCGATATGACACATCTTAATTCACTGCTACGAACTGATGGTGGTCATATAATTACGATTCAAACCATGCTAATGCACTTCCATTAATGCCAACATAGTGTTCAAGTCAATGCAAAAGAATGTTGTGGTCAGTTGTGTCAAACGCAGCACTAAGTTCCAATAAAACTAATAGAGAAAACTATGTCGTCTCACTCTGCTCCCAGAGGTGTTATGGTGGCTAGACTAAGCATATCTCTGTGGGTAGATGGATGGGTCCCCTTGAAGCTTATCAAACATTCAGGCAGTCTGGTGTTGTTGAGACTGAATGCTAAAATCGCAGATCTTTACCTGTGCATTGCTCTTGAAGATATTGATGATGCTAATACTGTTGATCCTTTATTGGTAAACTGCCCCACAAGGTTGTCTGATGATGAGTCCGAACTGTCGCCTGTGAGCGAGCGACTGAAGTCAGTTCGGCTGGACAGTCTTAACACTGACTCGTGTGACATCTCAGTTGCATGCAAGCAATGGTTGCTGAACCTGATTCTAAGTTATGAAGACATCTTTTCACGTGGCCATCTTGATTGTGGGGAAGCAAAGGGTTTTGTCCACAGAATACACCTCTCAGACACCAGACCATTCAGGCTTCCTTTCAGATGGGTAGCACCCAGTCAATATCAAAAACTACGTCAGGTGCTGACTGAAATGGAGGAGAAGGAGATTATTAGGCGATCTACCAGTGAGTATGCGTCTCCTCTCATTTTGGTCTGGAAGAAGAATGGGGACCTGCACGTATGTACAGACTTCCTATGGTTGAACAGGAGAACGCTGAAGGATGCGCATCCTCTTCCACATAAGGCGGATTGTTTGGCAGCACTTGGCAGTAACACCCTGTTTAGTACCGTATTTTTCGGACTATAAGTCGCACCTGAGTATAAATAAGTCACATCAGTCCAAAAATACATCATGACCAGGAAAAAAAACATATATAAGTTGCACCGGACTATAAGTCGCATTTATTTAAACCAAAGAACCAAGAGAAAACATTACCGTCTACAGCCGCGAGAGGGCGCTATATGCTGCTTAGTGTAGACTACAGGAGCACTGTGCAGCATCTCTGGCAGCATAGAGCGCCCTCTTGCGGCTGTAGAGGGTAATATTTTCTGTTAGTTCATTTCTCTTGGTTCATGTCAAATTAATTTGTATAAATAAATTGCACCTGACTAAGTCGCAGGACCAGGCAAACTATGAAAAAAGTGTGACTTATAGTCCGGAAAATACAGTACAATGGATTTGACATACGGATTCTATAATATGCAGTTGCATGGAGAGGACCACAGGTTTCCCACCTTTTCAATGCCTATGGGCCTTTTTGATTACAATCGGTTGCCTCAAGGCCTCTGCAACAGTCCTGGCAGCCTCATGCGTATGATGATAAACATATTTGGGGATGAAAACTATCTCAGTCCCCTTTGTTATCTGGATGATTTGATTGTCTTCGCCCCAGATGAGAAAATCGCTCTTGATCGCTTGGAAATGGTGTTTGGCTGGCTCCGCACAAACAATCTTAAGCTGAATCCAAAAAAAATGTAATCTGATGAGGAAATCAGTGAAGTTCCTTGGGCATATGATTGATCAGACAGGTGTATCCACGGACCCAAGCAAAATTGAAAGCATCTCTAAGATAAGCAGTTTGGATTTGATGGAGCTTGATGGTGTAGATGTCCTTCTCAGAAGAAAATAAGATCATTCTTGGGAATGGTGAATTGCTACCAGCACTTTATTCCAAACCATTCTGCTGTAGCTAAGCCACTCTTTAATCTTCTGAAGGGTCAAAAGACGAGAGCGAAGAATCCTAGACAGCTGGATCATGCTCGCCAAAATAGAAAGCTGAAACCTGGTGACTGGATACAAGCTCAGGATCAGGCTGTTGAGAGGCTTAAAGCATCATTGGTTGAGAGTGTTGTCCTTGCCCATCCAGATTTGAATCGCCCTTTGATACTGGCAACGGATGCTTCCTTGGACGGTATTGGAGCTGTGCTCTCACAGGTCCCAGAAGGGGAGACTATAGCCAGGCCAGTAGCTTTCGCCAGTAAGTCTCTTTCTTGTTCACAGCAAAATTATCCAGCACATAGGTTGGAGATTCTGGTCTTAAAATGGCCAGTATGTGATAAATTCAGTAATAGGCTCAAAGGACAATTCACTGTCTTGACTGACAATAATTGTTTGGCCCATATACTGACAAAACCCAAACTTGATTGATGCGAACAACTTTGGGTGGCTAAATTGGCTAGCTACAACTTTGACAAAGTACATACCTGGTCCCCAAAATACAGTCGATGATGCTCTAAGCCGGGTTCCATTTATCAAAACTGATGTCACGCAGAGAATGCTCAAAGAGCCATATGGAGCACTTCTGGCTGATTCCAGAGGGATGTCTACAGTTTCAGTGAAGGATGCTTTCAGTCGCTCTTGTTATTCAGATAAGGGGCGGAGCATTCTTATTCAAGGTCAGGTATGCCAGTCTGACATCCAACAAAACAAAGACCTTCTGACAGTTACTAATGCAGATGTCTCTGCTATATTGAATTCCCATGTTGAGTGGAGCATTGGTGCCAGGGCACGAGCAATGTCCCTCATTGATCACTTGCTCCAGATGATGTCTGTGGGGCAGGAAACTTTGCCAGCCTATTCAGAACAGGAGCTGCGTGAAAACAGCTGAACGACAAGATTTTGTCTAAAGTTTTGTATTATGTTGGGGGGTCAACATAGACCTTCAAGTAGAGAAAGGGCGAAGGAAACAATGGTTGCTGTTTGATATCTCAAGCACTGGTAGAAGCTAGTTGTCAGAAATGGCATCCTGTACAGAGTGTCTTGAGATCAGCTATCAAGAATTAAACGCTATCAGTTTGTTGTCCCAGAGTCTCTAGTGAGTGTTGTGTTAGGAGGAATCAATGACGATTGTGGTCACCAGGGTCAGTCTTAGCCTGGCAAGGCAGCATTTCTTTTGGCTAAATATGGATCAAAATGTGAAGGATTATGTTCGGCTATGCCACCACTGCACTGTGAGCAAAACAACTGATCCCTCTGGTAGAGCTCCCCTGGAGAATATTTCAACAAGTAGACCATTAGATCTTGTCTGTATAGACTTCTGGTCAACAGAAGATTGAACTAACAGATCTGTTGACGTCTTGGTGGTGACTGATCATTTTATGAAGCTAGCACAAGCCTTTGTGTGCAGAGATCAGTCTGCCAAACAAGTTGCCAGGATCCTACGGGACAGATATTTTTTTGCATTTATGGCCTCCCAGAAAGAATCCATAATGACCAGGGCCCTACCTTTGACAGTAAATTGATCTAAGAGCTTCTAAGTCTCTCTGGGGTCACGCACAATGCCGTATCACCCAATGGGTAATGGAAGCGTGGAATGCTTCAATAGAACCCTAGGAAATATGATACGAGCTCTTACACTGGATGTAAAGACTGATTGGCCAAGACGGTTGCAGACACTGACATTTCTGTATAATTGCACAACGACCTGCTGTAATAAGTTTGTAACCACTCTGGTCAAAGATCTGAAGGAGGCATTTCTGATTACACTAGAACATGCAACAAAAGAGAAGAAAAGGCATGCTGAGTTATACAACCAAAGGATAAAAGAACTGGAAATTGAAATTGGTGATCAGGTGCTCCTGGCAAACAAAACTGAAAAGGGTAAGAAGAAAGTCGCTGACAGGTGGGAGTCGACAGTTTACATCGTTGTAGAACGTAAACCAGACACTCATACTTACAGGATCCGTAATCTAACAACCGATCAGGAAAAAGTGGTTCATCGAAACCTGTTGATGTTGGTGAATTTCTTACCAGTGAATGTGGAGACCCCCTGTCTGATCGCCTTTCTGATGTATCTAACTGTTGTCAGAGTCTGTCTCCAGTTCTGTCATTGGGTGTAGTTGAAGAACAGATGCGGACCGAGCACAAGGAGGACAGCTATAGCAGTGTTGTGATGGAATGGATCAGAGGTGATGAGAGACAAGGCATTATCCACATGTGACGATGCTGGCTTTGACTATGAGAATGATTCTATGTCAGTTCAGGAATCTGATGATAAGAGAAGAACTATACGTTGGGTTTTGGAGCTGCCTGAAAGAGGCATTCTAGAGGAGTCTGATCAAGCTCTAAGTAGAATTCTGACTGATCCATCGACTATGATCATTCCTGCTACATCAGAAAGTGACATACCTGCATTGTCAAGAGATACAAGAACGTCTGGTTCAGATGACAAAGCAAGTGGCAGTTCAGATTCGCATGATTCAGATTCTGAGATAATCCTGTCTGCTCAGCTGCAATCACAGGTGCCTGCCAAAACACATGCAGCTGACACTGAATGTACCGCAAAGTTCTAGCTCAGTCACTCAGGTCAGGTCACGTTTTGGTCGCATCATTAGACCCATTGACAGATTAATACATATAATGTCAGCACAGGCCGTGGTTCAGGACACAAAACGCAATGTACAGGCTGTTTATAAGTCGGTTCTGAGGGCTTTCTCTGCTTAGAATTCATTTGGTTTCATGTCTATTGACATATTGGTTAAGATGTGTTTTGTTAGTCTGTTCCATATATAAAAACAATAATTCAAAAAGCACATACCTGATGACATGGGGTGCCTTCGAATCCTGATATGGTTCTACATCTTATTCTTTCTGTTTGAGTATTGTACAAGAAAGTTTAGTATGGAAGGATATTGTGGAATGTATGTAGATGTTCTACTGTCAGTCGCTGGTGGGAGAGTTTAGCGCTACTCTATTAACACTTCATCCTTAATGGGTAATTGTATTTTTGACTATCCTTTGACAGGAGATCCTTTCTTATTGTGAAGTTTATTACAGTGAACTTTAGAATGGAAAGAAATTCCATTGGGGTCACTCCCCTGGTCATGCAATTATTTTATGTAATTCAGTGAGGGTGGATGTAACAAGGCAAAAAAAAAAAAAAAAAAAAAAAAAAAAAAGAGTACTTGATTTAAGAGTTTTGTTGTGTGAATTTCAATCAATCAATCAATCACCTTTATTTATATAGTGCTTTAAACAAAATACATTGCGTCAAAGCACTGAACAACATTCATTTGGAAAACAGTGTCTCAATAATGCAAAATGATAGTTAAAGGCAGTTCATCATTGAATTCAGTTATGTCATCTCTGTTCAGTTTAAATAGTGTCTGTGCAGTTATTTGCAATCAAGTCAATGATATCGCTGTAGATGAAGTGACCCCAACTAAGCAAGCCAGAGGCGACAGCGGCAAGGAACCGAAACTCCATCGGTGACAGAATGGAGAAAAAAACCTTGGGAGAAACCAGGCTCAGTTGGGGGGTCAGTTCTCCTCTGACCAGACGAAAACCAGTAGTTCAATTCCAGGCTGCAGCAAAGTCAGATTGTGCAGAAGAATCATCTGTTTCCTGTGGTCTTGTCCTGGTGGTCCTCTGAGACAAGGTCTTTACAGGGGATCTGTATCTGGGGCTCTAGTTGTCCTGGTCTCCGCTGTCTTTCAGGGCAGTAGAGGTCCTTTCTAGGTGCTGATCCACCATCTGGTCTGGATACGTACTGGATCCGGGCGACTGCAGTGACCCTCTGATCTGGATACAGACTGGATCTCATGGCCACGGTGACCTCGGAACAAGAGAGAAACAGACAAATATTAGCGTAGATGCCATTCTTCTAATGATGTAGAAAGTATGGTGTTATGTGAAGTGTTTCCGGTTCCGGTTTACCTAATTAATGCAGCCTAAAAATCCTTTAACGGATTTGGATATTAAAAGCATATTAGTATGTTATGTGTATGCCAGGTTAAAGAGATGGGTCTTTAATCTAGATTTAAACTGCAAGAGTGTGTCTGCCTCCCGAACAATGTTAGGTAGGTTATTCCAGAGTTTAGGCGCCAAATAGGAAAAGGATCTGCCGCCCGCAGTTGATTTTGATATTCTAGGTATTATCAAATTGCCTGAGTTTTGAGAACGTAGCTGACGTAGAGGAGTATAATGTAAAAGGAGCTCATTCAAATACTGAGGTGCTAAACCATTCAGGGCTTTATAAGTAATAAGCAATATTTTAAAATCTATATGATGTTTGATAGGGAGCCAGTGCAGTGTGGACAGGACCGGGCTAATATGGTCATACTTCCTGGTTCTAGTAAGAACTCTTGCTGCTGCATTTTGGACTAGCTGTAGTTTGTTTACCAAGCGTGCAGAACAACCACCCAATAAAGCATTACAATAGTCTAACCTTGAAGTCATAAATGCATGGATTAACATTTCTGCATTTGACATTGAGAGCATTGGCCGTAATTTAGATATATTTTTGAGATGGAAAAATGCAGTTTTACAAATGCTAGAAACGTGGCTTTCTAAGGAAAGATTGCGATCAAGTAGCACACCTAGGTTCCTAACTGATGACGAAGAATTGACAGAGCAACCATCAAGTCTTAGACAGTGTTCTAGGTTATTACAAGCAGAGTTTTTAGGCCCTATGATTAAAACCTCTGTTTTTTCTGAATTTAGCAGTAAGAAATTACTCGTCATCCAATTTTTTATATCGACTATGCATTCCATTAGTTTTTCAAATTGGTGTGTTTCACCGGGCTGCGAGGAAATATAGAGCTGCGTATCATCAGCATAACAGTGAAAGCTAACACCATGTTTCCTGATGATATCTCCCAAGGGTAACATATAAAGCGTGAAGAGTAGTGGCCCTAGTACTGAGCCTTGAGGTACTCCATACTGCACTTGTGATCGATATGATACATCTTCATTCACTGCTACGAACTGATGGCGGTCATATAAGTACGATTTAAACCATGCTAATGCACTTCCACTGATGCCAACAAAGTGTTCAAGTCTATGCAAAAGAATGTTGTGGTCAATTGTGTCAAACGCAGCACTAAGATCCAATAAAACTAATAGAGAAATACACCCACGATCAGATGATAAGAGCAGATCATTTGTAACTCTAAGGAGAGCAGTCTCAGTACTATGATACGGTCTAAATCCTGACTGGAAATCCTCACATATACCATTATTCTCTAAGAAGGAATATAATTGTGAGGATACCACCTTTTCTAGTATCTTGGACAGAAAAGGGAGATTCGAGATTGGTCTATAATTAACAAGTTCTCTGGGGTCAAGTTGTGGCTTTTTTATGAGAGGCTTAATAACAGCCAGTTTGAAGGTTTTGGGGACATATCCTAATGACAATGAGGAATTAATAATAGTCAGAAGAGGACCTATGACTTCTGGAAGCACCTCTTTTAAGAGCTTAGATGGTATAGGGTCTAACATACATGTTGTTGGTTTAGATGATTTAACAAGTTTATACAATTCTTCCTCTCCTATAGTAGAGAATGAGTGGAACTGTTCCTCAGGGGGTCTATAGTGCACTGTCTGATGTGATACGGTAGCTGACGGCTGAATGGTTGCAATTTTATCTCTAATAGTATCGATTTTAGAAGTAAAGTAGTTCATAAAGTCATTACTGTTGTGGTGTTGGGAAATGTCAACACTTGTTGAGGCTTTATTTTTCGTTAATTTAGCCACTGTATTGAATAAATACCTGGGGTTATGTTTGTTTTCTTCTAAAAGAGAAGAAAAGTAATCAGATCTAGCAGTTTTTAATGCTTTTCTGTAGGATATGCTACTTTCCCGCCAAGCAATACGAAATACCTCTAGTTTTGTTTTCCTCCAGCTGCGCTCCATTTTTCGGGCTGCTCTCTTTAGGGTGCGAGTATGCTCATTATACCATGGTGTCAAACTGTTTTCCTTAACCTTCCTTAAGCGTAAAGGAGCAACTGTATTTAAAGTGCTAGAAAATAGAGAGTCCATAGTTTCTGTTACATCATCAAGTTGTTCTGAGGTTTTGGATATGCTAAGGAATTCGGATACATCAGGAAGATAACTTTAAAAGCAGTCTTTTGTGGTAGAAGTGATGGTTCTTCGATACTTGTAACAAGAAGTAGAATTTACAATTTTGGCTATATGAAGTTTACACAGAACTAAATAATGATCTGAGATATCATCACTTGGCTGAATAATTTCAACACTATCAACATCAATTCCATGTGACAGTATTACATCTAGAGTATGATTTCGACAATGAGTAGGTCCTGAAACATGTTGTCTAACACCAATAGAGTTCAGAATGTCTATAAGTGCTGATCCCAATGCATCTTTTTCATTATCGACATGGATATTAAAATCACCAAGTATTAAGACTTTATCTGCAGCCAGAACTAACTCGGATGTAAAATCACCAAACTCTTTAATAAAGTCTGTATGGTGCCCTGGTGGCCTGTATACAGTAGCCAGTACAAACATAACAGGGGATTTATCATTAACATTGGTTTCTCTGGATAATGTTATATGAAGCACCATTACTTCAAACGAGTTATACTTGAAGCCTGCCCTCTGAGAAATCCTGAAAACGTTGTTATAAATTGAAGCAACTCCTCCACCTTTGCCTTTTAGACGCGGCTCGTGTTTATAACAATAATCTTGGGGGGTGGACTCATTTAAAATAATGTAATCATCAGGTTTTAGCCAAGTTTCTGTCAAACAGAGCACATCTATATTATGATCAGTTATCATATTATTTACAAAAAGTGTTTTCGTAGAAAGGGATCTGATATTCAATAAGCCAATCTTTATCATTTGTTTATCCATATTGCATTTGTTTTTTATTTGTTGAACCTCAATTAAATTGTTAACCTTAACTTGGTTTGGACGTTTTTTGTATTTTTTAGTTCGGGGAACAGACACAGTCTCTATAGTGTGATATCTAGGGGAAAGAGTCTCTATGTGCTGAGAATTAACTGACCTCTGTGACGGGAGGCAGCTAGCAGACGGTCGGTTTAGCCAGTCTGTCTGCTTCCTGACCTGGGCCCCAGTTAGTCAAGTATAAACACTAAGACTATGTGCCATATTTCTAGACAGAAGAGCAGCACCACCCCAGGAGGGATGAAGACCATCTCTTTTAAACCGGTCAGGTCTGCCCCAAAAGCTCGTCCAATTGTCTATGAAACCTATGTTATTCCAATAACTAGAGCACTTTCATCAGGTTTCTCAGTGGGTGCATCACTGAGTGGGGAGAACCTGTTTAATGTTTTGATCGGAACAGAAGAGCGGTGTTTTGACCCACAACTACGCTGCCTCACCGTCACCCAGTTGCCCTGCTGCAGGGGCTCTGCTGGAACCGGACAATGTACAGGAGTCCCTGAGCTAGACGCATCCAAAGCCATATCTAGAGCCCTGACATTCTTACTGTCCTCAATTAAAGTTTGGATGCGTGTCTCTAATTCTGAAATCTTCTCTGTCAGCCTAACTATTTCCCTGCATTTATCACATGTGAATCCCTCATCAGCGACAGAGATAGATAAACTGTACATGTGGCAAGAGGTGCAAATAACAATTGTAGGAGAAGCCATTACTCACCGTGCTTGATGAAATATTCTTACTGCGGTAGTTTGATGAACTTGTGGAAAACTGCAGCGTGAGAGAGGAGAGGAGAGGAGAAAAGAAAACGCTAATGACAAGCTAACGAGTGCTAACGCTTTGCAGGTGTACTGCAGTCACAGAAGAGTGAACGATCAAAGTTAATCTGATAAGATTGATCGGTAATATCAGAAATATGGTGTGAATTAAGTTATATTTTACAATTAAAAAAAAAAAACAAACAGACAGAGATAGTAAGAAAGATTATAGAGAAAAAAAAATAAAATAAAAACAGCTACACGGAGCTATGATTAGCTACAGAAGGCCAACAGGAAGTAGAAATACTTATTTCAAAAAATAAGTATTTGCTTAAATTCATTGGTGTTCAAAGGCTCCCCTCCTGTGTGCAGACAGTGCATTTTGTCGCTCTTCTCTTGCCATAATCCAGTAGATTTGAGTGTCGCTGCTGTGGGTATGTTTGATATTAACACGATTGTTGAGGTTGTTATAATATGTACTGAATTTCCACATGCGTCACACCAGTGTGAACGAGTTCAATTAGAGTGGTTATTGTCTAATGTCTTCACATTATGACAATTATTTGTATTATGAGTTGAGTGAATGTGTAATTTCTATTTTTCTAGTCTTGAATGTCTGCAGTAGTTTATCTTCAGCCAAAGTGATTTGTGGTTAATCGCTGTTGTTATTTAGTCAGGCGTCATTCACACGCCTATTGTTAGGACCCAGAAGTCTAAAGGACCCGGACGCTGACGCAGTTTCACGGCAGATTTGATCACTATCATTATTACTAGCGTGAGACGATTCTAACGGTGATGATAATGCCAGTTCTCCCGCAATATTGAGATATCGCATGTGTGTGTGCATCAAAGAGTAAGTTTGTTTCTTCATTATACTGTATTTATATTTGATTGTGCATTAGTCTTTCAAGACCCGTTTACCGCGTCTGTCAAGCACATGTGCCTGTCAGCTAATCTCTAGCCAATCTTATCATACGATCGCTGTTAAACGCACTTTCAGTGTTAATGTCATAGCAAATGCGGATATTATTCATTTGCATATTGATGTTTATCAGTGTGTATATTTACACTTTATTGTTGTTGTTTCTTTTTCTAAAACCACACTTAATTAAATATTGTTCCAGTTTGCAATGAGTGGTCTATGAGTGGTGTGTGCATCTAGCCCCTAAACGGACATCATCTAATTTAATTGTTCTGATTGGACAAGTTTCAGTGGTTTCCACCGTTTATTAATTAGCACCTAAGAGCAGAACAATACTTTACATGGTCCTTCGAGCCGGATTAGGCAACTTCTGAATTAATATAATGTCCATACATAGTGAGGAGATTAGTGATGCTACAGTTCGCTCTCGACGCCGAACGCAGATGCCAAAGTATCTTGATGACTATGAGGTGGATTATGTGCCAGAGCAGCCATCAGCACACAAACCCTCAGACCACTCCAACGTGGGAGAACAGCCAATAGCGGCGACGTGACCTTAGTGAACATTCAGCAGCTCACACTTCTAGATCATTGTCTCCATCTCAACCATTTCATTCACCCAGACATTCGATTCTCCATATTGCACGTCAAATGTCTACCTCACCATCACACCACAGAGTAACGTCAGCAAGAGATCAAAATCGTCCACGTTATGAAGGAGAAAGGTCAGTGAAACACAGTGAGGATAAGTTGCACTCAGAACATCAATGTGATAGAATAGATGAGATCATTCATGAGCTTCAGAGAATGAAAGCGGGTTCCAAGCAATCCAGAACAATCTCGCCATCGCCAGAGCATGTGGTAACACCCCAGAGGGCAGATCTTGCTGATGAAATCTACCATCACTCGAGACATCCATCCTCACACTATTACAGCCCTACCTCCAGGCAGCAGAGACCATTTGTGCCTTATTCTTCATTGCCAATCAGTCAAGAGAACACTTATCGTGGTCCAACCCCAACCATTCCTAACTTCACCAAAGAGGATCCTCGTGAGTTCGCCAGGTTAAAGGTAGCTCTTGACAATCTCCTGCTTGCTGATGCCAAAGAGCACTTTAAGTTCCAAATATTGATGGACCACTTGAAGTTTGAGGAAGCATTGCTCATTGCTGACTCCTACAGTAACAGCAGGTACCCTTACACTCATACCATGCAGGCACTAACCGAACTCTATGGGCAACCCCATGTAACAGAAATGACTCAAACCAGACAAATTGAAGAGTCGATCAGGGCTGTGTTGAAACACGAGCCGAATTCCTCAGGAAGTCATAAAACATTCTGTGCCACAAGTCCCAAGGAAGATAACCAACCAACCAACTTGTTCACACAACAGCTTTCAACATTAACACCACTAGAACAATTATTGACAATTTTAATTTGCAGAAGAGATTGTCAAATGTGTTGTTCGTAATTGAAATGCAACGCTGGACATCACATGGAAACCCATGAGTTAAACACTTCCATTTGCTTCCCCCCACCTAGCAGAACCAGACTGAAATTCCTAAGGGGGGAGGGGCTTTAAACCTCCGTCTTCACAGAACATCCCTATGTCAGAGAATGACAAAGAAACTGTCTTTTGTACATATATATGGACCAAAATGAACTCCAAAATGACTTATAAATGAATCAGTCCATCGATTCACTCCATATTCATTTATGTGTAACCCACACATTTGACTATCATGTTATAATCACTTATCGTCTATGTTTTTTTATAACTATGGTATAGCTTAAGCATTCATAGTTATGTTTGGTATGTGTGTGATTGAATCTGCTTGCTTGAATTAGAGCAGACAATAATTTTTTTTGTCCCATGTATCGTATTCGTGTTATAGGAATCATGTCCAAAATTAGACCCTGCCAGAGCAGGAAAATTCGGACCACATGCTTGGTAAGATAAACATATGATTTATGATACCCCCGAGCCAAGACAATATCTGATTGGTCAAGACAACATTTGAGGTGTGGCCAACAGGCCAGTTTAAATACTTAGGACACCATAAAATCTTTGCTTTTAGTCTCTAGCTATGTTGCTGCTATTAGTCGTGGCTTTTAGTCTCTAGCTGTGTTTCTGCTATTAGCCATGTTTTTTGTCATCACTATTCTTTGAGCGCGGTTGCAGCGTGCTTCAGCCTGCATGCCTGCTGCTACTTAGCCACGATGAAAAGGAACACAACCTTGTCTCGTCAAACTTTATTTCTTTTCTCTTCCATTTGAGAGTTTCATGTTCTGAGTTAAGTTTTGTAACGTCGAGCCTCCGACGCCTGACCGTTCAACTTTAACCAGCCACACAACTGCACCTTCAGCCAACGCCCCACCACGGGCCTTCCTAAGACATCACTTCAGCGACTACTGAACTTCCAGCCAATCAGCGACATCGGGATACCCCTATCAACGGGATTCCTTTTTCACAGGAAACCAAGACAATGTATCCTCAGACATTTGTGCTGGTGTATCTAATATAATTTTAACCTCACTGAGGAACTCAATGCGAGGGCTAATTACGTGATTGATGGTTGTTCATGTCTATGCAATTTAACGTATTGCTGTAAACTTGGGGTTCCATATTTCCATTCTCTTAAACTCATCTTTCACTAACCTTCGATCTTTCTGCAACTTGTGTGAATGTGTGAGTGCATGCGTTTATGTGTTAGATTAGTTTATATGTCTTAGATTTATCTAATAAAGCCTTATTCATATTGAAAAGAGAAGTATCTTGTGTTTTGTGCTTACAAGTTAATGTCTTAAACTGCCGATCTTGTTACTGTGCTAATTTATAGTGTTTTCACTATACTTTGGATATTAATATCCAGCACAGATTTGATGTTAAACGGCTTGTTCAGTGAATCGCAGGGGGTCTCAGTGATCAGCTGTGAAACAGTGATTCTGTTCAAATTCCCTTTAAATTATTAAATGATTCCCTTTGAGCTAAATTGACCTGTTTCCGTTACACCATCAACTTGTACTTCAACGCATTGCTGTTATGATGGATGGGCCCAGTATAAGAAGTGGTGACACCAGAGCATTCAGGCATTTTGCACTAAAGGTGCGAGCCCTCGTTGGAATGTTGGATCAGTTAGGAAATCCTGGACGTACCGAACTGGCTTGTGGGTCGCACATCTCCCACCTCCTAGCTAAACTACCTCACGATCTCAGAGCAAACTTTAAGAGGTATGTCAATCCACTCAAGACACCTATCTCTACCTTGCTTGAATTTGCAGAATGGCTGGAGTATAAGGTTAGGGTGCAAGAGGATGATACCCAGTTCGGTATTGACCCTGGTAGAGAGAGACCGAGCTTACGCAAAGACCAGCAAAAAGTGCCTAAAGTAGCACACAAATCTCCTGCCATCTTCCATGGAAGTGAGCAAAGTCCAGTTCCCAAGGTTGAAGTGGTTCGTCGGAATACAGTTTCAGAGGTGAGATCACTAGAGAAACCAAAGAAATACTGCCTCTTCTGTAATAAAACTCAGAACATCTCAATCAGTGTTCAAACTTCAAGCTGCTGACCAAAGAGCAGATTGTTACCTGGATCAGATCCAATCAGAGATGTTGGAAATGTGGGCACGGTCACCAAGCAGGTCAGTGTACTCTTAAGGCGAAATGCAAAAAATGTCAAAGGAGACATCTAGAAATTCTGCATGAGGCCAACAATGAAATGAGTGCTAATGCCACCAAAGAAATGGGAGAGATCACCCAATCTACCAGCACCACGATAGAAACTCTGTATGTTGATAGACCTACTGGCAGCAGTAAAGTGTTACTGAAATTGTGCAGAGTCATCATACACAACGGAGACTTTTCACTAGATAAATATGCATTACTAGATGATGGTTCAGAGCGCACAATACTTCTCCATGAAGCAGCTCAGCTACTCAACCTCAATGGTAAACCCTGTAACACATATGCAGGTCATCGATTCATCGGTTAAATTCAGGCATACAAATGAAACCTTTCTGCACTAAATGCCTGGCCTGGCGCCAGCCTGGCTGGACTTAAATTATTTACGATACCCGTGTGAGCCTCAAAGAGACTGGAGACAAAAAGAAACCTTTCTTAAAGTTCCTTAACTTTGCCATTTTTATTAATAATATGTATTTTAAATATGTTATGGATTGCATAAAATGGTTAATCCTTGTTATGTGAAGAGTATAAGTTGCTAGCTTATACTTTGGGAAATGTCTCTCCTCATTTTAATGTTTCTCAAATAGTCATGTTTATGTAACCCCCACTCCTTGGCAGCTTCATAAAACTTTATGACCCCTGGGCAACAGGACAGGAGAGAAGCCAAATCACTGGTTTCTTTTCCCAATGCATTCTAAACTATTACCTTTTTGTTTTTATGTTTTCTAAATGTATTACGTATTTATTTTTGGTACATTAGATGTTTCCCATATAAATTGGGACTATCTGCAATTTATTAGCGTGTGTTAATCTTTATTGTGTGTAATTCTGCATTTGAATGTAACTTCGTGTTTCTATCAGTTATATATATGTACTGTTTGGTGTTCTTGTAATCGTCATGCTTTGACAGACCCACTTATCTAAAGCAAAGTAATTTTAAAACGAACTTGCTAGAATATCCCTATTGAAATCTGACAAGCCCTAAATCATTAGGGGGTTGTTTCCACAGAGACAAAGGAACATTTTCCCGCTGCAGATCGCGGACGTTCATTGGTTGTGCACGCGAACAGAGGCGTGAACTATCTCAAGCTATACGAGTCGACCGAACAAGGCCTGCCTCTCTCTTCTTACGCTGACTCGCTTCCTTCTCACACGCTGCGACCAACGTCGCTCCCGCGAGGCCTTGGGACGAGGCCTTGGGACATCCAGCGCGCGTTGGTCTCCAGCTCACGCACATTGGACACTTTGCAAGTATCACTTTTCTATGGAGATTTAAATGCTGCTTTAAAGTGTTGCTGTGATTTGATTGGTGTTGGCTGCTAAGGTTTACTGACTGTGATTTTCATACCTGAGCTCATTCTATTTTCTCTCTCTCGCTCACTCGCTCTCTCTCTCTCTCTCTCACTCCCTTATTTGGATCCCGTTATGTCTTGTATTAAGTTTACTGTCTGTATTGTCGTACGCATATTTACTCTGTGTGATTTGTAGTTTCGATGTATTATTAGCCAATTATTAAAAACCCATATCTCCATGATCCTTGTCTCCACCACCCGCTCACATTACGAGTCACTGAGATGTCTGATCTTTAGCTACAAGCTTTAAATTTAGAAACTAAATTTATCATAAGGATAGGATAATGTTTTCATGGCCAGAGAATATTTTTCCTTGAATTATAAGAAGTGATAACTTTATTGAAAATTGATAGGTCAATCTGGTTTGCTGGACAAACCACTGTTTGATTTGCAGTAATTTACAGTAAGAGATATCACAACAATTGATATGAAGAATGGAATATTGACATATTAATGGGTAAATTACAGTGCCCTGTGATTAGTTATTGGTATAGGCAATTGAGCTATTTTTCATAATCAATAAAATTTAATGTAACTGTCATCTGAGATATATATTAATCATATTCCTGATTAATTATTCAAATTCCCTATATATCATTTGAGTTAATTATTATGCACTACTCGTTGTTACAACCCGAAGACCTGTCTCTTCGCACAGTGCACCAAGACATCCGTGTTATCCATGGCTTCACAGTATCATTCTCAGTGAGTCCAGCTACACAACCACATCGCAACTTCACAATAAGAAGAGCCTTCACCGCTGAGGAGCTTGGATTCCTACCCAATTGAAATGCTTCAAAATAAACATCGCCATCTCAGAGGCCTACCTCTTCAGTCAATTGACCATGCAAGGCCATTACTGCTCATTGGGTCAGATTACCCACAATTGATCACCCCTATTGAGCCATTTCATTTGGGACCCCCCAGAGCTCCAGCGGCTGTGAAAACTAAATTGGGATGGACACTCCAAGGTCCATCAAAGTTCCTTGAACACATCCCACATACACATCAGTGCTTGTTCACATCTGTAAGCCTTGCACCTACAGGTCCTTCTAAAAAAAATAGCATATTACGATAAAAGTTCATTATTTTTCATAATGTAACGATAAAAATTTAACTTTCATATATTTTAGATTCATTGCACACCAACTGAAATATTACAGGTCTTTTATTGTTTTAATACTGATGATTTTGGCAAAACCCAAAATTCCTATCTCAAAAAAATTAGCATATTTCATCCGACCAATAAAAGAAAAGTGTTTTCAATCAGCCTGTGGCACTGCTGAGATGTTATGGAGGCACAGGATGCTTCAATAGCAGCCTTAAGCTCATCCAGATTGTTGGGTCTTGCGTCTCTCAACTTTCTCTTCACAATATCCCACAGATTTTCTATGGTCAGTAAACCATTTACCAGTGGTTTTGGCACTGTGAGCAGGTGCCAGGTCGTGCTGAAAAATGAAATCTTCATCTCCATAAAGCTTTTCAGCAGATGGAAGCATGAAGTGCTCCAAAATCTCATGATAGCTAGCTGCATTGACCCTGCCCTTGATAAAACACAGTGGACAAACACCAGCAGCTGACATGGCACCCCAGACCATCCCTGACTGTGGGGTACTTGACACTGGACTTCAGGCATTTTGGCATTTTCTTCTCCCCAGTCTTCCACCAGACTCTGGCACCTTGATTTCCGAATGACATGCAAAATTTGCTTTCATCTGAAAAAAGTACTTTGGACCACTGAGCAACAGTCCAATGCTGCTTCTCTGTAGCCCATTTCCTGCACACACCAGTGCACGGTGGCTCTGGATGTTTCTACTCCAGACTTAGTCCACTGCTTCCGCAGGTCCCCCGAGGTCTGGAATCGGTCCTCCACAATCTTCCTCAGAGTCCGGTCACCTCTTCTCGTTGTGCAGCCTTTTTTGCCACACTTTTTCCTTCCCACAGACTTCCCACTGAGGTGCCTTGATACAGCACTCTGGGAACAGCCTATTCGTTCAGAAATTTCTTTCTGTGTCTTACCCTCTCGCTTGAGGGTGTCAATGATGGCCTTATGGACAGCAGTCAGGTCGGCAGTCTTACCCATGATTGCGGTTTTGAGTAATGAACCAGGCTGGGAGTTTTTAAAAGCCTCAAGAATATTTTGCAGGTATTTAGAGTTAATTAGTTGATTCTGATTATTAGGTTAATAGCTCATTTAGAGAACCTTTTCATGATATGCTAATTTTTTGAGATAGGAATTTTGGGTTTTCATGAGCTGTATGCCAAAATCATCAGTATTAAAACTATAAAAGACCTGAAATATTTCAGTTGGTGTGCAATGAATCTAAAATATATGAAAGTTTAAGTTTTATCATTACATTATGGAAAATAATGAACTGTTATCACAATATGCTTATTTTTTGAGAAGGACCTGTAATGATCTATACAGTGGAGCGGTTGTGGCAGATGGATATCTTGCCCTACCAAAATGAACGACTTGTGACAAGGTCAAAGCAAGATGCAGAAGGTGTGCGCATTCTGGAGGAGAAAACCATGAGGGTTGAGGTTGAAGGTGTGCAAAGATACGCTACCCCCCTCCTCTGGAAAATCAGTCCTCCACCTCTAGCTGCTCCAAAGGAAGTGGTAATGCGTCATTTGAGAAGGACTCAAAATCAGCTGGCACAGAGCTTAGAGAAATCCCAAGCATACACATCTGAGATGAACAGGCTGCTAGAATCAGGCTATGTGAGAAAAATTCCCAAATCCACAGCTGTACAGACTCCAGGGTGGTACATTCCACATCACATGGTCCACCACAACAGAAAGAACAGGATGGTATTCAATTGTTCTTTCAACTTCCAAGAGCTGAACTTGAATGAATATCTTCTTCCTGGGGCCAACTCTGGGTGCTACTTGCTGGGAGTACTTCTCCGTTTCAGAGAGTATGCAGTAGCCATTAGCAGTGACATAAAGGGGATGTTTCATCAGGTGCATCTCCTACCCCAAGAACAACCATTCTTGCGATTCCTGTGGAGAGACCTGAAACCAACCAATGCACCTGATGTCTATCAGTGGTCAGTGTTACCCTTTGACACCACATGCAGCCCCTTCTGTGCAACCTTTGCTCTTCGGAAATATGTTGCTGATTACAGCCAACCAGATAATGAGGTACGAGTAGCAGTAGATCATTGTTTCTATGTGGACAACTGGTTGCAAAGTGTCCCCTGGATGACATGCGACATCGGCTGGCCAAGGGTGGATTTGAACTGCCTCAATGGGCTAGTAACACTCCCCAACTGCTGCAACACCTGCCACAGCAAATCAGGTCAGAGAAACATGAGCTTTGGTTTAGTTCAGACAGAGCCGACCCCCAGGAGCGCACACTAGGACTTAGGTGGCAGTGCAGATCCGACACCCTTGGTTATAAACATGGCCATGTCGTTAAAACTGAGCCCACTATGCGACACATATATAGCATCCTTTCCATTCAGTATGATCCACTTGGATTCATCACCCCATTTACCACTAGAGCTAAGATCATAGTCCAGAGGCTCTGGGACAAAAAAAGAGAATGGGATGACCCTGACCTTCCCACTGACCTCAGAAATGCATGGCTCACATGAGAATATGAGCTTCCACAACTTTCCTGTGTCACACTGCCCAGATGCTACACTACAAAGGTAGATCCATTGACCAGCTCAAGAACTGTGCACACCTTCTGTGATGCCTCAGAGCGAGCGTATGAAGCTGTAGCTTATCTCCGCACTGAAGACAGCAAAGAAGAGATAGAGGTGTCATTCTTGGCAGCTAGATCGCAAGTAGCTCCAAAGAAGCAGCAAACAATTCCCCCACTTGAGCTATGCGCTGCATTAACTGGAGCACAATTAGCAGCAGTTCTGCAAAGAGAGCTCACACTAGACATCAGCAGTTTCAGATACTGGACTGATTCTACAACCGTTCTTAACTGGCTTCAATCAGACTCATGCCATTTTAAAGTGTTTGTAGGAACGAGAGTTGCGGAGATTCAAGAGCTAACTGATTCACATTTATGGTCCTTTGTGCCCTCACAAGACAACCCTGCTGATGATATTACTCGTGGCCTGTCACTGGCTCAGCTAGCCGAACCTACCTGCTGGAAGAATGGCCCAGAATTTTTGCAGAAACCTCTATCGCCTTGGCCCAAAATACCCAATCTGGAGCCAGCCAACACTTCAAAGGAACTGCGTCAACCAGTATCCTTCCATCTAATAACTCATGGTGACCAGCATTCAGTCAGTGCATCTCAATTTGCCAACTTTCAAGAGCTTGTAAATGCAACTGCCAAATCCCTTCAGGGGGTGGGGGGCAGTTCCACAGACACTGTCTCTGCTGACACGTATAAGAAAGCTGAGTTCAGAATTATTCAACAGTCTCAAATGGAGAGTTTTCCTGATGAATATGCTCAGCTTCAAGCAGGGAAAGCCATCTCCTCAAACAGTCGTCTAAAGACATTAGCTGCCGAATTTGATTCTGACACACAGCTGATTATAGAGTGGGTGGACGACTCAGAAGATGTCACCTACTAAGTCCTGAAATTCTTCACCCAATTGTCCTAGACCCAGTCCATCCAGTGACTAAACTACTAATTCAGCAGTACGATGCACAGCTCCATCACCCTGGTACTGAAAGAGTCTTTGCTGAAATCAGAAGACGCTTCTGGATCTTGAGAGGTCGTCAAGCAGCAAGATCTATTCAACATCACTGTACTGAGTGTCAAAGGTGGTGTGGCAAACCCAATATACCTAAAATGGCTGACTTACCTCCTTCCAGTTTAAGACTCTTCCAACCAGCCTTTTATTCTAGAGGCATGGACGTCTTTGGCCCATTCACCATCAAAATTGGGCGCCAGAACGAGAAAAGCTGGGGTATCATTTTTAAATGTTTGACCACAAGGGGCAGTGTCTCTCTCAAGCTGACACAGACTCCTTCCTCATGTCTCTATGTCGATTCATCGCCCGTAGGGGAAAACCTCATGAGTTGTGCTCTGATCAGGGTACTAATTTCAAGGGTGGAGATCATGAGCTTAAGGAGGCCTTTAACAATATTCACCCTCAGTTACAAAGAGAACTTGCCAAGCAACAGATTGACTTCCATTACAATCCACCAAACTCCCCACATTTCGGAGGATCCTGGGAAAGATAAATCAGATCTCTTAAAGCTGCACTGTACACCACCATTGGTGTGCAAACTGTCACGGAGGAAGTGCTCAGGACTGTCCTTGTTGAAATTGAAGGAATTCTAAATTCAAAGCCATTGGGATACGTATCCTCAGATGTAGCTGATCCTGATCCAATAACCCCTAATTCTCTCTTAATGGGCCGAAGAGACTCTGCCTTGCCTCAGGTAATTTACCCTGCATCTGAACTGCTCAGCCGCAAGCGCTGGAGACACAGCCAGATATTGGTGGACCAGTTCTGGAGCAGTTATATGTGGAACTACCTGCCCGGACTCCAGTCTCGCCAGAAATGGCAACAAGAGAAAGACATCTTGACAGTAGGGACAGTGGTTATGATTGCTGATCCACAATTCCCCAGGGCACTCTGGCCTGTTGGAACTGTGAAATCTGTCCAGGTCGGAGCTGATAATAAAGTAAGAGCTGCAGAAATCCAGATCAAAGACAGAACCTACATCAGACCTGTTGTCAGACTTATTAAGCTCCCTTCACTTCCTGAATGACTGTGAGTACTGGCCCAAGATGCAAATATCCAAGCACATTTGGGGGCGGCTGTACTAAAATGATGGCCAGTTATTTAATGTTCATACAGGTGTAGTAGATGTGTAATGGTTAATCGCTGTTGTTATTTAGTCAGGCGTCAGTCACACGCCTATTGTTAGGACCCAGAAGTCTAAAGGACCCGGACGCTGATGCAGTTTCATGGCAGATTTGATCGCGATCATTATTACTAGCGTGAGACTATTCTAACGGTGATGATACTGCCAGTTCTCCCGCAATATTGAGGTATCGCATGCGTGCGTGCATCAAAGAGTAAGTTTGTTTCTTCATTATACTGTATTTATATTTGATTGTGCATTAGTCTTTCAAGACGTGTTTACCGCGTCTGTCAAGCACATGTGCCTATCAGCTAATCTCTAGCCAATCTTATCATACGATCGCTGTTAGACGCACTTTCAGTGTTAATGTCATAGCAAATGCGGATTTTTTTCATTTGCATATTGATGTTTATCAGTGTGTATATTTACACTTTATTGTTGTTGTTTCCTTTTCTAGAACCACACTTAATTAAATATTGTTCCAGTTTGCAATGAGTGGTCTATGAGTGGTGTGTGCATCTAGCTCCTTCTAAACGGACGTCATCTAATTTAATTGTTCTGATTGGACAAGTTTCAGTGGTTTCCACCGTTTATAAATTAGCACCTAAGAGCAGAACAATACTTTACACGTTACACATGTATAATTTAGTTTGCTGATAAATTAAAAAGCATTTTACATTTACTTTAACAATTATAAGCTAATATGAAAAGAAAGATATTCGCAATAAATAATTAACATTTAGACGGTGTATATTTGAAGGATTTGAACCAGTTCATACAAGCGGACCATGAGATATTTACAACAGCCAACCTTAGTAACTTTTTCACATATCAAATTAGTTCCAGTACTACTAAATTATTCCAGCAAACCAAATAAAACAGATTTTAATATGCTTCAAGCCTGTAGAATACTATCTTTCCCTCTAATTAATAGGTTTACAGCTTTTGTTATTGGAAAAAAACAGAGGTCCGGACCTTGGGGACCTCAATGGTGGGTATGGCCCTGCCTCTAATGAGCCAATCAGATTATTTTTCTCTTCTAGAAGGCCGGTGACAATTTCTCTCCAAATAAATTAAACGCCGTCCGCAATGGCTGTTGATTACAGCCGCAAATCTGTACTGCAAATCAATGAACAACATCTGAAGTAAATTGTGTGTGTAATCCCATCCTTTTCTTTTCACATAAACTGCACTTCAACAAAATATACGTGCCCATCTAGGGAGAGAATTTAAATTAATATGAAAAAAAAAAAACCTCTTCACCTGTGGTTAGAGGCATAGTTCGTTGTTAGTTTGCTGTGTTGACGTCATTGATTGCGCTGCACCTGGGCTGTGTTCTGTTCAGAGTTATCGAACCTATGGCCTATTACTTTAGAAGATTTCACCATTCACTTTGAGTGATTTAAAACACTTAAATTACTACAGGACCACCACGCCGCCAGGACCAGAAGTGAGGGGCGGAGTAAGAACAGCACCAGAAGTGAGGGTCGGAGTTGTCTAAGACACAAGCATGGCAGAGAGCACGGTGAGTTGTCTAATATTTTTGACATGTGAAAAATTATTGCATATTTTAAGTTCAGAGTTTATCTATTAAATGTTTAATTTGTGTTAGGATTCATCATCTTATTGAAGCTTGACTATGTTGTCATACTTTATTATATTAAAAAGAAATTTTCTACAGATGGTTCAATAAATTTTTGCATGTTGTAAATGGACCTTGCGGTGACATTTTAACCATTGTATGGTGTTCGGGTCTGTAGGTTTATCAAAATATATATATATGATTAATTATTGTTCTGTGTGTGTTTTCATGTATATGGTGAATGAGGACTAGGGATATGCCGGTATCAAATTTTCCTGTTGCGATTAATTGCTCATGTTTTTTTATCACTGTAGAACACGTGGGGGGGGGGGGGGCATTAACACGGTATTGAAATGTAGTTTTAAAAAAAGTGGTCATATACAGTATAACAGGTTAAATAACTTTTTAAGTCTTCGTTCATGTTAGCTCATTAAATAATACAATTGCAACTTTTGATTTAAAGGATGTGTTATTAAATATTGGAATAAGGTGAATTAATGTTCTGAGGAATTATTCATTGTCAGTTTATGTTAACTAATGAATTAACTAATGAAGCCCTAATGTAAAGTGTGAATGAACAATAAAGAATCAAAACACTTTCAAACAATATCTAGGGCATGTTGTAGTCCAGATTAAAATTTGAAAAAAGTTTGAAAATAAATAGCATATTAAGTCTTAATATTTACATTTACTTTTACTCATTTAGCATACGCTTTTATCCAAAGCGACTTAACAAATGAGAACAATAGAAGCAATTAGACCAACAAGAGAACAACAACAGTATACAAGTGCCATGACAAGTCATGTTTTTTTTTTTTTTTTTAGAATACGATAGACCAGATAAGTAAAGTATTTAAGTATTTGGCTGTGGTGAACACCATTGCAAATCCACAAATTTGAATGGCTATTTAAATACGTTTTAGTAATGCATTTGCTTTATTTATTGTGTTTCCAGAGTAAAGGCTGCTTTTTTCCTGCAGTTTAATGCCATCTGCTGTCAGAGAGTGAAAGTTCTTTCATTCAGCGTATCTCTCACGTGTTCCCCATGTGCTTCCCATGCCTGCTTGTTTACATCAGAGCACATACTCTTTCAAGCAGCATACAGCAGTGTTGTGCTTTTTTTTTTTTTTGACACGTCGATGGGAATAGTATTCTTAAAATGCATTCCAAATTCGGAATAATTTGTAATATATAATTATTCACAGTATTTGAATAATTGAATAAAGTGCCCACAATAACAATATCATGCCTATTCATTACCGAATATGGCACAAGTCTAATGAGGAAACAATAAATGTGTATAATGACACAGGTATTAGAACATAAACATGGTTTATAAGGATATCTGTGTTCTCATAAGCCAAAATAAAAATCCAAAAAATGCAGCATGTCCACCAGACCCATGAACACTGGCTGAATATCAAAAATGTGAACACCACACAGGAGTTGAAGTTTATCTTGTGAAAGTGTTTGTTCCATGTTCCTCTGTTATGTATTGTTTGTAAGGTATTGTTACCTTTATAGTTGAGTTTATTAAAGCCCATTTGGCAAGGTTGAGATAATTGTGTGGTGCATTCTGTAAGTAATTACCAGTTCAAGTAATTGACCTTTATGATGTTGTAGCAGTTGAAATATCAAGATTTCACTATTTTTGTCTTCCAGTGTGACTTACCAAACATTTGGAGATGGTGCTGTCTAATTCTAGAAAACTTTGAGGGTTTTGTCACAGGCCGGAACTGGTCCCTACTGAATGTACCACCTCAAGGAGTATACCCAGAGACACCACAGACCTCTCCAAACCAGTAAGGTTTAGTATATACATAGGCGATAGTAAGGATCAAGCCACGACGATACCTCTTTGAACAGCAGGTGATTGTACAGACAGTGATACGAGGATCTTCGCCTAACGGCTCCTCTTCAGGGCAGACAATTGCAGGTAATAGAAGAACCTGTAGTAAGAGACATTCACATGGCAGATTACCTTGTAACAGTTTCAAAGTTACTTATGGTGTTATTCTACTACCCACCATTGGGGGACACTGTTGTTCCTTTATGCTAAGGTTAAATACAGGTGAGAAGTAGAAGAAGAGATTGTTTGGTAAGAGGAAAGCATGACTTCCCTCTGGTAACCTTACCCATACTGATGTCCTGATTGGGAAACGTACCGTTTTATGCTCAATCAAAGTAAGGTTATTTTTTTCAATGGTGGCTGAATAAATTGTATTCCATTGTTGGTGAGGTTTATAATTTTTTATTATTTTGTTTGTAGAAGGACTCCTTTTACCTACCCTTGTTTTGTACCCATGGTCCATTTTTCCATTTCATGGTACATGTTGGAAATAGAAAGGACAAATTTACCAGCTTTGCTTTGGGTCACAGAAATGGGATATACCTTGAAGAGGATAAGAAATGTTTTCTGCTTTAGTCTGGAATTGCTGTGTGGAGTATTGAATTTGATCTGGACTGTTACCAAGGATTTAATAATTGGGTACAACTACATTGTCTAGAAGAGTTCCTCTTTCAATTATGGACTGTGGCATATAGCCTAAGTATTCCCGCATTCATTACATCCGACATTAAATGCACATATCAACATGACTATGCATTTTGTAATTTTAATTGTTGGTTGAGTCATTTGTACTATTGGATTATGGTATGTTAATTTGTTTTGGGTTTATTAATTACCCAAATTACTTTCAGATTTATAGTAAACTTTTACCATAGAAGTATGAGTTTGTTATAACCTTCAGAGCAAGCAGCAGAAGTGGGACAGTTGATGGCAAGAGAGCTTCACCCAGTGGCCTTGTGTCAAAGCAGACAGCAGCAAATCATGGAACAATGATGGTAAGAGACTGTCGCACAGCGACTTCTCTCCGCACGACAGCTGCTCTTCAAACCAACAGCAAATAGTAAAACAGACAGTGGTAAGATAGCTTCACTCAATGACTTCTCTTCAGAGTGGATAACAGGTAATGGGACAGACTATACGAGCTTTCACACAGCAGCTTATCTTCAGAGTATGACAACAGAATATGGATCAGACAATGGTAAGATACTTCACCCAGCGGCTTCGCTTCAGAGCAGGCAGTGGCAGACCATGAGAAAGGCAATGACAAGAGACTTTCACGTAGCAGCTTATCTTCACAGTATAACAGCAGATAATGGAACAGACAATGGTAAGATAGCTCCACCCAGTGGTTTCTCTTCAGAGTATGATAGCAGATAGTGGAACGTACAATGGTAAGAGCTTTACCCAGTGGCTTTTCTTCAGAGCATACAGCAGCAGATCCTGGAACAACGATGGTACGAGACCGTCGCACAGCGGTTCCTCTCCACACTGTGGCTTCTCTTCATCGTGGGCTGCAACAGACTATGGAACAAGTTATGACAAGAAATTTTACGCAGCAGCTTATCTTCAGAGTATAACAGTGGATAATGGACAGACAATGGTAGGATAGTGAAAGATTATTTGTTTTTAATTAACTTTGGTTGAATGTATTTGGAATCAACTGTAGGCAACTGTACTTTGTTCACAATAGTGTGAAACAACTGGCCCCTATAATCAGCCTCTTAGGTCAACATCAGGTCAATGAATGGGCTCTCCATGGGAGAGATCCTTTCAAGTCATCAAAAGGTTACACTATCATCGTCTCTCCATGGGGTCTTATCGTATTGTTTGTAGCACATTTGTTAACAGGTATAAAGGTCTGTTCTCACAGACAGTACTTTGGGTTAAGACTGTTGACATGCTAATATCACTGCTGAAGAACTGCTACCTTAATAAATTCTTCTCCCCACAAGAATTTTGGTCAAGCTTACTTCTATGTATTAGAGAAATCTAGTACATTGGCGAGCCACCCAAACTACTGCTCAGTCAAATACAGCAAAATCTAACAATAGCTTCACCCAGTGGCCTCCCTTCAGAGTATGACAGCAGATGTTAAAACAGACAACGGTAAGAGGTCTTCACACAGCGGCTTCCCTTCAGAGCAGACAGCAGAATTATACACCCACACTTGTGCATACAATAAATCACAAAGAATCACAGGTGTTCACTTCACACCAAGCACTGCAGTCCACAGCAAACTCACAGTGAATATAGCTCTCGCTCACAGCCGATGACTGATGACAAATGAGGCCTTGGTTTTTGTGGACACGTCATCGCGGTTTGGTCTGAGTGTCAGTTCCGGATAAAGGGGGTTCGAAACTCACGCCACCTTGTGGGTGTTGTAAGGAGTAGATGAATCAGTTGTAGTAGAGTCAGAGTTAGATAGTTGTGTCTTCATCATTATTGTGTCATATATGTGTTAGGGCTGTATATTATTAGATTATATCAGTTTATATTAGTTATAGTATATTGTTATTATTAATTAAAGTAGTTATATTATAGTATTGTTATATTAATTAGATAAGATTTTTTGGATTGCTTTGGTTTTTTGGATTTGGACTGGACTGCTTTTTGATTTGGATTGCCCTTTTGGATTTGTTTGCTTTTTGTGACCTCTTCCTTTTTCCTTGTAATGGAGCCAGCAAGAAAGAGGAAATCCTCCTGTCTGGGAGTTTTTTGAAATGGTTGGTCACAATAAGGTATGTGTATTATTATTGTTTTAATGTCTTGATCTAATAATAATACTCACTATAAGGCTGTATTATATTTCATGTCTATTCATTTATGTTTCTAGGTGAAATGCTTGCTGTGCCTAAAGGAGCTGACATACAACAATAACACCTCCTCCATGCTCAGGCATTATCGAGCACTGCACGAGCATGCACAGACTACTAACAATCCTTATCAATCAAATCAATATTTATCCAAACTGAATCTCACAAGATCTGAGGATCCACTAGTATATTGGGCTCAACATAAACATCTGTATCCTCATTTATACGAGCTGGCACTGACATTTTTATGTTCCCCCGCATCCTATGTTCCATGCGAAAGGAACTTTTCCAAGGCTGGAGAGGTTCTGTCCAAAAGGAGGAATCGTCTAAGCCCCAACACACTTGAACAAATTATTTTCCTCAATAAAAAGAATGTGTGATCCTTCCTTCACCCACCCCAAACTGCAGTGTTGCAGTTTGTTCCTCTAAATCCATAGTCCCATAAGCACAACACTGCACTAAAACTAGTAACAGTTTAATGCACAAAACACACCAGAAACAATTCTTAACCTTTCCACCACACACTTTTCTGTTGCAATTTGTGTTATTACACTCCCTCCACCATAAGAACTACACTCAACACAGTCTCACTTTTGACGTTCCTACTGTCACTATCCAAACAATTTATGATTAATGAATGGACTGTGTGTGACAGTTGTCTCTGCACAAGTAAATTCAGACTTGTTTTTATTGGTCTGCTATTTCTTTGCACAGTAGCTAGGTGTCACTAGTGAGCAATAATGAATGAAGCTTCGAGTAAAGAACCTTTTGGTGAAGCAATGGGCTGCGAGGTCTCAGTGGTTCAGGAAGCCTCATTTTTCCATCACTACCTCCAGTTCCCCCAAAACACTGTGACTAAAGTTCCACCTTCCCGTCGCATTAGTCCTTCCCACTCTGTTCTCGCCTCTTCATGTCCCTGTTCTCGCCTCTTCATGTCAGAATGCCCTTTTTATAATCCACCTAATCAGTCTGGCGCGACCCATAGCACGACCACAGAGACCATAACATCTGAACATTGAAAATAAGGGAAATTTCTTGAGTTAATGTTACTCATCCAATATACGGGATATTTCAACATTCATCTTTTTGTTGCTATCCCTCTGCTGACATAAAAAATTCTAACTACAAAACTGCTGCATTAACTAACGTTAAGCGATTTGTGAAGCTAGGTCTAACGTGACTTTAATTACAGATTAGCGTGAAATCGTGCTCTCACAACAACCATGCTATCTTAAAAAGCCCAACATCACGCTAAGGTTGCTTTCAAGTAAGCGAAACAATGCTTTGAAAACAGCTGTTTCGCTGGAAGGGCTAGGAGTAGCAACAGGACAACAACACAGAGACTTGACAGGTCAGATTGAAGAGCTAACGGGATATTTTACAGGAAAATACCCATCCATTTGTGAACTGTACATGAGACTTCAATGACTTGTAGCTTCGGAACTATTCTGAAGTGTAGGCACTCACAAAACAAACCGGTAGCCGAAGATATCTGTAATGCAAAAGTGTGGCAGCAAGTCTCCGTCGGTACTCCACTATTTGTTGGGAATTTCATATGGATCCAAAACGTTAATAGTGCCGATTTTGTCCACATACCGGTCCCTGGCATCCATATTTAGAGTATCCGTATAAATCCCACAACATTTTCGCGATTTTAACATCTTTTTTTCTTTCTCTCTACTCATCTCTTCTCGTTCAACTTGATGTATGTTTACATTCGTGAGGCTAGCAACAGGGCCGCCACGCCCCAGAATGCAACTCGGCGCCCAAGCCCTATTACTGTAGGTGGTGGTATGTGCTCATGCCTCCAGTCAGCCATTAGATCGAAGAAGAAGAAGAACGACGGTTCAAACCATCGTAGTTTGAACTACGTATCTGCGGCACAGGTACTATGGTTTCGGGAAACTGTCGTGACTAGTTCTTCTCTATAACGATGCATCGTACTATGGTGGTTAATCAGCGAGTTACGTCATTGTACGGGAAACGCACCCCAGACAGGTATCTTGTCTGAAATCTCAACAAGCCTAATTCTTTCTTTTCTTTCACCAAAGACGTGCATATCTCTACACCAACCCGTTCTCATCAATCTGCGTATAAATAACACGACTTCACACTTTCTAGTTGCGTGTAATGCATACGCCAAATGCCAATTTTTCGTGCATATGATACGCCAATCCTTCACATTAATTTTGGTGGAGAGCAGATGCGTCCAAATAACATGCATCATCTTCAGCGGCAGTGATGGCACCAGCGAGGCTCGTCCAGTTCACCTGATGCGCGTACACCTTCAAACAGGTAAGCAAGGGTAACAATCTTTTTCTTCTTCTTTTTGTAATGATATCACGTGGTTAACCGTATTGTTTTAATTATTTCAGTATTTCTGCATTACGTTAGACGGGGTCGTGTGTTTAAAGGGCAGCGTATGCTCAAATTATGGGACAGTGGGCTGCTCAGCTAGCATTAGCCTAAGCTAACCTCTACTGTAAATAGACCTGTTGCAGTTTTAAATAAATAATGAAGTGACATGGGTCTTCAGCTTTTAGACATGACTGATGCAAGCACAACAAATCAACCAACCCAATATCGCGTGATAATCGTGATCGTGTAAAAAGACATTTACCATATTTTTACAATAGTAGCCTAACTGTTGCTCGACCACGTCATGTTTAGTCAATACACAGTAACTACCATGCTTCTCCTACTGTAACCGTAGTTTTACTCTGGTATTTGTAGTTACTAATTCACAATAAACACAACATTTACTATGGATTTACCATAGTAGCCATTGTTTTACTCTGGTATTTGTAGTTACTAACTCACAATAAACCCATTTACTATGGATTTACCATAGTAACCATTGTTTTACTCTGTATTTGTAGTTACTAACGCACAATAACCACAATATTTACTATGGATTTACCATAGTGAGCATAGTTTTACTCTGGTATTTGTAGTTACTAACGCACAATAACCACAACATTTACTATGGATTTAACATAGTAACCATAGTTTTACTCTGGTATTTGTAGTTACTGACACACAATAACCACAACATTTACTATGGATTTACCATAGTAAGCATAGTTTTACTCTGGTATTTGAAGTTACTAACACACAATAACCACAACATTTACTATGGGTTTACCATAGTAACCATAGTTTTACTCTGGTATTTGTAGTTACTAACACACAATAACCACAAGATTTACTATGGGTTTACCACGTTAACTGAAGTTATACTCTGGTATTTGTAGTCACTAGTACACAATAACCACAAGATTTACTTTGGGTTTACCACGTTAACCGAAGTTTTACTCTGGTATTTGTATTAACTAATGCACAATAACCACAACATTTACTATGGGTTTACCACGTTAACCGTAGTTTTACTCTGGTATTTGTAGTTACTAACACAAGAATAACCACAACACTTGCCAGGATTTTACCACAGTAACTTTGTTTTTACTCTACACTATTTGTTAAACACAGTAAGTTAGCCACGCCTTTAATATATTTTTGTGAAGTAATTGTAATTCAGTGTTTTTTCTGTCTTGCAGTTACGTTGGATTACATACTCCACAACAACCTGTAATCCAGCAGCTCTTTAAAGAAGCCATCTATTGTAAAATCTCTCTCTCTCTCTCTCTCTCTCTCTCTCTCTCTCTGCTAGAAATAACAGGGAGCTTCAACTCCACGCTCCCAATGCTGATTTTGAAGAAGCTGTCCTTCAAAGGTTCAACCCTTCACAGGTAATGTTGAAGACTTTTAGTTATACACACCTGTCTTAGAAGCAAGAGAATGGAAATGCTAGTTTAACTTTTCAAGTGCTACAAATCAGATCTTCAATGAATTTGGGCAAATCAGATCAATTAAAGCTGTTCACACAAAGACCAATAACTATAATGAGAACAATTTTAGCATCCACACCAACACACGATACTGTTGTCTTAAATCTCTTAAATGTTCCTCTCATTCTTTTAAACTTATACACAAAATTCTGCCTTTCTCTGCCTTTTTCACTTCATCTTTATCCTGTACTCCCTCACTCACACATTCTTTTATGCTCTGTTTTAAGGTAGAAACTGAGAGTTTGCATGATGGCATTTTCTCAGACGCTGAATCTGATGTGTACAGATGAACTCAGGAGCCTGCTAGAGTTGCCAGGGAACTTGAGCTTGAAGTATATAATTATAACTGCTTGATGCATATTTTTAAACAACAATAATAATCAAACATTGGGTCAATAAATATTTTCTTGTTTTACAGTCCTAAAGAAATGAGGAATGAACATGGACTTCTTGTGCCCAAAAAGAAAAGACAGAAAGGTGAAAAGTTTCATATTTCCATTTGTATGTCTGATATCAATGCAGTTATGTGTGGTACAACATTGATGTTGATCTCTCAAAAGACTTTTCAAGTCAGCAGTTATAGTTTTTCACATATACATCTTTTTATAGCTCCTATAATGAGCAAATCAGCTGTGCATCATCTCTGTGATTTGGGAAGAAAATGACCGAATATGGTGAGTACTGACACCTGCACCTGTATTCACAAACACTATTTCTCTAGAATAGTTATTGCTGACTTATTGTTTTGTCTATTTGTTTGAATTAAGATGAAGCCAGTTGATGAATATATCAATTCAATGGCCACCGAGTGCAGCACTGCTGCCTGAACCCATCAGTTATCTGCTGTGAAGACTGCATTCACAAACCGCTCTACTGCGACAGCTCAGATGTTACGGCCCGTAAAAGTAAACATCACAGCTAAACAACGAGAGCTAGTTGTTGGGGGATTCTTTTGGCCCATATCCCCAACAAGAATCAATGTTAAGTCCAGTGCAACAATTATAAATAAAAATACTATATATTGTTTATTGATTTACCATACCCTAAATACATGTTTTGTCCCTCCAGGACATCTACACCAGGTGGAGTGTGAGGAGGACCGTCAGAGACTCCAGCCACCCGAGCCAATGATTGCTCTCACCCTTAACATCAGGCAGACGTTATCACAGAACCTACACCAGCAAACAGTGAGACAAGTTCCTTTCACAGGCAATCAGACTGAACTGAACTGAACTCATACCAGTAAAACCATACACACCCCACCAACCCCATATGCCCTGAGATCAGTTACACTGACTGGACTCAATATTATTATGCACCCTGACATTCTGTTTGCACTAATTCAATATATTTTACATACATTGTTCTCTACCTGTATGGAGTCCCTTATATATGTGTGTTGAATATATATTCAGAATTTGTATTTCATATATATTCATTAATTAATTCATTTGCTGCAGTCTGCACCCAAGACTTTCACCACCTGTATACTTGTGTTCATTGTAATGTGACAATAAAGCAATTTGATTTAAATTAGTTACATGTCTTTTGTTCATAAGTTGTGCTGTAAGGTGCTGCATAACAACTGCGAAAAAATTTATGACATGGTAGATTATGATATGTCCAGGACATGGAAAAGCAAGAAGAGGAAGAAAACCAGGAGAGCTCTGGAAACTTGATATGATTCTTTGGTGCTCAAGACATTTCACCATGCATGCATTTGGATGGCTTCATCTGATTAAAAAAACATGGTTTAAACATATCTCATTTTTAATATTGTTAAAAATTTATATAATACTTAATACACTACTTTATTTGTCTTTATGGTGTATCCTCCAGTAAAGTACTGCACATGGTGTTGGATAATAAAGTGGGGTGAATATTCTATATTAAGAATGGTGTTTGGTAAATACACCATTTAATTTAGTAAACAATAGTCATAATGCGTTTTAATTAAGAAATGAACATTTGGTTACATTAATGACATTAAGTTAGATGAAGGGCAGGCTGAAAGCTGCATTAGAAGATACTGCATGGACTATAATGCTGCAGGAATTTCATGCAAAACTGAAGGTGATGTACAAGGGAAAGATCAACATGAATCCAGTACTGTATAATAAGCAAGATGAGCATGCACATTACTGAGGTTTGGTACCCGAGGAAGACAAATATGAGGAGTATTTTACACAGACACAAATTAGCTCCTAATATTATGATTCTTTGCATTGCATGTTGTGTTGCACTATAAATTACACACACTCTGTACCTTGTCTTACTGAATAACACATTGACATTGTGTGAAAGTACAATGAAATGTCACAGTATGTATTGGTTGTTTAAATTGGTGTCTTTGTTTACGGTCAACACTGTATTCTTGCACCTGATTTAATTAAATATTTGGAGCCCATTCCAAATAGGCACTGATGTATATTTTTGTGGTTCTATTCTTATTCTAAGATAAACATAACTTACAACTTACATATTGGCAAGTTGTTGAAAAGATAATCTTAAAAATATGAATCAGCACAGTCTGTTGTCCATGATGAGAAAAGGTATGTGTATGTTTTACTGCCCTTCCATCCCCAGGGGCCCAGTAGAGTCCCCTAGAAGAGCAAAAAAAAAAAAAAAAAAACGTACATTTCAAATGGCTGTAAATCAAAGTCTGATTATAGTGTCAAAGAAAAAATTGGCAACATGTTTAGATGACCCTTTGTTAAAAAAAAGATTGCATTTTCCCTTATTTTATTATTAAACATTTTAAACTACATTACCCATAAGTAGTATGGCCTCTGCCATTCTATCAATTGAACGCGAAAAAAATTGGCGCTGGTATTTGTAGTTTATTGGAGATGTGCTTAGGGTTAGGGTTATGATCTCGGTAAAAAGGTAATTTCTCACGACATAGCAACACTGAATTGTTAACTGAAGGTGTTACTGACATAATAATTACAGCCAAGCAGACTTTGCAACATTAAGCGCATTTTAATTTGGGTTAAAAGATAGTCCAATCACAGCGAGTTCTGCCAGAGCCAAGGGAACTTCAAAGCCAATGGCAACCCAGTTGAGCAGAGGCGTCACACTTACTTGTACATATATGGTCATTTATGCCAGGAGCTTCTGGGTTCCTGTGGTGAATGGACAGAATCTCTCTCCTGTGGTGAATCTCTCTCCAGTTTATTCCACTATGAAAACAACAAGAATACAGTTGATTATAAAAAAAATTTGCATAGAGGTAACTAAGCGAAAACAAACAAACAAAATTGCAACAGAAACCCCCTTCAAAAAACATAAGTTTAATATTCAAAAATAAAAAAAAAGAATTTGTTTACAGAAATCCTGACAAAATATGCCAAAGAATAATCAAGGCTACAGTTGAAAATATATTGTTTTCTTCCCTTTATCAAACAAATAGGCAAAAAATTATTAAGAACAATGCTTCAATATTTTACAATTATCACCTTTAAAAATATATATCCTGTAATCTTTGTTTGTTATATGCATAATAATAATAATAATAATTATGTATATAGAGAGATAGTGACAAGAGTGGTGATGGGAGTGATGACTGTAGAGGATAAATTAATACAAGCAAGAAATGCTAAGAAATGGAGGTTGGCAGTAAAGGACTGAGATTAGATGTGCCACACAAGAGAGGAAGATCTGGAAGCTTTTGAATGGGCTGATATTGTGAAGAGCTGATGACGAATGATTAAGTAATCTGTGAGAAATCCTGCAAGAAGAAACAAAGATAATTTATTGCATGATGAACAACAAAAACTCTGACAACAACGAATGGCAGAATACAACATACTGTAACTGCAGTGTGCATAACAGTAAACAGAACAGTAACGTCTGTTGGTGTGGATGCTAAAATACTTCTCATTATAGTTATTGGTCTTTGTGTGAACAGCTTTAAGTGATCTGATTTGCCCAAATTCATTGAAGATATGATTTGTAGCACTTGAAAAGTTAATCTAGCATTTCAGTTCTCTTGCTTCTAAGACAGGTGTGTTCAGTAAAATCACCATAGAAAGAAAGGCAGACTATGAGGTGTGGACAGAAATCATGAACTTTTGAAACAGGAAGAGATGGCACCAATTTGTAAAGAATAATAAAGAATACAATGGACTTAATATAAACTTCATGATATAAACACTCTTACAATGGGTACAATCTGATGGGAGTTGTGGTAATGGCCAATAGCAACAGTAGGAGTAAAAGTTGTAGAATTTTGTACAAGTACGCTTGTACAATATAATATGATTATTGTACGAATTATTACTACTACAACATGCTCTTTGTTGACTGTTCTTCCTGATGGGCTATGTGAACCAAAATTTAAGAAAAATAAAATGCTGAGAAAAATTTATCTGTAAGGTTCAGTCAAGGTGCTCAGACGCACAGACGTACCATTGGAAGTGTATGCCTTTGCAGCGTTTGGTCTTCTTCATAAATGCACAAGATGGTCAAATTCAAATCTCATGACAGGCCTTCCTGAAATATAAACATGTTGAGACAGTGTGTTAAAATTATCTGTGACCAAAATATTTGATTAACGCATAATATAAGGATGCGTTCATTAAAGAAGCCATCTCTTGTAAAATCTCTCTCTCTCTCTGCTAGAATTAACAGGGAGCTTCAACTCCACGCTCCCAATGCTGATTTTGAAGAAGCTGTCCTTCAAAGGTTCAACCCTTCACAGGCAATGTTGAAGACTTTTAGTTATAACTGATTTGCTTTAAAGAGCTGCTTGATTACAGGTTGTTGTGGAGTATGTAATCCGACGTAACTGCAAGACAGAAAAAACACTGAATTACAATTACTTCACAAAAATATATTAAAGGCGTGGCAAACTTACTGTGTTTAACAAATAGTGTAGAGTAAAAACACAGTTACTGTGGTAAAATCCTGGTAAGTGTTGTGGTTATTGTGTGTTAGTAACTACAAATACCAGAGTAAAACTACGGTTAATGTGGTAAACCCATAGTAAATGTTGTGGTTATTGTGCATTAGTTAATACAAATACCAGAGTAAAACTTTGGTTAACGTGGTAAACCCATAGTAAATGTTGTGGTTATTGTGTGTTAGTAACTACAAATACCAGAGTAAAACTTCGGTTAACGTGGTAAACCCATAGTAAATCTTGTGGTTATTGTGCATTAGTTAATACAAATACCAGAGTAAAACTACGGTTACAGTAGGAGAAGCATGGTAAATATGTTATAGTTACTGTGTATTGACTAAACATGATGTGGTCGAGCAACAGTTAGGCTACTATTGTAAAAATATGGTAAATGTGTTTTTACACAATCACGATTATCACGCTATATTGGGTTGGTTGATTTGTTGTGCTTGTATCAGTCATGTCTAAAAGCTGAAGACCCATGTCACATCATTATTTATTTAAAACTGCAACAGGTCTATATACCCTCCTGAGACCAGAGAGATTGCCTGTTGTGCATTTTATAATTGTTCTTGCTATTTGGGATATGTAGGACCTAATAAGTATAATACCTAAAATTAGTTTTTGTACAGGTAGTAGTTTTCGCAGAAAAAGATGTCCTCATGTGAGGACAGTGGGTCTATCATAATGTGAAATGCTGCAAAGCAGTTTCGTTCACTTTGCAAACACAGATGCACATTGCATGTCATGCATCGCACACAGGATTTCCCAGTGCAGCCTTGTGCTCTGCATTCATGCATTTCATTCATAAGTTATAATTTCTTGAAAAAAAAAAAAAAAAAAAAGACATGAATGAAAATGCATAGGTAAAAACAATTGATTTTTTAAAAATCACCAATACATTTTTAATGTTTAAGTTTTTTTTTTTTTTTTTTTTTTTTCATTTTTCTTTCTGCAAAATGTGTGTAAAATTCTTATTATTTTTGGTTCTCATTATATACAATGTATCTATATACTACATCTAATTTGCATATTAATGTGTTTTTTGGGCAACAAGTAATGAAAAAAGAAGTGTAATAATGGGAGTAATAATTGACAAGATTTTCATAATAATATATCATATTTCATAGAATATTTAAATATAATTTCTTTCTCTATTCATTCGTTATGTCTCTAAAAATGTGTAATAAACATGATTTTAGTCCCGGTGTCCTCATGTGAGGACATGTATGAAATCAATGTTCTGTTTAGTAGCTAACAGAAAGTCATATTTTGATTTGAAACCCCATAACATTTTCCTGAGATGTTGATTTATGACACATAATTAAAAAATTGGACAGATTTAAATGATAACTACAAAATATTATCATATTTCCAAAAGAGTGTCACTAAATTAATTTCAGACATTTTGATGACCAAGGAGAGGGAGTGGTCATGTGAAACATCCAATCATTTGGCATCTCTGAAAAGCCCTGAATGTGCTCTGTACAGAAATTCACAAAAAATATAATGTCCTCATATGAGGCTGCAGGGTCTCAAGAGGGTACAGTAGAGGATAGCTAGGCTAATGACAATGGTAGGCTAGCTGAGCAGCCCACTGTCCCATAATTTGAGCATACGCTGCCCTTTAAACACATGAACCCATACGTATTGCAGAAATACTGAATATTAAAAACAATACGGTTAACCAAGTGATATCATTACAAAAAGAAAGATCGTTACCCTTCCTTGCCTGTTTGAAGATGTACGCGCATCAGGTGAACTGGACGAGCCTCGCCGGTGACGTCACTGGCGCTGAAGATGATGCTTGTTATTTGGACGCATCTGCTCTCCACCGAAATTAATGTGAAGGATTGGCGTATCATATGCACGAAAAATTGGCATTTGACGTATGCATTACACGCAACTAGAAAGTGTAAAGTCGTGTTATTTATACGCAGATTGATGAGAGTTGCTCTACACAGCTCAAATGATTACAGTATTACTTCCAATAACTACAGCGCGGTATAAGTGCAAAATTGAGATGTCGTGCTTGTAAACCTACAAACAGCCAACCCTCGACTGATCCCGTCTGTCATGCTTCCTTTCAAACAATTCACGTCCAGCCTTTAAGTGAACATTCAGAGTTCAACATACTACTCCAGAATTAGCTCTATGGTTCCAGACCGTAAAAGAAAATAGCCGTCATATACTGGCAGTCAAGTGATATTTTGTATGTGTACTGATCTAGTTCAACAATGTTGCTTCCTCTTTCTGATAGGTCGAGGGCACAATGTTAAATATTTTATTGGAAGACGTTTTGGAAAATCTGAACATTGACTAAGACTACAAATCAGTCTATTATTATTATTATTATTATTATTATTATTATTATTATGCAATTTTCTTAAATCAGGCTTTCAACAGTTTATTTGTTTATTTACCTATTTATTTTTCAACTCGGTTGTCTGAAGCGAGCGAGCAGAAAACCAAATGTTATTTGTTTGCACATCCCGAGTTAAAGAGTTTTTTCATACTTTAGGTCGCAAATCGAAGTCGCATTATATGCATTTGAAGATCCCGGATATTGTTTTTTTTTTAATAGTTTATGTGAGAGTGAATATGGGACAGCAATAAAGAGGTGTTCAGACTAAAGGCCTTCACAAATGAACTCATCAACCCTAATTAAAGGCAGAGGGTGAGCGCATGTTTGGTGGTCCCTGGTGCTGATAAATGTTTGGGGCTCTTTTCGAGCCTTAAAAACAGAATACCTCTATCATTGTGCATTCCTGAACTGAGCAAACCCATGTTCTAAAGCTTCAGGGTGTTAGCTGATAACGGAGATATATTCCTGAATGTTGACATTTCTTGTGCCACTCAAACGGACACACACTTGTGTGTGTGTTGAGTTAAAAACTTCTAATTTAGTCTTTGTTCAATTAGTCAGTAACATTTAAAACATCTATGTAGCATTTGAAACTATGTAAGCAGCACGTCTCAAAAGAAATGTCTCAATGTGAATTCGCTATTAATTAATTAATGTATATGTATCTTGTAAAAAATAAAAGTCTATGTGCACCTTGTGGCATGATTGCTGCACAGATAAAAATATATACACATTCTCGGTTACTAAATTAGACTAAAACTTCTGTTAAATCCGAGAGAGAGCAAATAATGAGTATTTAAAGATAGAAAGAAAGACAGAAAGAGAGAGGAATAAAAAAAGAAAGAAAACATTTCCGCAGCATTCTGATACACATCTACATTGGCACATTTATTTTACCATCTTGTCCATAAAGTCCACAATTAGGCAAATTGGTGTCAGCCATCTGATTTGACTTCAGTAAAGCAAAAAACCAGGAGGTGCAGTATGTCAGTTGAGACATGTCGTGTGAACTTACATTGATGAAGCGATACAGATAAATGTTGCAGTCTTTAAACCACTTTCCGTTAAAATTATGTTACCCAAAATATCCATTCTTACAAAGCTCAGGAATCTTTTTTTTTAAGCTCAGAGAAAGTGTTTTCATTCTGCAATATAAACATCCTGTCTATGTCCGTTTATATCTGAAAATATTTCAACCTATTATGGGCTTTTTTAAAATGTGTAATTTATATATAAAAAATAAAGGATAATTTCTTACACTACATAACGCGACTTTGTAGCTTCTAAACTTCCTTAAAATCGGACCGTTTTATTAATGTGAGAATGTTTTAAAGTACAACGTATTTAAAGTAGGACATGAAATTAATGGATTAATCATTTATTTCCCCTTGATATTAGCAAAAAGCCTAAAAAAAATTCATACAGCAATGTCATGATCTAAAGTTATATTTATTATTAGTTTAAATTAATTTTGTATTGTGCAAAAAAAAAAAAAAAAAAAAAAAAATCTATGCTATGTGCACTGAATATGCTATTTTATTTACAATAAATACAACCTAAATTGCGCGTTATTTAATAGTTGTACAGTTTGCAGATATCTGTGAAGCTCACCTCAGCAGAGCTGACACAGTGGGAGGGACACTGGGCGGCCCCAAAGCGACTCTGACTTGCTCATGCTCAAGAGCCTGAGAGGGGCCGATGAAAACCGATAAGTAAAAGCTCAACGCCTGAAGGAAGTACAAGAGGACAAGATCTGAAGCCGAAAGAATCTTCTTTTCCCAACAGTATTCAGTTTTATGGTTCGTAGTACTGTCATAGGTGGAGTACTCAATTACGCATTACCAGAGAGAAAGATAGGTCATTCCCGCATTACAACTGGTTATTAATATAAGCATCGTAAAATCTTATTTTTGATCGTTGATTTTTACTCGGGTGCGTGAAGAATGACTGCTGAAGTTCAGCAACCCTCCGTGCAGACCCCTCCTCACAGTAGCCCGATGTCGGAGAAACCACACGGACAGACGCCTGTGATGGAGACCTCGTCTTCTTCCTCCAGCACCAAAACAAAAAAGACGAACGCTGGAATCCGTCGTCCTGAAAAGCCCCCGTACTCTTACATCGCTCTCATTGTCATGGCCATCCAGAATTCTCAAACCAAACGACTGACTCTAAGCGAAATTTACCAGTTCCTTCAGAGCCGCTTCCCGTTTTTCAGAGGCTCGTATCAAGGCTGGAAAAACTCGGTGCGTCACAATCTGTCTCTGAACGAGTGCTTTATCAAGCTGCCCAAAGGTCTGGGTAGACCCGGGAAGGGTCACTACTGGACCATCGACCCGGCCAGTGAGTTCATGTTCGAGGAGGGATCTTTTCGCAGGAGGCCGCGGGGATTCAGGCGTAAATGTCAGGCGCTCAAACCTTCTATGTACAGCATGATGAACGGGCTGGGATTCAATCACATACCTGAGTCTTATAATTTTCAATCGGGCGGCGGGGGCATGTCTTGTCCTCCAAACAGTTTACCTTTGGAGAGTGGGATTGGGATGATGAATGGACATTTGGCCAGCAATATGGAAGCAATGGGCTTGGCAGGACACTCTATGTCACATTTATCAACGAATAGTGGACATTCATACATGGGCAGTTGCACAGGATCCTCGGGGAGTGAATACCCCCACCACGACAACTCTGCATCGCCGCTTCTAACCAGCGGGGGAGTGATGGAGCCGCATGCCGTGTATTCTAGCACAGCCTCGGCCTGGCCTCCAGCGCCCACGGGCTCCCTAAACAACGGGGCGTCTTACATCAAACAGCAGCCGCTCTCTCCGTGCAACCCTGGAACCAATTCGCTGCAGCCCAGTTTACCCATACACTCAATGGAACAGTCCTACCTGCACCAGAATGGCCACGGAACCACCGAACTTCAAGGTAAATGTTTTCAACAGAAATATTTTATTTCGTCTTTGTTTTATAAGGTATAACTGATTTTTCTTTAATAACACATTTGAAACTAATAACAGGCCAGCTAAAATGATGCCACATAACGACACACATTTATATCTTTCCCTTCAGTTGTGTTAGTTACATTTTAATTAATGTTTTTTTATTTATTTGTTTATTTATTTTTTGTAGAGAAACTGGTGACTACAGTGTTAAGTAAATTGAATACACTTAACACTGACACAGTAATGCAAAGTGTGATAATTTTCTCTTAGAATGAATAATAAATAGTTTATCCGTGGATTTGTTTTCTTGAAAATGTAACGGGGATTTTGCATGTACAAATCTACAAGGAGTTTCTAGCTCACATATTGATATCATTATGCACCTACAAAATTAGAAGAGATTTTATTTTATCTCCACTTAAGAAAGCTATGTGTGTCTGTGAGAACAGTCGTTTAAAAATTATTCCACCCAGACTTCCAGCTCTCTAAAAGCACACCACGGAAAAAAAAAAAAAAAGTAATAATACAAAAATTTAATGCCAACAAAAACTATTTAAAAAAATAATTAATTAAAATACTAATATTTTGATAATGATTAGGTGAATATGCCTATATTATTATTATTATTTATTTATTTAGTGTTTTACGATTAGATTTTATCAATTTATCAGGAATATTTACCCTTTTAATGAACGACTGAATGTCACAGGCGAATGTTTATCTCCGAAACAAGTTCTTATTCGTTACTATAATAATAACAGCCTAATAATGATGATGATAATAATAATAATAATAATAATAATAAACGCTTTATTTTGTGTCCCCGCAGGTATACAACGCTATCATTCCCAATCTCCCAGCATGTGTGACAGGAAAGAGTTTGTCTTCTCCTTTAACGCCATGACCTCTTCATCGATGCATTCACCAGGGAGTAGTAGCTCGTTCTACCACCATCAGCAGGTCTCCTATCAAGACATCAAACCCTGTGTGATGTGACAGCATTGTTGCATGCAACTAGGCTTCCTTCAACGACGAGCAACAGCGTAAATAGACCTAAATGAGACTTTGAGTGGATTTTAAATGGTTCTTTTGGAAAGGGACATGGAATTAAGAATTAGCGTTTATTAATAATCAAAACTTTGCTATGGAAAGGAATTGGCAGTAAACTACAAACTCAATAGAGGAGCTATTAAAAAAGTCCGATTGGCTACTTCTAGAGATTTGAAAATGGAAAATCCAACAGCTTCAGGTCTCTGCGAATAAGGCTGGGGACATAATAAAAGCAAGTAGGCTACATTCCGTTTCCAACAGCTCGGTGCTAACTCTGCTGGCGGTTGACACTTGTATGAACGCTTGTCCACAATAATTTTCATTTCGCTTTAAATGGTGAAAACAGTCAGAACGCGAAATGAAGGCACTTTTAAACTTATTTATTCTTTTGAAATGTTTAATGTTAGGCTACAATTATAGCCACATATTGCTAATTTGGCAATATTTGCCCAATGTAACGAAGGTTAAATATAAGCACTGTTAGTTATTTCGATTTTTTTATTTAGTTGTACATCTATATTGACACGTCTTATTCCTCAAACACTGTATAAACTTTACATGGTGTAGGAAATATATTTTAGTATTTTTCCGTTCCACTTTAAATATTAGTTGATGTAATACTTCAGTTCTATTGAAAATTTAAATAAATAATAATGGGTTGAATTTTGCAATACCTGTTCAAATTATTACTTTATAATTACACGTTATATTGTTTGTTTTGTGGATTTGATTTTTAAAGACTGAATCCTATGACGATGTGTGTATATATATAGTACGTCAAATGCAAACAGAAATTCGTCCTATTGATAGCAGAAATTGACTTTGACGTGAATACGCAATTTGTTGGCGTGCATATGATAGGCTACGCATTTTTCGCATATATACGTATCTACCCCATAGCGTAGGCTATCATATGCCAAAGTCAATTCCTGCATCTAAATAGAACGCCAAATCGAAACAAACACGTTCTATTGATATGCACTTTCATGAGATCGGATTGACTGAATTTCTGCTTTAAAGACACATAGACCACAATTCATAATCCATAAGCCCGAATGAAATCATTGCGAACTATAATGATATTATTTAAATTTTAGTGCATTCTTGATGATTTATTTATTCCCGGAGAGAGGCTGACCATTTAAAGCTATAATACACGAAACCAATCTATTTTATAATTCGAAGGCTTTCATTTTTATACCATAACATAATATTGTGAGACAATTTCAGTTAAACATGTTTTAATATAATCATCTAATGCAAGAAGCCAATACGTGGATTTACTTTAAAAAAATTGTCTTGTGGAACTGAAAGAGCTGAAGATATTCTACAAAGTATCATATACACATACAAAACGTTTATTATTATTATTATTATTATTATTATAACTTAATTTAAAAATTACTTCATTTTCGGTACAGAATAATAATATTTTAAGGAAATATTGATCTGAATTTACCATTAAGCAATACTTTTACTCAATTAGTAACAAAACAATCATTTAACAATTTAATTATTGTATGAACGTTTTGTTAAATAAGGTTTTATTTAAAAACACAACAGCTTTCTTGAGGACAGTCGATCTGCTCAGTGTATACTATAGTGCACACTATAGTCCTGTATAATGCTAAATATTTAATAATATGAAATTTATGATGTAATTGTTTGAATAATATTAATAATATGGATAACTCAAAGTGAATCTTGATTTCGTTATGGTTCAGCAAAGAACACGCTTCTTTGTCCAAAATATCTTTTTTTTTTTTTTTTTTTTTTTTGGAGAATAAGTGATTTTTTCTGAAAAAGGTTGGACATCAGACTTTACACTTTATCTTTCTCTCTCTTTGTGTGTCTACATATATGTGTGTTGTGTGTGTGTGTATATATATATATATATATATATATATACACATACATGAAGAGTTCAGATGCAAAAGTCTCGAAGTGCCATCTGAAATTTTCATCAAAGATTTGGATTTTTATCAAGCTCCTATGATTAGATTGAGTCATTTTACTTTAATGGCAATGTGCAGGTCCTTTTCCAGGCTATTAAAGTGAAATAACGGAACATAAATATAGGAGCCTGAAAAAAAAAATCCTAATTTTAGATGAAAATCTCAGATGGCATTTAAAAGGCTTTTGCATCTGAACTCTTCATATATATATATATATATATATATATATATATATATATATATATATATATATATATGAAGAGTTCAGATGCAATATATATATATATATATATATATATATGAAGAGTTCAGATGCAAAAGCCTCTAAATGCCATCTGAGATTTTCATCTAAAATTAGGATTTTATATATATATATATATATATATATATATAAGTATAAATACATACATATATATATATATATATATAATTTTTTATTTTAGTTTTATGTGTTATATCCGGTTTTGAGGAAACGGTCAAAACAAATCAGTATTGGCAAAGCCTCTGGAAATCTTACAAGGGAGCGTTCAACCGGACAAAGTGTTGACCCCTGCACGAGCGCACACAGGCATCTACTATTACCCCTCATTTACACTGAACACGTGTGCGGTGCATTACGGCTGCGACAAGGTTTTATTCCGTCCTCCACGCGGTGCCAACTCACACCGGGAGCATATTAGAAGCTGAGCGACTGGATGCGTGAGACCACCGCTGAGTCCCAATTCGCCTACTTATACTACGACCTAAAAGTATGTACTTTTTTGTGAGGAAAAAGTACATACTTTTGAGTGTGTAGCAAAAGAGTATGCACGTTCTGGGACATGCTTCGATGGCGTCATGCAACGTGAACTACAACGTGGTTGCCTAGTTACGCACACCACAACTGTTAAAGTTTCATTCATTCTTTATGTCCAATAAAATTTTATTTACTATTCCCATCTTTTTTTTTTCATCTTTTTTTTCCGCTGCTGCATCCGGCTGCCATGTTTACATCACTGCAAAGTCATCGCAAAGCTCCTCCTTCCCGCACGCAATGGGTTGTGGGCAATATTAGCACTTAGAGTGTGCATTGATCTGCACTTCGAATTCTAACCGGAAAAAGTAGACCATCCGGGTATCTTTGGAATACTCTTTTCAACATACTACGATTTGGGACGTACTAATTCTAGTTTCGCATACTATTTAGGACGGATAGTATGCGAATTGGGACTCAGCACACGTGATTTGCCTGTCCGACGTGTTTTTCTGATTCCAGAATTAATCTCTCGTCGTCCATTTCTTGTCTCCTACCAAGGATATATTGCCAATATACAAGCAATACGTTTGGGAGTATGCACGAGGTGTTCATTTTGAAATTGACAGGGACTTTTATTTTGTATTTCCAGTGCGACTTGGACGCGTGTCCGTCAAAAATAGACTAGGCGCCTATATTTAGCAAAGCGGTGCGGAGAGCCGCTTCTGGGAAGCTTCTGAAATGCGCCGCGTCGCGGCCGGTGTAAACACAAGCATTGACTAGAATGGGCGCAATCAGCTCCGGTAGCCGTGTCGCAGCCGTAATGCGCCGCACACGTGTTCAGTGTAAATGAGGGGTAAGCTGAACTCAAAGATTCCCGTGGATGTTTACATGATCTCAGGGGGGCCACATATGAGCAGAGCTGTGACGCTTTTTAATCGGTGAACGTATCTCAGGTCAAGTGTATCATAACCCCTATTTGGATGGGACTAGTTTTCTTAACTACGTTTTTTATCGGATAGGCGTTTCGTCCACACGGATCCGGCGTTTTCGCAAGGTGAAACCGCTATTTTTTGAAACCGGGTCCCAGAGTGGATAAATTTGAAAACGGCGTCTTTGCGTTTTCGTCTGGACGGCTAATCCGTATATTTTCTGAAACGATGACGTCATCAGCCCAAGTCTCCCCCCTAGCCAGACACCTCTACGTCACGTAACAGCAACAAAAATATGAACAAACACTGAACGATTGTCTTTTTATTCACTAATATTAACACTGATTAATAAATGTATTGTTCCATGTTCGTTTGTGTACCACGCGCAAGGTTTATGAGCATAGTCCAAGTCTTCTTCTCTGTCTTTAGTGTATCTCTGTGGCAGAATTACAGCGCCACATACTGGTCTGGCATGTATACTACATCATTTTGCGGTTTCGTGTGGACGCGGATATTTCTTGAGACGAGGAAAAAAAAGATCGGATTGGGGTAAGCTCCATCTCCGTGTGGACGGGGCCTAAATATCTGTATAACGCACGTCCCATGCTGTCACGCTGGATGGAACCTGCCATTAAACAGCTTGAGCTGCGTTTCGCCATATCATTAAATCGAATAAACCTAATGTGAAATTGTTAATCAGTCCTAACTTTAAGAGAGAACCCATTTCAGACTGTCTTTTTTCCACTGCAACCATACGAATCACGTTAAATTACGATGTTTTGGGAAACTTAAGTTCTTGAAAAGATTTGAACGTTATTAAAGGGGGGTGAAATGCTATTTCATGCATACTGAGTTTTTTACATTGTTAAAGAGTTGGATTCCCATGCTAAACATGGACAAAGTTTCAAAAATTAAGTTGTACGTTTGAAGAAATATTTTTGTTCCAAAAATACTCCTTCCAGTTTGTCACAAGTTTCGGAAAGTTTTTTTGGGGTCTGTGTGAGGTTAGATGGAGCGGAATTTCCTTATATGGGTCCTAACCCCTCATTTACACTGAAGTGAAGTGAAGTGAAGTAAAGTGACATTCAGCTAAGTATGGTGACCCATACTCAGAATTTGTGCTCTGAGCAGTGGACACACACACATACACTGTGAGCACAAACCCGGAGCAGTGGGCAGCCATTTATGCTGCGGCGCCCGGGGAGCAGTTGGGGGTTCGATGCCTTGCTCAAGGGCACCTAAGTCGTGGTATTGAAGGTGGAGAGAGAACTGTACATGCACTCCCCCCACCCACAATTCCGTCCGTCACAACCTTTCGATTGGGAGTCCGACTCTCTAACCATTAGGCCACGACTTCCCCCCCTGAACACGTGTGCGACGCATTACGGCTGAGACAAGGTTTTATTCCGTCCTCCACGCGGTGCCAACTCACACCGGGAGCATATTAGAAGCTGAGCGACTGGATGCGTGAGACCACCGCTGAGTCCCAATTCGCCTACTTATAATACGACCTAAAAGTATGTACTTTTTTGTGAGGAAAAAGTACATACTTTTGAGTGTAGCAAAAGAGTATGCACGTTCTGGGACATGCTTCGATGGCGTCATGCAACGTGAACTACAACGTGGTTCCCTAGTTACGCACACCACAACTGTTAAAGTTTCATTCATTCTTTATGTCCAATAAAATTTTATTTACTATTCCCATCTTTTTTTTTCATCTTTTTTTTTCCGCTGCTGCATCCGGCTGCCATGTTTACATCACCGCAAAGCCATCGCAAAGCTCCTCCCTCCCGCACGCAATGGGTTGTGGGCAATATTAGCACTTAGAGTGTGCATTGATCTGCACTTCGAATTCTAACCGGAAAAAGTAGACCATCCGGGTATCTTTGGAATACTCTTTTCAACATACTACGATTTGGGACGTACTAATTCTAGTTTCGCATACTATTTAGGACGGATAGTATGCGAATTGGGACTCAGCACACGTGATTTGCCTGTCCGACGTGTTTTTCTGGTTCCAGAATTAATCTCTCGTCGTCCATTTCTTGTCTCCTACCAAGGATATATTGCCAATATACAAGCAATACGTTTGGGAGTATGCACGAGGTGTTCATTTTGAAATTGACAGGGACTTTTATTTTGTATTTCCAGTGCGACTTGGACGCGTGTCCGTCAAAAATAGGCTAGGCGCCTATATTTAGCAAAGCGGTGCGGAGAGCCGCTTCTGGGAAGCTTCTGAAATGCGCCGCGTCGCGGCCGGTGTAAACACAAGCATTGACTAGAATGGGCGCAATCAGCTCCGGTAGCCGTGTCGCAGCCGCAATGCGCCGCACACGTGTTCAGTGTAAATGAGGGGTAAGCTGAACTCAAAGATTCCCGTGGATGTTTACATGATCTCAGGGGGGCTACATATGAGCAGAGCTGTGACGCTTTTTAATCGGTGAACGTATCTCAGGTCAAGTGTATCATAACCCCTATTTGGATGGGACTAGTTTTCTTAACTACGTTTTTTATCGGATAGGCGTTTCGTCCACACGGATCCGGCGTTTTCGCAAGGTGAAACCGCTATTTTTTGAAACCGGGTCCCAGAGTGGATAAATTTGAAAACGGCGTCTTTGCGTTTTCGTCTGGACGGCTAATCCGTATATTTTCTGAAACGATGACGTCATCAGCCCAAGTCTCCCCCCTAGCCAGACACCTCTACGTCACGTAACAGCAACAAAAACATGAACAAACACTGAACGATTGTCTTTTTATTCACTAATATTAACACTGATTAATAAATGTATTGTTCCATGTTCGTTTGTGTACCACGCGCAAGGTTTATGAGCATAGTCCAAGTCTTCTTCTCTGTTTTTAGTGTATCTCTGTGGCAGAATTACAGCGCCACATACTGGTCTGGCATGTATACTACATCATTTTGCGGTTTCGTGTGGACGCGGATATTTCTTGAGACGAGGAAAAAAAAGATCGGATTGGGGTAAGCTCCATCTCCGTGTGGACGGGGCCTAAATATCTGTATAACGCACGTCCCATGCTGTCACGCTGGATGGAACCTGCCATTAAACAGCTTGAGCTGCGTTTCGCCATATCATTAAATCGAATAAACCTAATGTGAAATTGTTAATCAGTCCTAACTTTAAGAGAGAACCCATTTCAGACTGTCTTTTTTCCACTGCAACCATACGAATCACGTTAAATTACGATGTTTTGGGAAACTTAAGTTCTTGAAAAGATTTGAACGTTATTAAAGGGGGGGGTGAAATGCTATTTCATGCATACTGAGTTTTTTACATTGTTAAAGAGTTGGATTCCCATGCTAAACATGGACAAAGTTTCAAAAATTAAGTTGTACGTTTGAAGAAATATTTTTGTTCCAAAAATACTCCTTCCAGTTTGTCACAAGTTTCGGAAAGTTTTTTTGGGGTCTGTGTGAGGTTAGATGGAGCGGAATTTCCTTATATGGGTCCTAACCCCTCATTTACACTGAAGTGAAGTGAAGTGAAGTAAAGTGACATTCAGCTAAGTATGGTGACCCATACTCAGAATTTGTGCTCTGAGCAGTGGACACACACACATACACTGTGAGCACAAACCCGGAGCAGTGGGCAGCCATTTATGCTGCGGCGCCCGGGGAGCAGTTGGGGGTTCGATGCCTTGCTCAAGGGCACCTAAGTCGTGGTATTGAAGGTGGAGAGAGAACTGTACATGCACTCCCCCCACCCAAAATTCCGTCCGTCACAACCTTTCGATTGGGAGTCCGACTCTCTAACCATTAGGCCACGACTTCCCCCCCTGAACACGTGTGCGACGCATTACGGCTGAGACAAGGTTTTATTCCGTCCTCCACGCGGTGCCAACTCACACCGGGAGCATATTAGAAGCTGAGCGACTGGATGCGTGAGACCACCGCTGAGTCCCAATTCGCCTACTTATAATACGACCTAAAAGTATGTACTTTTTTGTGAGGAGAAAGTACATACTTTTGAGTGTAGCAAAAGAGTATGCACGTTCTGGGACATGCTTCGATGGCGTCATGCAACGTGAACTACAACGTGGTTGCCTAGTTACGCACACCACAACTGTTAAAGTTTCATTCATTCTTTATGTCCAATAAAATTTTATTTACTATTCCCATCTTTTTTTTTTCATCTTTTTTTTTCCGCTGCTGCATCCGGCTGCCATGTTTACATCACCGCAAAGCCATCGCAAAGCTCCTCCCTCCCGCACGCAATGGGTTGTGGGCAATATTAGCACTTAGAGTGTGCATTGATCTGCACTTCGAATTCTAACCGGAAAAAGTAGACCATCCGGGTATCTTTGGAATACTCTTTTCAACATACTACGATTTGGGACGTACTAATTCTAGTTTCGCATACTATTTAGGACGGATAGTATGCGAATTGGGACTCAGCACACGTGATTTGCCTGTCCGACGTGTTTTTCTGATTCCAGAATTAATCTCTCGTCGTCCATTTCTTGTCTCCTACCAAGGATATATTGCCAATATACAAGCAATACGTTTGGGAGTATGCACGAGGTGTTCATTTTGAAATTGACAGGGACTTTTATTTTGTATTTCCAGTGCGACTTGGACGCGTGTCCGTCAAAAATAGGCTAGGCGCCTATATTTAGCAAAGCGGTGCGGAGAGCCGCTTCTGGGAAGCTTCTGAAATGCGCCACGTCGCGGCCGGTGTAAACACAAGCATTGACTAGAATGGGCGCAATCAGCTCCGGTAGCCGTGTCGCAGCCGTAATGCGCCGCACACGTGTTCAGTGTAAATGAGGGGTAAGCTGAACTCAAAGATTCCCGTGGATGTTTACATGATCTCAGGGGGGTCACATATGAGCAGAGCTGTGACGCTTTTTAATCGGTGAACGTATCTCAGGTCAAGTGTATCATAACCCCTATTTGGATGGGACTAGTTTTCTTAACTACGTTTTTTATCGGATAGGCGTTTCGTCCACACGGATCCGGCGTTTTCGCTAGGTGAAACCGCTATTTTTTTAAACCGGGTCCCACAGTGGATAAATTTGAAAACGGCGTCTTTGCGTTTTCGTCTGGACGGCTAATCCGTATATTTTCTGAAACGATGATGTCATCAGCCCAAGTCTCCCCCCTAGCCAGACACCTCTACGTCATGTAACAGCAACAAAAACATGAACAAACACTGAACGATTGTCTTTTTATTCACTAATATTAACACTGATTAATAAATGTATTGTTCCATGTTCGTTTGTGTACCACGCGCAAGGTTTATGAGCATAGTCCAAGTCTTCTTCTCTGTTTTTAGTGTATCTCTGTGGCAGAATTACAGTGCCACATACTGGTCTGGCATGTATACTACATCATTTTGCGGTTTCGTGTGGACGCGGATATTTCTTGAGACGAGGAAAAAAAAGATCGGATTGGGGTAAGCTCCATCTCCGTGTGGACAGGGCCTAAATATCTGTATAACACACGTCCCATGCTGTCACGCTGGATGGAACCTGCCATTAAACAGCTTGAGCTGCGTTTCGCCATATCATTAAACCGAATAAACCTAATGTGAAATTGTTAATCAGTCCTAACTTTAAGAGAGAACCCATTTCAGACTGTCTTTTTTCCACTGCAACCATACGAATCACGTTAAATTACGATGTTTTGGGAAACTTAAGTTCTTGAAAAGATTTGAACGTTATTAAAGGGGGGGTGAAATGCTATTTCATGCATACTGAGTTTTTTACATTGTTAAAGAGTTGGATTCCCATGCTAAACATGGACAAAGTTTCAAAAATTAAGTTGTACGTTTGAAGAAATATTTTTGTTCCAAAAATACTCCTTCCAGTTTGTCACAAGTTTCGGAAAGTTTTTTTGGGGTCTGTGTGAGGTTAGATGGAGCGGAATTTCCTTATATGGGTCCTAACCCCTCATTTACACTGAAGTGAAGTGAAGTGAAGTAAAGTGACATTCAGCTAAGTATGGTGACCCATACTCAGAATTTGTGCTATGAGCAGTGGACACACACACATACACTGTGAGCACAAACCCGGAGCAGTGGGCAGCCATTTATGCTGCGGCGCCCGGGGAGCAGTTGGGGGTTCGATGCCTTGCTCAAGGGCACCTAAGTCGTGGTATTGAAGGTGGAGAGAGAACTGTACATGCACTCCCCCCACCCACAATTTCGTCCGTCACAACCTTTCGATTGGGAGTCCGACTCTCTAACCATTAGGCCACGACTTCCCCCCCTGAACACGTGTGCGACGCATTACGGCTGAGACAAGGTTTTATTCCGTCCTCCACGCGGTGCCAACTCACACCGGGAGCATATCAGAAGCGGAGCGACTGGATGCGTGAGACCACGTGATTTGCCTGTCTGACGTGTTTTTCTGATTCCAGAATGAATCTCTCGTCGTCCATTTCTTGTCTCCTACCAAGGATATATTGCTGATATACATGCAATACGTTTGGGAGTCTGCACAGGGTGTTTATTTTGAAATTGACAGGGATTTTTGACTTATTTTGTATCCCTGGTGCGACTTGGACACGCGTCCGTCAAAAATAGACTAGGCGCCTATATTTAGCGAAGCGGCGCGGCCGGTGTAAACACAAGCATTGACTAGAATGGGCGTGATCAGCTCCGGTAGCCGTGTCGCAGCCGTAATGCGCCGCACACGTGTTCAGTGTAAATGAGGGGTAAGGGCACTTCTGCCGGAAGAGCGTGCGCTCCCGTAGAGCAGAGCACTGAGAGCAGAGATATTCACTGATCAGAGCGAGAGCGAAATGTCACAGAAGAAGTGTGTTTTTGGTTGCCAGGGCAAGACAACCCTGCCCAGATTACCCCCCCCCCCCCCAAAAAAAAAACAGCATTAAGCGACCAGTGGATGGAGTTTATTTTTACAGAGCATCAATGGAGTTGTGCAAGTGTTTTTGTTTGTTCCCTGCATTTCGAAGATGCTTGTTTTACAAACAAGACCCAGTTTGACTCCGGATTTGCATATCATTTATTTCTTAAAGGGGGGTGAAATGCTCGTTTTCACTCAATATCCTGTTAATCTTGAGTACCTAAAGAGTAGTACTGCATCCTTCTTAACTCCAAAAAGTATTTAGTTTTATTATATTTATAAGAGAAAGATAGTCTGTACAGTATTTCCCGAAAAAACACAAGTGGCTGGAGGCGTGACGTGTGGGCGGAGCTAAAGAATCACGAGCGCGAGTAGGCTTTTCTGTTGAGAGCGCTAGAAACTGTGACATTACCGTGAGGAAAAAAACCATCATCCAAAACAAACCATGGCTAACAGTCAGATTCAGCGTATATTTATGATCCAGAATCAGATCCCGAGGCTGAAATTGAACAAGAACAGCTGCATCAACGACTACAGCAGGACGTCTCTATGTGGTATGTATTGAAACTGTATATATTTGCTTAGCGGTTTTGGAAAATGACTAAGTTCCACTTTATGTTGTCTTTTTTTATTTTTATTTTAAGGTGTACATTCGTAAAGTGCAGTTTTATGCCAACATCGCATGTTGTTTACTTGATGTGCTCACGCGCCGATAGCTAAGTTATCAACACAGAGATATTTGAAGCAGTTTTACTCACTACCTGCGGTTCCAACACACGATCGTGACCCTTTTCCGTTGGGACTGCATTATCCTTAAAGGGGGGGGGGGGGTGGGTTGGGGAGTGAAATGCTATTTCATGAATACTGAGTTTTTTTACACTGTTAAAGAGTTGGATTCCCATGCTAAACATGGACAAAGTTTCAAAAATTACAGTTGCTAATCTAGAAGCATTAGGCAAGAGTGTCTGAGAACGATGGTATGATCTGCAACAATGTCTTTTTTTATTACTGATTTATTACTGACTATCTATTTCTTTGTTGTTATTCAAAAGGAGAGAATTCCCATTAATGGGAAAAGGAAACCATGAAATAATTTTTTAAGGATGGAATGACACGAGTTGGTTCAGAATTAATAACAAGAGCTGCATCAGCTACTGGTTTGGACACCAGTGTCGTAGAAATAAGGTTTACTTTTGTGCCACACTAACAAACAACATGTCAAATAAATAAATCATTCTGCTGCACTGCTTGTATAAATGATGTGTTTTGTTAACATTCGGTTTAATTGGTGTAATACCCTTTCGCTATTTTTTTTGTTTTTCAGAACTGGATTGGTAATTAAAAAAGATCACAAATGACTAATGCTTCGTCTGAGCCCCGGCCAACAAAGGCCAAAGTTCACATTAGAGAGCTGTCGCCTTACAATCTTTTTTGTAGGGACATATTCAAAAACAAAGGTGAGAAACAAAATTTAAATACTGTTTTTATTTTTTTATACTAAATTGTTTCTTTTCATACATGGTGGCCTTGTTGACATAAGGTTTATGAGTGTCATGAAACGTCATGAAACAGATTTTCATGATAGTATTTGGGAAGTACTTCACTCACACAAATTGCATTCATCAGTTTAAGAATGCTGAGTGTATTGAAAAGAATCATCAGGTCATCTACTTTACACGTTATCTTGTTTTTACAGAGTTGTTACAGATAAATGGTTTTCACAACCCAAGTACTGATTGTCGCTGTATGAATTTACTTTAAAAAGGAGATGCTGACTCTAATGCGTTAAGTTTTCTGTGCATCTATTTTTTCCTCAGGCAGAATGAATGATATTAAGGGCAGGTGCGCCACATTGGGGGAAGATGCAAAGCAAAAATGCATTCAAGAGGCAGCAGCACTGAGGGCACATGGGTAGACACAGGACCTAAACCCTGAGATGAGGGATGCCCAAATTAAAATGCACTTAAAGAAGCTGAAGTTAGAGGTTTAGAAACAGGATTCATTTGCTAAGCATTAGTGGTATTCTTAAAGTATTAGATGGAAGGATGATCAACAGCAATTGTGGTGTGAGAAGAACATTGTGTTAGACAACTGGATTGTTTATCTCTAGTTTTTATCATAATTTCAAATGAGTTTGTTACAAAAAAATAGTCAAGCTGATTTTTGTTTACAAGGCTATCAACATCAAATATTCTCACATTGAAGAAATTGTCAAAGACTCATACCACCATCTCAAACTGGAAGCAGCTGAAGAACAAAGTGGTCATGAGATTTCTTAAATTAAAATTTAGTTACCCCTCTGTCTCAGGTTTGATTTACATCCATTTCTGAAACGAAAATCGAGTTTTGCTAAAGCCGCTTTCTGAAATGGAACCCAGGAAAACCTGCTTTTATCTTATGATTGATTATCATCAAGATCTGAGATGAATTGATGTGCAATACCCACATATTCCTTTGGCAACAGTTAAAAATGAACAAGCTGCCTTTGAGATGTTGCTTTAAATATAGTGATGAGTTTGATTTGAACTAACTGGCTTGACTTTCAAAATATTTGTGTTTTTCCTTTGGTAGATGGAGGCAATTTGTGCTGTGTCTGCCGCGTCCATTTTGATGATAAGAAGAAGAATCAGTGCAGTGTGCCAATCATGGTCACACACAGCATGTGGCTTTAAAAAGAACATATGCCTTTCCTGCCAGTATCAAGACACCATGCAAACACCCTGAATATGTATCTTGTTACTTGTTTGGGTTGTTTTTACTGTGTTGACGACCCACAACCCATCCATACAAACACACACACACACACACAATACATACATATGCTGCAAATTTATTGTAATGACTACACTTCACACGTAAGAAGAAAATTGTGATCTTTTTGTTATTTTCATTCACCCCAATTTTTTTTTATTATTGTTGTTTGTTGGCACCATCAATGTGGTCTTTATACAGGACTTATGTGGGAACCAATAAAGTTATATTGTACTGAATTGAGTCTACATGTTTATATATATATATATATATATATATATATATATATATATATATATATACACACACACACACACACACACACAAACACACACACACACACCTGTTTCATCATTGGTTTAGTAGGACTGGGTTTTAGCAAGGACCTCACCATAATATTCATAACAGTGGGTCAGAGTATGATTTCATGTTATGATTAGATGCTTCACATAAATTTACATTTTTCACAGTTTTGCTGTCACTAGGAGATGCTTGGCAAAAATTATATTGAAAAGATGGTTAGTGGTACTTGTAGAAACTTTGGTATACAGCTGAACACAACAATTTATTTATTTTTTCTATGGCATTGCTTACTTCCACTCTGAAGTATTTTCTTCACAATAACTGTTACGCTTTTATTTTAATGATAGACATTTAAGAGAAAATGTGAAGGGTATCATTTTATCTGTTTTAAGGATATCAATTGTTTCACCTTGGATTCAGATAAATAAAGTTTATTGTCAGTTTATGTGAGGGAGGACTGGTGTGTTCCACTTTTGTTTGCAGTTGTCTGCCGTGGGTAGACTACATTTCAATTCAAAGTGCTGCCGGTCACAATTATATTTATTATATATAATTAATTATACATTTAAAATCTGATTAGATAGATGTGTTTACAATACCCCTAAACTCCTCACTGTACTCTGTCAACTCACTATTTACAACCTCCAATTCTAAGAAAAACACTAATGTTAAAAACTACAATTCCCTATAGGTAAGCAATGCAGCTTGATACAAATCAGCACTACAGTTGTATTTTATCTGGTTTGCAAATTAGGGTTGTAAAATTATATATTTACTGAACATATAAAATATCTAGTATAGCCAAACTATTAATTTCATTGCATCTAGATGAATGCAAAGAAATTAATTGACATGCTTTCAAACATGCTTTTTAAATGACACATGAGTTTTGGTAACATGGACTGAGAAAACATTTAACCATCTTCTGCTTAGAAACCTTGTAAAAATCTTTTACCAGCAATCTTCAAATTATCTTATGTTCAACATAAGAAAGCAACTCATACAGGTTTGGAATGACATGAGGGTGAGTAAATGATGACAGAATTTTCATTTTTGGGTGAACCATCCCATAAATAGATATATAATAAGCCTAAATATATAAGCCATGTGTGTACCAAACAGAAATGCAAAATGAGTCTTTGTGTGTGTGTGTGTGTGTGTGTGTGTGCGCGTGTGTGTGCGGACAAGGTATTTGTCATGTGGGTTCATGAATCTGTTTACAAAGTCAGAAACAAACAAACAAGCAAATAGCTTCTTTTTATATAGGCTATGGCTATTTAGCCTTCAAATAGCTCTCTGAAACTACACCCGAGATGGCTTGTGGATGTGAAATGAGAAAATTAAAACTTTGTCGTAGAGCTAAACCACATACATTGTTAGAAAGGTCTTGACCTGGAGAGTAACATATGTAAATATGAAGATTCTACATGGCTCCTGTTTTGAAATACTGACCTTTGAAACATCACCTTGGTGTATATTTGAAGGCTTATAATTAAGCAATAAAAAGGGCTACACACATGGGACCAACTGTTATAGAGAGCTCTTGTCCTCATTTATGATGTGAATATAGTCAACAGCTTGGGATATTGTCAAATCTGGTTAAAAGTAATTTGAACCCATTTAGACCTTTAAAATCTGATTACCTAGATATGTTTACAATACCCCGCCTAAACTCCACATTTTACTCTCAGCTCACTATTTGCAATATCCAATTCTAAGAAAAACACGAATGTTTTAAAAAACTACAATTCCCTATAGCTACACAATGCAACTTGATACAAATCAAGCACTGCGGTTGTAGTTTATCTGGTTTGCAAATTAGGGTTGGAAATTAGGGTTGTAAAAAGATATATCTACTGAATATATCAAATATCTACTACAACCAATCTATTAATTACACTGCATCTAAATGATTTACGTTAAGAAAATCTAAATATATTTGTTTAAGATATTTTAGCCGAAATGTAGAACCCGCAAACCCCGCTCAAAATACAATGCACTTCCGTAACCTTCTGCTACCAAAAATGTATTTCTCTGAATCGAAGGAGAAATGTGCAAAAGTTATATTAACATATCGTATTGTTGAGTTATCTGTTTGTTGTTGTTTTTTGTGGACAACTGTTGAATTTATCATTTTAAAAAAAGTGTCTTGTGAATAAAATACTTTCGGGCGGAACTACGTCATGCAAGCTACGTGGTTTCAGTGATAGCAGTAACCACCATGGCAAGGAACAACGAACAAACTAAATGTAATAAACATTCACTGAACGAAGAATGTGAAAATGAAGAGAAAAAATGTGTTCATTTACATAGGCTTGGATCTGGAGAATTTCAAGCCAATAACAGGGAAATCATTCCAATAGGAGACGGGGATGAAGTTATTTCTAGTCCATATACATTCAGAAGCGAGGGAAACACTCAAGTCCAATTATAGCATCATTCATCTCCTTAAGTTAGCTTGACAGTCGGGCAAAAACGCCAAACCAAAAATCCCGTGAGGTAATGGTGACTCTAATAGTTAACCCCTCCCTCCTAACTCAACTCACTCACACACACCGGAGTCTGCTGTCTATCTAACTGTCTATCTTCATCTCCGGAGGACCTATTGTCCCCAAGAGACAGCCAAACATAACCCCACAAGTCACCCACCTCACAGGCTGCTACATCTCATGCATCTCCTTTTAACGAGTCCTTTGATGTGGCAACAGGTGAATACAATCAGAGCAAATCACATAATCACCGTATAACAACATTCTACACATGCAATGTAAATAATAAATAAATAAACGGCCATAACTGAGCTAGGTAATAACTGTCGACATCCGACTCACAACAGGCTATTCAACTTAAAGAAGAAACTATACACATGATTTTAAGGTTTATATGCCACGAGTTTCAAGTCTTGATTTTGTTCCTCTTGGTTTCTCAAAATTATTAGCTTGTATGCTTTTCCCAGGGGAGTCGGATTTATGCAGGGGTGCAACAAACAAAGATTTTCCCTTAAAGGAGTCCTTATGTTATTTTACAAAGTCTTGATATTGTTTTTTCGGGCTGTACTAGAACAGGCTTTGATACTAGGTTGTTGGAAAATTATTTTTTCACATATTTTCTATTATAATAACACCTCTACCCAGTATGGCATGAACTGCTCATATAGTTCCTGTATCAAATGAAGGCCCGCATTCTGAAATGTGTGGATGTGATTGGTAACCTGGGCCAGTGTGTGTTAATATTGCATAAAAATCAAATTAATTTGAGTGCGATTTAAACCCCGGTGATTGTAACCAAGTTCGTCTGCCTTAGGCAAGGCATACACTGTGCGATTTTCATCCGATTTTGAGCCGAATTCTGACTGGTGCCACTTTTTTTCCGGGTCGGGCCGAATTTCAGCATTTTCGTGCGCCGTTTGTTGTGCAGTGTTCGTGCAGTGTACAAGGGGAAACGAGAGGCGATAAGCCTCTCCCGACCGGTAATCGGTTGGTCAGATGGATTTCTGACATGTCAGAAATTTTGGTCGCCTCTCGTGAGGTATCGCACTATTGAAGCAGGGCTACGAACCGATTTTCCGCGTTTCCCTTACTGCGCATGCGTTAAACCATAAATGAAACCATGGTGACACCTGACACGGCGTGTAGTGTGGACTGAAGTGATGGAGGGATAACTTGTGGAATTATGGCAAAGAAAGATAAAAATAAAAGAGGGGAAAAAACGCCTGCTTACCTCCAGTTCCCGCTTCCCGCTTCCAGCCGCTTCTCAGCGATCTCCTGCCGCCATCCGGGGATCACAAAAGAGCTTTTTCCAGTGGTTTTCACCGCTCTAAAAGAGCGTTTCTAACGCTGTTTTAACGGCGGCGGCCATGCCGCGCCACAGCTGTGGCACATGCAGAGCCTCTCTGCATGATGACGTCGGCCATGGTGAGTGTGTTTTCTGCTTGGGGAAAACCCCACGCTGAGGCTGCACACACTTTAATGACTTTCTTTAATGAAAGCAATCCCACCCCTCGTGCCCCCCCCCCCGTCTTTTTCCTCCCGCGAGCCGGCCAGGAAAAGACGGCGGGGAAGAGGGGCTCAGCGCCCGGATTTGGGTGAGCTCACGCCGGCTCAGTGCCCGCGTGCCTCACCCTCTCCAATGAGAGAGCCATCCCCTGTCCTCTTCTCACGCCCAGAGCACGCCCAGAGCAGCGTTCTGAAATGGAGGACTGGGCCGGTGATTCTGACCCCGCCCACTTTCCGTCACTGGAGCCCATCGACGCCAGAGCTGGGATGGATGCCGAGTTTCTCTGCATCCTCTCCAAGGCCGTTGAGGAACTCCATCTGGAGTGGGCCCCCCCTGAAGAGCTGACACGCAGCAGGCTGGACGAGTGGTACCTGCCAGGACACCGCCAGGCCCCCCGCCAGTGCTCTGCCCCGTTCTTCCCTGAGGTTCATGATGAGCTGACAAAGTCGTGGCGCGCCCCTACTCGGCCCGCCTACGCACTTCCTCTGCAGCTCTCAGCTCAGTAGATGGCTCTCAGGAGAAGGGCTATGAGCAATTGCCGCCCCTGGACAAGGCCGTGGCTGCTCACCTCTGTCCCCCCGTGGCTGTGGGGTGGAAAAACAAGAGAGCCCTTCCTTCCAAGCCCTGCAGGACGACCTCTGCCATGGCTGGCAGAGCCTACACTTCTGCGGGCAAGCCGCTTCAGCACTACAAACCATGGCCATATTGCAAGTATTCCAGGCAAAGCTTCTAAAGAGTCTAGCACTAGTGAACCTGCTTTTCGCGGGGTGATTCCCACCTTGGTAAAGCCGGACGAGGCTCAGGTCCTCCGCACCGAAGTGATGACGCTGTTAAGGAAGGGAGCCATAGAGGTAGTTCCTCCCTCAGGAAGCGGATCGGGGTTCTACAGCCATTATTTCCTTGTCCCCAAGAAAGATGGCGGTCTCAGACCCATCTTAGACCTCAGGCACCTGAACCTCTCCCTCATGAAAAGGAAGTTCAGGATGTTGACATTGATGCAGATCCTCACGCAGATTTGCCCCGAGGACTGGTTCTTCTCGCTGGACCTGAAAGATGCTTACTTTCACATCCAGATAGCCCCCCATCACAGACGATTCTTGAGATTCGCGTTCGAGGGTGTGGCTTACCAATATACAGTCCTTCCCTTTGGGCTGTCTCTAGCTCCCCGTACTTTCACGAAGTGCATGAACGAGGCGCTTTCCCCTATGAGACAGATGGGAATCCGCATTCTGAACTATCTCGACGACTGGCTTATTCTAGCCCAGTCACGAACCGAGCTAGACCACAACAGATCCGTGCTCCTGAGCTACCTAGGACTTCAATTTCTCCAAGAGCTCACTGCTCCCCAGCCAACGTATTACATTCCTGGGAGCAGTTTTCGGCTCAGTCAATATGAGGGCGGTCATATCACCAGAGCGCGCTCTGGTACTTCAGCAGCTCACGGCCTCTGTCAGGAACAATGCCTGTTTCCCTCTGAAGTTCTTTCAGAGGATGGTAGGTCTGATGGCTTCCGCCTCCCCAGTTTTACAGCTCGGCCTCCTACGAATGCGGCCCCTGCAATACTGGTCCTAATACTGGCACGGCCGCTTTCGCATCAGGGTCAACCAGGCCTGTCTAGCAGCCACATCATGACAGTGGTGTCCTACATAAATCACCAAGGCGGCCTTTCGTCCAGCCGCCTCTGCGCACTGGCAAAGCGCCTCTTGGAATGGGCATTACCCAGGTTGCGATCACTCAAGGCGACACACATACCTGGCAAGACGAATCTGCTAGCAGACATGCTTTCACGGAGCAATGTCCCCTCGGACGAGTGGATGCTCCATCCCCAGACGGTTCTCAAAATCTGGGAGATTTTCAGGAAGGCAGAGGTCAACCTCTTCGCCTCAGAAAGCAACTCTCATTGCCCAACTTATTTTTCAAAGAAAACAGATGCGCTGGCCCGCAACTGGCCCAGCCTCCTGATTACTCTGATCCCTCAGGTCATCAGACGAGTCAGGGAAGACGGTCACAGAGTCCTGCTAGTGGCCCCACTCTGGAGGAGCCAAGTTTGGTCCTCGGAGCTTTTCAGGCTTTCCATGAAAGCCCCATGGCCTCTCTCAGGCGAACAGGAAAATCTGGCATCCACAGCCAGAACTCTGGGCTCTGCATGTGTGGTCCCTCGATGGGAGCCTCTGAGCCTCCCCGGGGACGTGCTACACACCATTGCTTAGGCAAGAGCCCCGTCTACAAGATGCCTCTACGCCCAGAAATGGTCATTCTTTGTTTACTGGTGCTTAGCACAAAACAAAGACCCTGTTGAGTGTGACGTATCTCCGATACTGTCATTTCTCCAAGAGCGTCTAGAAAAGGGTCTCACCCCTTCCACGCTCAAGGTTTACGTAGCAGCCATCGGTCAAGCGTGTTGGCGATTTGCAGGCCCTCTCGGTTAGCCCTGCATGCCTTGAGTTTGGGCCCAATGACTCTAAGGTCATTTTAAAACCCAAGCATGGCTACGTACCTAAAGTGCTCTCGACGCCATTCATAGCACAGGTAATTTCCCTCTCAGCTCTGCCTCCGTTGTCAGGTGAGCAGGAGCTGGATTTACTCTGCCCAGTGAGGGCTTTGAGGATATACATTGAGCAGTCAAAGCCGTTCAGGCAATCTGACCAGCTTTTTGTCTGCTTTGATGGCCGCACCAAGGGTTCTTCGGTCTCAAAGCAACGCCTCTCGCGTTGGATAGTTGAAGCTATCGCTCTATGTTACCCCTCTATGGCCTTGAGTGCCCCATAGGAGTAAGAGCCCACTCTACTAGAGGAATGGCCTCTTCATGGGCCTGGTCTAGTGGTGTCTCTATCAAGGACATCTGTGAGGCGGCCGGCTGGTCCTCGCCGTCCACTTTTGTCAGATTCTATAACTTGGATATCCCGACCTTGCATGCTTGGGTTCTTTCAGTTTGATATGACGGCCTCTAGCAGACTCCGTAATCATACCACCTCCAGGGAGCTAGCTCCCTCTTAGCAGTGTAGTGTCAAGGGTTCGATGGCTCCGGCCCTCTCACTTATCCTCTGGACCCCAGGGTGTTCAAGATAAGTCTTGTCGTTCCCTACCGTGGCACGGCGCGGTTGAATTCATTCCCCATACGCAGTATGAGTGAAGTATCGAAAGGGAACGTACTCGGTTACGAACGTAACCTCGGTTCCGTGAGATACGGAACGAGTACTGCGTTATATGCCATGTCACGAGGCTGCGGGTTCAGTGTCGTCGCTTCAGTCGTATGACCTGATTTCCTCTGGCGATTGCCTGCTTAAATAGCCATTCGCCCCCCCCATTCTGGCGGACTTTGGCGTGCTGCATCGCCGCATCGCTGTCATTGGTTTAAAAAAGTTTAAAGATTAAACCAATGGCAGTGCAGTTGCACTGCGTTATTGAAAAAAGGCTTCAGTATCGAGGAAAAAAGGATCTTTTCCCCATACGCAGTACTCGTTCCGTATCTCAGGGAACCAAGGTTACGTTCGTAACCGAGTATGTTCGCTGTTAGTTTGCTGTGTCAACGTCATTGATTGTGCCTTACCTGGGCTGTGTTCTATTAAGAGTTATCGACCCTATGTCCTATTACTTAAAGGCGCAATATGTAATTTTTCTGCTTTAAAAATAGCAGAAATCACTATATCTATGTTATATATATTTTTTAGTTGTGTACTTACATCATCCCGACAGTTTCCACGAACTTTCAAATCCGGAGAAAATTATAGTTTAATTAGAAGACACGGCACGTTTCTTTATTTCCGTTTTGTCGCCCGTCTATGGCGTCATATAAACTTTGACCCCTCTAGTTTATCTAACTTCCTGCGGAACCGCCAAATACAAAGGTTAACAGAAACAAAGACGAGACGAAGAAGAAAAAGTAGTAGCCTTGATTGAGACTATTATATTTTATATTTATATTTGTATTTAAACCTCAATCAATAACTTAGTTATGGATCATGATTATGCTTTGCCTGCACGTTCTGTGACAAGAGAAGCTACAAGACACGGGTAAATATTGGAGTTGCATTTCTAAGATAGAGAGAGCTTCGTGACAAGCTGAAACTACAGAGAGATGCCGAACTCGCTTGCATTCTGATAAACAGGTATGCATCCATTCAGCTAACTGTATCTATCCGTATATTTTGTGAAACGATATGATGTCTTGTGTAAAACGCAGACGGACTAGCTCTCATGTAAATCTACATTTGTTCTATATCTAGCTGAATAAAGTAGCTTTAAATGCAGTTCTCTAACTTGTGCGATATCATAGTATAACGTAATTATAATTATTAACGAAAGGCGGCCGTGTTTTTTAACATATATTACTACTAGCTAGATGGAATATTGATTTGATGGGGTCTCATAATTCATATAGACGGTTTCATTGGGCGCACGCGCCTGGACCTAAGTTAACCTCCAGTCTGTGTTGTGTATATCGGTCTGGCTGCGATGCCTTCTACAAACGCAGTTAAAGGCAAGGTGATGAGTAGACTGAAGTTGGGCTCAGGTGGTTGTGCTGTGGGATGTGTTTCCCACACATTTATTTATTTTTGGAGACTCACCACAATTTTAAAACAGATTTTTTTTAAAAAAGGCTTCATTGAGTAACGTTAAGTACTGCACGTTTAATAATAATAATTCCTTACATTTATATGTTTAAATATCAAAGTGAGGCACAGGTGTTTTTATATCGCTGTATTTCTGAAGGAAGACTTGCATGTTATATGCCTGATAAAGCAGCGTGTGCGTACCAGCTCTGCTTTGTTTACAGCTGTTACTGGGGAAACCTCTATTTCTCGCGCTTTATGTCTATGCTTTAAAACATCTACTGTTGGCAAATAATGAATTGCATTTTCATTAAGTCCGCCTGATCCACGCAGCAAACATTTTGTTTGTTATCAAAAAATATCTACTCTAGAGGGACTTGGCTGTTGTTATTGATTCTATTTGGAAGTCTACCGGAAGTTAAGTTAGGTCCACAAAAGCGCTCATGCGCAGTAACGTTTGTTTATGTTGTTGCCGTTGAAACCGTCTATATCTCTCCTTCGAAAAGACATGATTGTCAAAATACTAAGTTAGAATGAGTGAGGAATGATGGGGAGAGACAGAGCGCGTGTTCCAATGAACAACAACTCCCATGAGCCTTACGCTCTTTCCCGACGTCATCAAAGTACGTCTTATGTTATTATTTGATTGAGTGACCCCTGGTGGCCAAAAATTCCATACTGCGCGTTTAAGAAGATTTCACCATCCACTTTGAGTGAATTAAAAGACTTAAAGTTGTGGTTTAAGTTTTTTACATTATTCGCCTTCTTTATTATTCTTACCAGTTTGAAACTATATGGCAGGCAGCATGGTCCTCACAATTATTTCTCCCTCCAAAGTGCCCTCTGAAAGCATCAATCATGCCGATTGGACATCGTATCGTTTGTGTGAAGAAACGGCGAGTTTGTCAAGTGATTATCTTTGTAAAAATATTCCAAACGACATATTTCTCATATAACAATATTGGTAAAACTGTGTGTTAGAGGTTTTCACTTAGATTAAATGTTAACACTCAAATCAAAGTATTTTATAGTAAATGAATTTACCCACAATAAAAATGTATAAATGAGTATTTGTTGTTTTTATAGAATTATAAAATAGAATACTCTCTACAAAGTTTGTTGTGTGTGATTGAAAGTATAGAGAGAGAGAGAGACAGTACACACTTTTTGTAAAAGTATGTGTATATGTATAAATTATATATATATATATGTGTGTGTGTGTGTGTGTGTGTGTGTGTGTGTGTGTGTGTGTGTGTGTGTGTGTGTGTGTGTGTGTGTGTTGCGTGTATGTGTGTGTTGTGTTTAAGTGTTTATTTTAATGCAAATCAGCAAATAAACCAAATATTTAACAGCTGTTATGTAAGATTAAACAAATGGTTTAACTGCAATGGTGGGCTGGATGCTGCATAGGTTTCAGGAGGTATGGGCGAAGAGGATATCAGTTCCATCACCCAACCATCGGGCCATCACCCACCACATCCTTCAGTTTGTCAGTGGCTGAAGAGGTGGCATGGCTTTGGTGATAGCTGGCTCCTGGGAGACAGGGATATATTCTTTGCCTTGTCCATACCTGCCTGACACCTGCGCAGCATCTGCGCAGCCACCCATTGCAGTTTAAACCATTTGTTTATCTGTTAAACATTTGGTTTATTTGCTGATATGCATTAAATGAACACTTAAAAACATAAAAAAAATAAATACTTTTGCAAACAGTGTATCACTGATTCTTGAGAGTCGGGACAAAACATGTCCCACAGAGAAAAGTCTAATTTATAGCAAAAAGTTAAGAAATTCATGATGATTGACATACATACAAGGTTAAATCTAAAGGAATTGTATATACCTATCTGATTTTTAGAATACACTTTTTTTTTATCCTTTTGGGGAAAATGTGTTTAAATGTATGGTGTGTGGTTAGAAGGTCCATGTTATTGCACTTGTCCTCAGCAAGAGGTCACAATATTAACCATCCCAAAAAACTTTAAAAAAGCTCTACAATCGTGAAAACATAAATCAAATAAAAAATAAGGGGTATAAATATAAAAAACAATGCATTAAGTGAACATCAAACAATATTTTCCATAAAAATCTGCCTATTAAAGTTCTGTCCTCAGTTTCTGGCAACTCCGTCAGATTTTTTCATAAAGCTCTTTAAATCAGGAAATAGCATGGTCAGCTATATCCCTGAGGACCCCTTTTCATCTACCTGCCTGTGGTGAATGCAGAACTACCACACATGCTCTGGTACATTTGACATTTTTTTTATATTTTAGACAATGTCAATATTCCTATGGTCACAGCTGCACCATGTCAATACCAGCTTTCTGTTAAGATACTTTTTTTTTTAAACCATAGTGGACTGAATTTAAGCATTTTAGTGAGGTTATTGGCACAACTAGCAACTGAGGAAAAACTACCTAGCTGCAGTGTACAATACGTGTTTTGGCAGGAAAATACATGCCCTTACTTCAACTCCGTCAGACATCAACTCCGTCAGACGTCAACTCCGTCAGGTTCTATGTCTGACGGAGTTGACCTGTAAGCTGACAGAGTTGACAAATCCACCAATAACCTCTTAATGTGCGAATATAATATTATTCGTGAATATAATGAAGGGTTAAACTGTTATTTCAGGTTTTATTTACACATAAATGCTCATACAGTATTGTTCAAAATAATAGCAGTACAATGTAACTAACCAGAATAATCAAGGTTTTTCGTATATTTTTTTATTGCTACGTGGCAAACAAGTTACCAGTAGGTTCAGTAGATTCTCAGAAAACAAATGAGACCCAGCATTCATGATATGCATGCTCTTAAGGCTGTGCAATTGGCAATTAGTTGAATTAGTTGAAAGGGGTGTGTTAAAAAAAATAGCAGTGTGGCATTCAATCACTGAGGTCATCAATTTTGTGAAGAAACAGGTGTGAATCAGGTGGCCCCTATTTAAGGATGAAGCCAACACTTGTTGAACATGCATTTGAAAGCTGAGGAAAATGGGTCATTCAATACATTGTTCAGAAGAACAGCGTACTTTGATTAAAAAGTTGATTAGAGAGGGGAAAACCTATAAAGAGGTGCAAAAAATGATAGGCTGTTCAGCTAAAATGATCTCCAATGCCTTAAAATGGAGAGCAAAACCAGAGATACGTGGAAGAAAACGGAAGACAACCATCAAAATGGATAGAAGAATAACCAGAATGGCAAAGGCTCAGCCAATGATCACCTCCAGGATGATCAAAGACAGTCTGGAGTTACCTGTAAGTACTGTGACAGTTAGAAGACGTCTCTGTGAAGCTAATCTATTTTCAAGAATCCCCCGGAAAGTCCCTCTGTTAAAAAAAGGCATGTGCAGAAGACGTTACAATTTGCCAAAGAACACATCAACTGGCCTAAAGAGAAATGGAGGAACATTTTGTGGACTGATGAGAGTAAAATTGTTCTTTTTGGGTCCAAGGGCCACAGGCAGTTTGTGAGACGACCCCCAAACTCTGAATTCAAGCCACAGTACACAGTGAAGACAGTGAAGCATGGAGGTGCAAGCATCATGATATGGGCATGTTTCTCCTACTATGGTGTTGGGCCTATTTATCGCATACCAGGGATCATGGATCAGTTTGCATATGTTAAAATACTTGAAGAGGTCATGTTGCCCTATGCTGAAGAGACATGCCCTTGAAATGGGTGTTTCAACAAGACAATGACCCAAAACACACTAGTAAACGGGCAAAGTCTTGGTTCCAAACCAACAAAATTAATGTTATGGAGTGGCCAGCCCAATCTCCAGACCTTAATCCAATTGAGAACTTGTGGGGTGATATCAAAAATGCTGTTTCTGAAGCAAAACCAAGAAATGTGAATGAATTGTGGAATGTTGTTAAAGAATCATGGAGTGGAATAACAGCTGAGAGGTGCCACAAGTTGGTTGACTCCATGCCACACAGATGTCAAGCAGTTTTAAAAAACTGTGGTCATACAACTAAATATTAGTTTAGTGATTCACAGGATTGCTAAATCCCAGAAAAAAAAAATGTTTGTACAAAATAGTTTTGAGTTTGTACAGTCAAAGGTAGACACTGCTATTTTTTTTAACACACCCCTTTCAACTAATTGCCCAATTAAGCCCTTAAGAGCGTGCATATCATGAATGCTGGGTCTTGTTTGTTTTCTGACAATCTACTGAACCTACTGGTAACTTGTTTGCCACGTAGCAATAAAAAATATACTAAAAACCTTGATTATTCTGGTTAGTCACATTGTACTGCTATTATTTTGAACAATACTGTATA